>NC_047658.1:104387468-104702468 GCF_011762505.2 Arvicanthis niloticus | reverse complement strand
CCATGTAAGACACCAGATGACTCAGTATCTTCCAACCACTGTGCTATTCCAGTAGAAGAGTAAGAAAATTCTCCAGGCTTCTGTGTTCCCAGTCTCTGTGAGCTTCCTCTCACTCGTCCACACAAAACCTCCATTCAGCAGCCATTTCTTGGAAAGAACATGGAAAGAGATGCAGAGCGGCATCCACAGCACTGACTCCCAGATGTACCTGGTGCTTCACTGTGGCATGTGACTTAGCCAAGACTTTCTTTGCAACATTAGAGATGTCCACAGCAGTGAGGGGTCACATCACATGTTCTCTCCTTTATGCACAGCAATAGCAGGGGAACTGTTGGGCAAGAAAAAGGGGAGCTTGGAACAGAGGAACAAGACAGGGCAACTAGGAGTGAGCATAACCAGGGAGCTTGTATTCATGTTGGGAAAATGTCATCATGAACCTGTTGGCTTGGTCAGTGAATATGCACTAACTAACAAGAGGATAAATCCAAGAGTCATAGTTTCTAGTTTAAAAAGTGATGTGTGAAAGAATTTTAATTATGGCCAATAAATTTCTTTTGAACTATTATAATAACAATAATTTCTACAAGAGAAAAAGAGGAGAGAGAGAGAGAGAGAGAGAGAGAGAGAGAGAGAGAGAGAGAGAGAGAGATTGAGCATACCACTGGCCACTGAGTGCTCACTCGGGTTTTAAACATGGTGCCGGAACTACCTAGTCACAAGGTCATGTATCTTGGTTTCCCATCCCATAATATTGGAAGAGAGATGTAATAAGAGATTGCATTAATGCTACTTTAACTTAATCTCAGACACATGCTTTAGGAAAGTAAAAACCTAGATATGTTATGGGGCTGGAAATGCATCTCAGTGGGAAAGAAGGGGAGTGAATAAGTCTCATCCCAGCATCTCTGGCCAGACATCAAAACAATGAAACCTCTGCCCCTTGTCTCCACAAAGATCTCCTGAAGCAGCACATGCCTGTGCTGGCTCTCATCAGACTCATTGCCTTAAACACATGTATTCTAGCCTTTACACTTCACCTCTTTGGGCACAGAAGAGGTGTTTTGTCAGCACATCTCTGTTGAAATCCTTCGAAGAGCTCACCAATGCAATCTCTCCTTGGTTTGCCTCTTCATTGTCAGAGTGATGGTCTGGGTTGTGAACACCTTGTTCCCGTCTCCACCTCAGCTCCCTCACATAGCATGTCTTCATTTTCTTCTTCTCCTTTGTCACCCTGTTATTGACCTGTCACAGTGACTACTCACATCAACTACAGCCTGTCCTTCCCTGGATCCCAGTTCAGTCCCTGCAGTGTGCTTTCTGCAGGCAAAAATTTGAGGAGACATGACTGAAACCTACATGGAGCATTCGTTGATACGTTCTGAAATTCCATAGCACTTTGCCTGCGGATTGCAGTAAGGGATCTCAGACTGGACACTTAACACTGTAGAGCCTTGTTCATCCAGCCTGCTGGAGGCAAGAATATTTCACACTAGACTCTGTAGAGCACCTTGCATCTGCTTACTTTAAAGAAGAAAACTTAACTGCAGTGTAAATTACAAAGCATAAAATTCCTCTAACTTTGTGGAAATGTTACTGTAACCCAGTGCCATAACACTTCAGTCCTCCCAACAAGAGCCCTCAGGGACATCTGGAATTAAATCCCAATCCCATCACCAGATGGGGGCAATAACTAAAGCTGGTTAGTGCTTCTGGGTCTATAGAACTGCCCATTCGGAGCTTCCTCCTTCAACACCATCACGCCACATGGGTTTTCTATCTCTAGAAGTCATAGCTTTAAGGTTTAAGGTTTAAGGTTTAAGGTTTAAGGTTTAAGGTTTAAGGTTTAAGGTTTAAGGTTTAAGGTTTAAGGTTTAAGGTTTAAGGTTTAAGGTTTAAGGTTTAAGGTTTAAGGTTTAAGGTTTAAGGTTTAAGGTTTAAGGTTTAAGGTTTAAGGTTTAAGGTTTAAGGTTTAAGATTTAAGGTTTAAGGTTTAAGGTTTAAGGTTTAAAAGGTTTAAGGTTTAAGGTTTAAAAGGTTTAAGGTTTAAAAGGTTTAAGGTTTAAAAGGTTTAAGGTTTAAAAGGTTTAAGGTTTAAGGTTTAAGGTTGGTCCCCAGCTTAGTAGTGACCTCCATCCAGTGACATCCAATGTACACTCAGACCTCAAGCGTGCTGGCTGCTAACCTTCCTTCCACAATGTACCATGGCTCATGGGTTAGCTGGCTTTTGTCCATGAAGTCTTATCTCCCTGTTTTTACGATCTTCAACACGAAGTTTCTACTTCTAACTGCTTCATTATCTCTGAAGTCACAAACCTGGGCCCTTAGAGGACATCTCCTACCCCATGTTTGTTCTTGTTGAGACTACAATGTACACTAATACTTGCCCTGCCCCGACTGCTTTCTGGACCTCTGCAGTGGGTGGAGCCAACTCAATACATTGAGCAATGGAACCGACAGTAGAAAGAATGAGTCCAAAGGCATTGTATGAGTGTGCATGCACACACGCACATGTGTGTGCGCGCGCGCACACACACACACACACACACACACACACACACACACATAACCATGGGCCTGGATGTAAAAGGAGCTAGGAGCCTGCGCTGAATGAAGACACAGTGACTGTTGGATACACGCACTCATGCAGTGTGATAGCCTCCTGCTCAGCCTTGGATGCTGTTCCACCTGTGAGAAAGTACAGGAAGATCTGGGCCAGCCCAAGCTTGCAACTCTTGAGGCCAGTCGTGAATTATGTCACTGGCCTCTGCTCATAGCTAGATGATGTTCATGGTCCCCAGGGAAGAACTCATGGCACTTGGATTAAGAATCACAAGGTACATGGTGGGTTCAGGAGGGTGGACCAGAAGAACAGGCATTCACATTGCTGCTGCAGCTCCACAGAAGGCTTCTGTATTATATACTTTTTTTTTTATTATTGAGACCAAATATGCAGTAAGAAGCAACTTAAGGGAAGGATGGCTTATTATGGTTCCAGACCACGACAAGAGAGGGGCATGGCAACAGGAGCCTGGTCCCAGTGAGTGAGTGAACGCTGGTGTTCCTGGCACCTGCTTGCTGGGATGCTAGACTTGAGCCTGCATTCAGGTCAGGCAACAGGAAAATACTGTCCTGTATCACAGCTGTCTCCTCTGGATACTCTAAAGTTATTGGTTCCTTCAGTGTTGTGGGTGCCCAGACTGGGTGGATGCTTATAACTGGGTGAAGCTTCCCTGAAGAACTGGTTAGATTGCAGCTCAGACAAAATAATAGGCAAAGTCCTTTCCTGGTTTCTCTGGCCCTGGGAAGAAATGTACTCTTGAGTTTCATCCTCTGTCCTTTCAGCGGGTCAGGGCACACACTCCGTGACTTTTGACATTGATGGGTTGGCTGTATCTGATAGCCATCGTCTCACTGGTAGACATCGTCTCACTGGCAGACAACACAGCTCCTGAGGTCTCTCCTTATTGCTGCCACTTTGAGGACAGCATGAGTGACTGACTTCCATAAAGAAAACTGGAGATGCTCTGGAGAGGCAGCATGGCAGGAGGGGGACGTATGGGCATTCTCCCAGCTCCGCAGTACCTCGTATTTCTCCTGTGCCCTGCAGTTGAAGCTTTCAGAATGAGAGCTGTAGCCTTGCTCGGTACCTGGGTGTCCTGTCAGAGAACAAAACCTTTGGTAAAGAATTTGCCGTAGTCGATGGGTAATTAAGGCCATTATTTCCATGTCACACAGATAGGGAAACTGAGGCTCATTTGGCTGACCAAAGTTTCAGACAGTAGGAGGCAAAGACATGGCTTAACTCTTTAATGCTCCTCAGTGTGACCGCAAAGCCAGTGTTTCTCTTTCCTGAATTGGATTTATTCACCATTCACTGCTGAAATACTCTGGGCATCACACAGTGTGTAAAGTAAAGGAACTTCTCTCTCTCTCTCTCTCTCTCTCTCTCTCTCTCTCTCTCTCTCTCTCCCCTCTCTCCTCTCTCCTCTCTCTCTCCTTTCTCTCTCTCGCTCTCTCTCTCTTTCTCTCTTTCTCTCTCTCTCTGTCTCTCTCTCTGTGTGTCTGTCTGTCTCTCCTCTCTCTCTTTCTCTCTCTCTGTGTCTCTCTGTCTCTGTCTCTCTCTCTCCCCTCTCTCCTCTCTCCTCTCTCCTCTCTCTCTCTCCTTTCTCTCTCTCTCTCTCTCTCTCTCTCTCTCTCTCTCTCTGTCTCTCTCTCTGTGTGTCTGTCTGTCTCTCCTCTCTCTCTTTCTCTCTCTCTCTCTGTGTCTGTCTCTGTCTCTGTCTGTCTCTGTCTCTCCCTCTGTCTCTCTCTCTCTCTGTGTCTGTCTCTGTCTGTCTCTGTCTCTCTGTCTGTCTCTGTCTCTGTCTCTCTGTCTCTCTGTCTCTGTCTCTGTCTCTGTCTCTGTCTCTCTCTCTGTCTCTCTCTCTCTCTCTCTCTCTGCACAGGCTTTTGGTGGAAAAAACAGTAAAGGGGTGGCTTGTGGCTAATCTCTCTGTCCCCTCAGCATGGCTACTCCCTCTTCTGACCTGGCTTCCTCTGCTGACCTGGCTGTTTCATGTTGCCTCAGGGCCTGGCTGAGTCTGCTCAGATGGCTGTGAATGAATTCCTGGTGTGGTAGCATGAAGGCTTTGAGTCACCTGTGCGGTTCAGGTTCATTCCCACCTCTCATGGACTGAGATGCTGCCATTTTTACCATCTCCTTGTGAAAGTGAGGTCACTTTTATGTACCCTGATTTCTTCATCTCTTGAGACTCTGTCTTTTCAGGCCAGATTTGTTCTCAATGACCAAGAGAGAACATAGACTCCTAAAGTCTTAGAGCCTGCCTATGGAGGTTCCCAGTACCTCCAGGTACAAAGTCACTTGCTTATGTGCTGATGGAGTGACTGATGGTCTGGCATCTGTGTGACAGACTCCTACTTTAGTAGGCTGTCATTCTCACTGCTGACCAGGAGCAGCACACATACAGAGCTTTGGCCCTCTTAGCAGAGATACCTTTCCTGTCAGTTCTAGGGTCGCAGACCATGGAATAAGAGTCAGGCAGTAACATTGCTCATCACTGCAATGACAGATTACAACCCTTGTTGTGCCATCTCCACTCTGCAGGTGACACCATCTCCAGCCATTCTTCCTCCATCCCTTCCCTCCTTTCATCCATGTTTACACACACCTTGCTGCAGAGATTGCTGGTGATGATCACAGAATGGTGATCTAGTGAGGGGCACATGCTGGTGACATAGTAGGATACCTTCACCTCTCTTCCCTTCTTTTCCTGCCACCTAAGAAAAATGGCTAGTCATTTTCAGTGTCTTGTATTGCCTTCCTGGGCACCTTCTCCATAGTTCGGTGCACCGGCCATCTTGGTCAAGGCTTGACAAGTTGGCATGTTTCCTTTTGAAGGAAAGTACAGATTGCATTTAGGATCTAGGGCCACAGGAGAAAATGCCACGGACATAGAAGGACATTAGCAGAGTGAAGGTGTGCACACAAGGTGAGGGACATAGGCTTGAAGTTCCCAACAGGCATCAAGGGTGGAATTTTTTCATTAATAATTTATTCACTATTCATTTCATTCACTATTCACTTTACATCCTGATCCCAGCCCTTGCTTTTCTTAGTGCTCCTCCCCCAACTCCCTCATCCCCTTCTCCTTTGAGAAGGGGGAGGTCCCCATGGGTACCAACAAGGGAGCACTCTTGCTCACATGACCTGCTAGGATTTGCTGAAAGTGGGCCAAAGAGAGAGGGTCAGGAATTTGCAGAAATACCGAAGGAGAAAGGGAAAGGTCAGAGCCCTCCTCTGAGGTGACTCAGCAAGATTCCTGCTAGAACTAGATTTTGCAGACCCAGTCAGCATCGAAGCAAAGAATTGAGGTGGAGGCCTGTTCTGGAAGGACCCAGGGGAGTCTGACTAGAGTGTCGAGTATTTACCTAAAGGAAAGTAGCAAAGGACGGAGAGAAAGAAAGAGGGGGAAAAAGAGGAAAGGGAGGGAGTGAGGGAAGAAGGAAGGAAGGAAGGAAGGAAGGAAGGAAGGAAGGAAGAAGGAAGGAAGAAGGGAGAGAGGGAGGGAGGGAGGGAGGGAGGGAGGGAGGGAGGGAGTGAGGGAGGGAGGAAGGAAGGAAGGAAGGAAGGAAGGAAGAAGGAAGAAGGAAGAAGGAAGAAGGAAGAAAGGAGCAGAAAGGGAAAGGTGGGGGGAATGCCATTGCTGGATTGGGTGTTGAATAGAATGGCAAACTGATACAGATGTTAATTAACAGTTTAGTCAATGGGTGTGAAGCAAGCACCCTGGTGCAAGCTGCTTTGTAGAGACACAATGAATAGGGAGAGTGCATGAATAAGTAGATAAATGAACGAGAGAGAGAGAGAGAGAGAGAGAGAGAGAGAGAGAGAGAGAGAGAGAGAGATATGAACTAGTGAATGAATGAATGAACAAGTAAACTGGATTCTACATCAACCAGAACACTTCATTTCAACCTTATAAGTGTCAAATTCAGAAAAATATTCATTTAAAAATAACACAAACATTAACCATCTTTTCTGTTAATTTACAAATTAACAGCTCTGCATCAACTTTTCTCACTTGAACCTCACCATAACACACAGCATAGTCTGAGAAGTATTTAAAGAGGACCCTAGAGGGGGCATTTGCTCTTACTCCTATTCAGAAAGCTTTTCATGAGTTCTCAAACACTGAGGACCATTCAGAGAGGAGGTGCATGCACAGGGATCTGCATCCCAGCTGTACACTGTGCTGGGTCCTGTTCTGTTATTTTTCAGTCCAAAATTGACATTTACTGTTTGAAAACCTATCTCAGTCATTGAACGGTACAGAAGAGAAGAGAGTACAACTTTTCCCTACACCACCAGCACCCCTGGGAGATGGAAACACAGACACCAGGAGAGCCCTTTCTGTTTCTCTGAGACTGAACTCAAAAGTAGCTGGAGTTTACATTAAAAACACCTCATAATCTGGGTCAGAGTCTGCAATGGTTAGGTGCTGCTCCAGCAGGTGAGTCTGTGCCATGCTGGCTGGGAGCTGAACAGGTACATGGGATGGACTGGAGAAGGAGACAGATGACACCACTTAGAGGTCGAGCACCTATCAGATTCATCAAAGTGTCTACTCAAGTTACAGGGCAGAAAACAACTGTCCCCACCATTTAATTTTTCTTTGGAAACTTCACTTATGTAAAGGAACTTTCCAAAGCAGACCATTTGTTGTCTGAAAGCTGGCACTGGGTTTGAGAGCCCTGCCCATAACCTTCTTACCTTAACCAAGTGTTCACCCTGGTCCAGGCCACCATTCCCAGCACAGTGTCATTCTCCATCCATTTGGTCTCAGGAAGAGTCTAGGAAGCCTTCTGGGGCTGCAGGCTACAGTGAAACTGTCTCACCATCGCAGCCAGAAGAGGAACTAGCCTGGGCTTTTCCCAGGGGACACTACTTTCTTGTCCTTCCTTAAGACAGGCCCCAGTTTCTCCCCTACCATCGGGGCACACTCCCAGAAGAGGTTTGTATCATCCCCAGAGGATACACTCTTGCTATTTTAGGTCTGTGCTTTTGATAGATTGTATTTATTTATTCAATTGATTTTAATTGACACATACTGGCTTCCCATATTTATTGGGTACAGCATGACATTGCAACACTTGCTTACAAGTCTAATGATCAGATCTGGATAATTGGTACATCAATCAGCTCAGACACTCATTGTTTCTTTGTGCTGGGAACAATGAAAATCCGCTCTAGGAGCTGCTTGGAAACCCCGATTGTTGCCAGCACAGTTGTATCATTGCAAGGCAACACATTAACATTCCTGCCGGGCCTTTTGACCACCCATTTCCCATCTTCCTGCCCAAAGCTTGTCCCCACTTCTGATAACCATAGTTGTCCTTTCCCTCTTTGACAACTGCATGTTGCATTTAGAGACCTGGACAGACAAGTCAGATATGAGCAAGTTTTGCACAAAATAAAGGGGCAGCATATTAGGGGGTTACCAATCAAGCCCTGCTTGAATCCCAGACTTGTTAAGCTTTGAGCTCCCTCCACAACAAATACTGTGTCCTTCAAAGGTCATCTGTCTGTAAGCCAATGACTAGCCCACAGGTCACCCCACACTCATGCCCCTCTCCCTACTTCATAAAAACTCCCAAGAGGGCACTCTATTTCTTCTGCTGTCTGGTGGGAAAACTGGCACCTGAAACAAACAGGGAGGAAAGAAAGATTGTCAAGATGTGCTTTGCTTTCAAAGTCATTACAAGCCCACTTTCTAGTCAGGATTTCTTGGCAATTCTGTTCCTTGCTCCAGGGCTTTCAAAGAAAGGATGTTCCAGATTCAGAGGTAAGCAGAGGCCACATGAATGCCAGTGTCCTCTTCTCCTACTGTGTCCTGCCCGAGGTGGGGTCCACATTACACCACAGGCTCTACACAACAGGTTCCACAGCTCTGTTAGCTCCCTGGGAGCCTATCTGCCTGTGATTGTCCCTCCTGTCCAATGATGGCTCTCCAGGGTGCAGAAATACATGGCTAATGAACGGTAATGGAAGGTAGAAGAGAGTTTCAACCAAGCCAACGATTCCTGGGACACAAAGCACTCAGCTGTCAAAACCAAGGCTCAGTGTGGGTTTTCTGTGAAAGCCAACATAGTGACAAACATCCTCAACTTGAAGACCACACAAAATAGGGCAATATTTGGTCAGGGAGTGTGGCTTTCTAGTTCCTATTAAGTTTGGGGGTAACTGCAGTGGTACATGAGGGCATGGGGCCTTGGAATCCTGTCTACCCTGTTCTTCCCTGTTCCTGACTCACCTTCTGAATCCAAGCCCCACTCAGGAAGGAAAGAAGAGCCCATGTGTGAAGGACTTGGTCTGTAGAACTCAAGATCAAGTAAAGAATGTTCCCATTGTCCTCTGTTTTTTTGCCATCGTCGGCAATGAAGGTTCTAGACTCTAGCGAGCTGACCTAGATCTCACAATAATGAACACAGGTATCTTCCCACTAAGTGAATGAGTAGAAGGCCATGGTAGAGTCCTCATGGGGTCAACTTCCCATGATCTCACAGGTCAGCACACTTCCCACACTTGCTCGGGTCAGACCAGGCATGGTGTTAGTCCTGCTATGGGCCACCTATATGGAAAAGGGCATGGATCAATCTCTTTAGACACAAGAAACGCATAACTTCCTGGGAACTTCACAAAGATTGGACATCTTTAGCCTGCACACACAGGAGAGCAGACTGTAGTCACAACTTACAGCCTGAAATCAGGTGGGACTTTTCCCTAAATGGCCCATAGACAGGAGTTATGGCAATGAGGGCCAGTTTGGGTTTTGGTTTTGTAATTGATTTTTTACATTGTGCTGGCCCCTGGGGTACATCACTAGGTTATGTTAGCTGTGATGGTTATTTTTAATTGTCACTTGATACAAATTTACAATAATCTAGGAAGATTATATGATTATGAACTGGTTGCTTCAGGTTCTACCTTGACTTCTGCAAAAATAATGAACGATGACCTGGAATTGTGAGCCAAATAAGTCCTTTTCCTTTTAAAGTTGCTTCCGCCATATATTTTATTACAGCAACAGAAGAAAACCCAAGACTTCATCTAACCATATAGCTCTCTCATCAGCTATAGCCTAATATCATCAGCACCTTAGATAACCATCAAGGGTCTGAGACACAGAGTACCTCCATCCCTCACTGGGAAGCAGATTTGAAACCTTCTAATTGAGTATGACTCATCTGGCATCCATGGCGCTGACATCTGGGCTAGCAGAAGTATCACTTCTGGAACATGGATGATTCCCTCAGCAACAGGAAGCGTCAGTAATGGGGACTCAAATAGATCAGGTAAGTAGTTCCCCATATGGTCTTTCCTTTGAGCAAGGCACAAACTACACAAAGGATCACAGATAAACACCACCACATGTTGTGTAGGGCAACCACAAGGCTCTGTGTGGCCTTTATTGATTGGAACCAGTGAGCTCAGTAGAGTGTGACCTAGTCATGTCTTTGCATGCTATTCCTTGGCTTATTCCAGAAATCCTCTGCTAATACTCAACACCATGCAGGTCCCTCCTGGGATCAGCCCTCCTCCTTGGGCTTGGGTTGCGGAGACTACCAGCTCAGGTCTTCAGCCTGTTGGGACCATGACTTTGCAAGATTGGGACTTAGAAGCTGCTGGTTGACCGTATTGCAAAGGCTTGCTTTCATGATACTGGGGACTTTGCTCCTGGAGGATCTCTCTTGGGGCCATAGCTCTTTGGAGTCTAGATGCACGACATTCCGAGGAAGCCATGGGCACTGCAGGATTTAAAATGCATTGAACACCATCCACCTTTGTATCCCCAAATGTGAATCATCTGCCTCTACCTGTACCCCCAGGCATATTTGAGAGAATTTTATTTTAAGAAGCAAAAGCTAATTGGTGGTGTATTTAGAAAAAAAAAAAAAAAAACATACTGTTGCAATCTCAGAATTATATGAGCAGCGGTTGCCTAATGGTGGTCAAGAATGTCACTCCAGGAAAAAAAAAAAAGAGAGAGAGACTTTATTAGCATGTACTATGCAGGCTCAGTCCACAGGTATTTGCAATGATTTAAATGTATGCAGCCTGCACGTATGCTGATTAAAGAATAAGCCATAGGGCTGATTTTAACAGCTTGAAATTTGGAAAACCAACTTTTTCCTCAGGGTTTGATGTGAGAATTAGGCTTGTGTTGTTGTTGAAACAATACAAGTGTCTCAGCAAATGCCAGATGCTTTCACAAGGCCAGGGACAACACAGCCCCCACCACTTTGCAGTAAGGTAGATTCCTGAGGGAAGCCTTAGTCCAAATCCATCACTGAAGCCTCAACTGACCTGCTCTACCATTTGCTATAACTTTACCCATTCTCCTTTGGGAGAAATGACCCTTGAAAGAGAAACTGTTGGCAAACAGTTTGGTTTCTCTACCGCAGTTCCTGGAAACCACCTGCAATTTTTCATTCAGAAGGAGGCACGTTTATCAGCTCAGCTGTGTTTTCAGCCAAACAGAATGCTCTGGGACCAGATGGGAAAATCTTTCTCACGGGAATTATTCAGATTTCCACAGTATTTCTGAGACATTTTCCCACCATCCTTCAGCCAAAGGCAACTTTCCGAGACTCACACAGGGTGTGTATGGGGAGAAGGCTTCCAGAATTTGAAAAAAAAAAAAATGCCTACTGTTATGCACAGTACATTCAGCCACTGGCCATGCCACTGACTACCCTTGCCAGACCCGCTGCAAAGCTGGGCAAGGGAGGAGCTCTTACCCTGCCTGGTCCAAAGGGGTTACAGTCTATAATCAGCTAGGGAACAGGTATTCAAGGGGAGTGAACAGGGCTGGGGCCAGGCAGCATCTCTAGGATGAGGTCTAGGAAGCTCAGAGTTTGTGAGTTCAGCTCTTACTCTATTCAACCTCACCCTTCCATAGCCTTCCGAGACTGCGCCATCTACCCAGCCCAATACCAGCCCGGCTTACAGTGCTCTGAAGCCAGACAATATTCTGGAAGATTCCAAAAAAGAATACAAACAAAACACAAACAAACAAACAAAAGGAATGGTATGTGGTTCCCACAGAATCACCCCTTAAGAAAGAGCAGCCCAGGAGGGATACCTGGAGTCCACTACAGAGTGTCTCAGCCTGGGCATTCTTGCTGTGCCATACCACATTCCATCCTGTCCCAGAGCTCACAGAGGTGCAGAAAGGATGCCCACAAGCTCCTGATCAGCCACTGTTGGGAAGGAAGGACTGGTACACAGTGAACACCTATGGACAGAGAACCTCATCTTCAGCCTGGACCAGGATGCTGAAGAGCATGCTGATCCCATACTCCTGGCTACTCACACCAGGACATCACAATGCTTCTGGCCAGGAGGACATTTCTGTGTAGACACAGAACTCACTTCTTGTCATTGTGCTTGTTACTCACTATCTATGTCACCTTAAATTTCATCTCATGGAATCTTGGCCTCAGATATGAATCATATATTCAGAGAGGTTGTTGGCTCTTCCTTCAGGAAGTGTTCCCTGCAGAAGGAGCTTCTGAGTGAACTACATCCCAGGGGTTCCCTGAAATTTAGTTAGATTATGCATCTGGGGGTGAGTGATGAGGACCCCTGCTCCCCTGAGGAGTAAATGCATGAAACTCTCTGTGTTGCTCCCTTCCACACGTCATTTTCTCTCCTGGCTTGTTGTAAAAGATTTCCATGTCAATCTTGGAAATCTTACGTGGTGTTAAAAACAGATGAAGATGCTCTGGGTCTGAGTAGCATGCATTTGTCTGTAGGTTACCTACATGCTGCTCTTAATGAAGGAGTCAGCAATTATTGTCTGATACCCTCGCATCTCTTCCTACTTGGGAGTCTAGCTGATGCAGTAGCCAGCCTGCCCTGCAATCTTGCATAGTGTTCCACAATGCTCTGGCAAAAAAGAGTATCGTGCAAAGGGCTCAGACAGACAGTCTGATATAGACTGTCTATTGACATAGACAAGGCTGATTGCTCTTCTCACCCTGTCAGAGTCCCTTGCATGGGTGTCGACTATCATAGCTGCTAGAGAGAACCAGTCTAGGCTTCACCTGGACAGAGGCTCAGGCACATGGCTAGGTTTGGAGAAGGATGTTCACCTAGGATGTGCCTGGTGGATACATTAGGAAGAGAGAGGAGAGTGGGCCAAACATCTCTGACTTGGTGATAGCTTTGCTCAAGATGTGGAGAGGGCTTAAGACAAGAAAGAGGTGGCCTGGGGTTTCTGAGAAAGTGCTAGAGTGACAGATTCTGGGACTTCTTTCTGTGGTTTTAGATAATCTATTCTAATGCCCTAATAGGATCCCAACACAGAGATGATGTGGTGGAGCTATGCAGACTTGGCCACGGTTGTGCCAAGACAAGATTAGAGCCTTTACCTAGATCTCCAAGGCCCATCAGAGACTACTTGGTACTTCTATATAAGGCCATTCCCCATTAGTCTAGCCAAATGAAGGAGCTCAAGTCACAATAGTGTCTGGGCATCCTTTGTGACTAGCCAAGGTGTAACTAGGCATATAGAAAGCCATGTGGCTGAGGAGTGCTGCTGAGACAGTCCCCTGCCCCAGAAAGTTCCCACTCCTTGCTGCTCAAGGCTGGGCACAGCAAAGAGCAGAAGAAAATCCAGGAGATAAAAGGGATAGGGGAAAAAAAGAAAGACCAGAGGAACAGAGGTAAAGATAGCGTGAGGGCCCAAGGTGTGGCTAGTAGATAGATAGGCTGATGGGGAATGAGGCCTTATGTAGAAGTACCACATAGTCTCTCATGAGCATTGGAGATCTAGGTAAAAGCTCCAATCTTGTCCTGGCACAACCGTGGCCACGTCTGCATTCCACCTGTACAGAGGCCACACAACAGTTGTGAAGTAGCTTGTATCTGAATACCTGAGCTGTAAAATGGGCATCATCATAATCACAGGCCTCAGTGAGAGGTGAGTGCCACCAAGTAGCTAATAGTCACTAATGACTCCCAGAAACTAACCTACACCTGGCACCTAACCACCCACAAAAAGAAACCAAGAGTCTTTTGTTTTGACATTGTTTTCAAATTTTTCAGTTACTGAGAAGGAAGCCACAGTCAACCATGACCTCAATAGCAAGCAACTGGAAGCAAATAAGAAAGCTGTGAAGGAGTCCAAATTAATGAGCAGGTTCGCGCAGGCAGGCGAGGGGGGAGATCCCACACTGGCTGACTTCTGCTTGTACTTGTTGTATCTTGAAAAAGGTTTTGTGTGTGTGTGTTAGTTATGTGTGTATATGTGGGTGTGTGCATGTGTGTGCATGTGTCTGTCTGTGTGTCTGTGTTGACAGCATGTTAAACAGATACACATACTTTTCTTGAAGCTTTATTCACCTAATTTTACATGTATAAGTGTTTTGCTACTTACATGTGTACGTGCCCCAAGTGGGTGGTTTTTGCCTGTGGTGGTAAAAAGAAGGTATCGGATCCCCTGGAACTAGAGTTATAGATGATGCCAAGCCACTATGTAGGCTCTAGGAGTCACACCCTGTTGGGAGCCGACTTTAGCAGAAAGCGGCTAGATCAACTTTGCAGCCATCTGGAACCATATACCCTGACGAAAGATTTGGTTTTCAATAGCCTACAACAGCTGAAGCACACTCTGATATCCCACATATTTTGTGTTGCTGTTTACTGCCCCCAGCTGCAAGGTGCACGTGGTAGTCACGCCTGCAAGGCATTGCAGTTCACGTGCTGTCCACGTGCTATCTACATCATACATGCTTATAAGGCGCATGTGCTATCCAAGCCTGCAAGGCATTGCGGTGCACGTGCTGTCCACGCTATAGACGCCGGTAAGGCTTACGTCATATCAACACCTGCAAGGCACGTGGTATCCACGCGCCTACAAGGCACGTGGCAAAAGCCTATAAATAGCTCAGAATTCCCTTCAATAAACGAGACTTGATCAGAATCTCTGTCTTGTCTCCATTCTTCGAGTCTCTTCCCCTTTATCCTCTCTCTCTCTCTCTCTCTCTCTCTCTCTCTCTCTCTCTCTCTCGCTAGACCCTGACCATCCGACCGGAACGGGCAGTACGGGCTGCAACAACACCCTGCCTTCTACCACTGAGCCATCACTCCAGCCCTGAACACATACACTTTTCAATGACTGGATTACAAATACTTTCCTGGACAGAGGGTTAGAGGGTGCGGGCTCCAGATCTCCTGGGACAACTCGTAAAGTATAGCCAAGCCCCCAGGCACGGCATGAGGTTAACCTCCTGCATTCTCCTCTGCAGTAGAGAAGAGACCTGAAATGCAATGATGGTTAGTAGACATTGAATCTATTTGATGGGTTTTGGACACTGGTCCCTAGATGCTCCACCTCCCTTAGTTCACCTCAGGAGACCTGCTTCCCACTCTTCCTATCTCCAAAGTCCCTCTTTCAAAGGCTTCTATCTTGAGCAGAGTTCAGGCTCCTTTGGACCAAGATGCTTGCTAGTGAGCAGCCAGGCTGTGGTCAGGAAAACAGAACTGCTCCAGACACTCTGAGGCCAGCAACAAGAGGAGTGTCTGTCAGAGAAGGGTGGGACAGGTTGTAGGATGTTCATGTACCTACCTGGACACTGAGTCCTCAGTATCCTGGCCCCCCTGAGTGGGGGGGGGGGGTGGAGCCCAGGCTCAGCCTTCTGCCACTCCAAAGGGAAGACTTAGAACTCTCTGGGATAAACTGTGTCTTCTGCCTTCCCCTACCCTCAGCCAGCTGTGTGCACATCTCCTTCCTTTTATATTCTGCATTTGGGCAGGGGAGGAGCTCTCACTGTTCATGGCTGGGATCTCAGTAGAATCATTTACAGTCAAGAGTTCTAACAAGTGTAGTTGTAGACATGTCTCAACAAGACAGGGGACATCACTGAGAGGGGTGGCAGGGGTGGCAGGGGTGGCTGTGTATAGACTGTAGACAGCATACAGTGTTGGGGAAAGCATGTGAATGTGTAGGGTCAATACTCACTGAACAAACTCTGAGCCTTGAACTTTGCAATAGAATCTGAACTTAATTATAAAGAAACGAAAAGCAAGGACTGATCTTGGGCTCTAATATTCCTCCAGGCCACTTTGACTCAGATGTTCACCCCTCCAAAAGGTGAATCTTTTTAAACGTTATTTTACAAAGCCCTTATTAATACCAGAGAGCTAGGCTGAAGATGCCCTCAGGGAAAGGATAACCCGAGAGAAGACGTGTAAGTGCTTAAAAGTTGCCGGCTTCTAAGAACACATAAGCAGAACAAGAGACCATGTAATGGATGGGTACCACTTTCTAACAAGTGGGCAGTGCTCAAAAATCAATATACATTTCACCAGAGCTCCTATCCTGTTGGAGAGATGGGTAACTGATTCTGTAGTACAACAAAGAGTGCAGAGTGAGCATGCACTGGTGTGGTGGCAGAAAGCAGGGCTTGGGTGAACAGATGAAACCCAGAGTCCCTGGCCAGCAGTCGCTATGGTAATGAGCTTGTTCTTGGGAAAACTCCCCAAGGACAGAAGCCTTTGAAATGCCAATAAGTGAGAACTTATTCAAAATCGGGGCTGAAAGGAAGTAGAAGTCAGACTACCCAACTTAGTTCTCAACTCTCAGCAGAACCATTCCTAAAGCTTCCTGATTAATACATACTGTGTTCTTTGCTGAGAGGGCCTTCAGCTACATGGTCTAGACAGACTTCAAAGCTCTAAGAAGGACCATGAAGGCTGACTCCTAGGTCATAACAGTGTTTATACCATTATCCAAGAGGCATTCAGGTGACCTGCATGTTAAGATGGTTTCTCAAGTACCTGTGTGATCCTCCCAGTAGTCTCCACAAGCCTGGCTTTCTTGGTTCCTGCACTCACACCAGAGTGGACAGTGATTATGTCATACAGTGTGGTTGATACTTCAGGAAATGCCAGGCACGCAGATGAGCTGCTGTCCTTGCCACTATGTAGCTTACAGTTCTCTCTAAAAATAAAAGATGTCATAGTCATACAGCTCACAGTGTATCCCAAGGAGCATCCTCTTTGGTTATTATGCCAGCAGTGGCTTCTGGGAGAGCCTGTGTGACAATCATTGCTCAGCCCCACCTTCCTGCTTCTTCTGGCCTCCAAGTGGTCTTGCATCTCTGCCTGGTGGCAGAGAGAAGGATCTTACCACACTCATACCTCAGCTGCTGCCTGCACCCCTCCTAGCTCACCTCGGTCCCTGAAGCTTATTTGCAAGGACTAAGGCAACTTGCTGATTCTCCATCTCCAGAAGAAAGTGATGCCTCCTTCACATAAAATGACCCAAACCTCATGGCCTCTGTGGACTGGCCTTCTGCTCCCTGAATCTGCTGGTGTGTGTGTCCCTGGCCATCTCTTCTTTCTTTGTGAAGTCCTTCTGTGGATGACACCTGCTGGTCTATGTCTCTAACCACCTCTTCTTCCTCCAGGCAGCCGCTCCATGAATGGGAGCCGTCTAGGTTCAGTCCTGTCCTACCAGGTCTTTGTCAGGGATTCACTATCACCTCTAAATGAGAGAGTCCAGAGCTCTCTGGTCTTGACCTCACTCTTGAGTTACCTAATGCCTCAGATCAGTTCCCATAGCTTGATTCTCTGCAGGTAACAAAGAATGGATTCTGATAGATAAGCTTGCTCCCTTTAACCACGGTATGTGGCAAGCATGGCATTCAGTTTAGATACTGAGACATGTAGCCCACTGGAGGTATATGCTTAGAGACCTGGCAATCAGAAGGGTACATAGTTTACTGATAACAATTCAGACACTAACATCCACTGGGTCTTTTGTGAACTGTTATTTTTCTTTTACGCATATGAATGCTTTGCCTGCATCTATGTATACGCATTGCATGGATGCCAGAAGCCAGAAGAGGACATCAGACCTCCTGGAACGGGAGTTCCAGAGAAGTTGTGAGCTTGTGAGCCACTGTGTGAGCAAAGGGAGTGACACCGGGTTCTCTGTAAAAGAAGCCAGTGCTCTTAACAACTGAGCCACCTCTCTAGGCCTTTGGTTCTTTGATGCAGAAGCCTCTGAATAATTTTTGTTTGCAGGAATTTGGTCTAGCCTTGGTTTATTTTGTTTACTACCAAAGCAAAGTCCTGTCAAAATCACATGCTAATGGTCTTGAGAATACACTACTCTGCACATAGAGCCCACTTAGGGCTCTACTTCTGTGGCAGTACTTGAGACCCCCATGAGAGGCTTCTGAGCCTCTCAACAACACAGAGCATCTGTCTGATCTAGAGTGAGCATAGGGAATTAAAGACACAAGTATAAATGGCTCCTTAGGAATGGTCTTGAGTAGATGATCCACTACCAGCCAAGAGGTACTTGTGTTGACGGTGGAATGTGCTCTCCAATGCTCAGCCTTCTCCACTGAGCCAGGTAATCATATCAGCACTGAGCTGAATATCGACACTGCATATTCACTGCCGATGACGGTCTGGGGAAGCAGAAAAATTCCATGGTTGATATAAATGTCTGTGATTGCATCTATAGATGTCTTCCAGGAGGCTTCAACTGACAAGATTGTTTTTAAATATGAAGCTGAACAAAAATTCAGTTTCCTCCAGAAATGGAAGGTTTGCGTTTCAAGACAGATACAAAATTTGCTTTCCCAGGAACAAAGTAATCTTTGAAGAAGAGCATGGGGCACTCCGCTGAGCCGTGATCAAGTGATCACCACCGTGAGAAACACGAGGTGCACAGGCACTCGGGGCATCCCCATTAGCAGCCAGAGTCATTAGTCTGATGAATGTCAAGTGCTAATCTAGAACTAATGAGATTTAATTTTATGAATTGTTTTCATAAATACTAGAAAACATCTTGAGAGAGATATACTGTATTATACCTCCGCATATATGATGGATGCATGAGAATGCAGTGGCTCCAACTCCTGAATAATTCATCTCAACCATTCTATTTACATAGGAAAACGGTGCTTGATTCACTTGGCAGATTTTAAGCCACAATTTCTATTGGTGAACTAAGCCCCTAGTGTTCAGCCCACAGGCACAGGACAGCAGGGGCTTCTCTGTATGGGAGCTAGCTGCCTTCATCTCCCTGAGTTCCCTGATTGTTTAGAAAACAAATTCTTGTTTGATCCACTCTATTTTTTAAAAAACATTTTAGCTCTATAATGGTACTTGCAAATCTGTTAAAAAAAAAAAAACGAAAACAAAAATAACCCTCTTTCTGGCTGTTTCATCCTGTTCAGGGTGGCCTCTGCTCTGTGCTTGTACTTGCATTTTACAAAAAGCTTTTTATTCTATAATTTTTGCTGCTTGCTTAAGAAAATAAATAAGAGAGCAGGAAGTTGAACCAGGGGAAAATCCTTCAGAGGATGAAGGATCAGCGTCTAGGAAGCGTCCCCATCCTGCCCTTGATATTGGCCATTCAGAATGCACTTGTGGATGAGAACAGTTGACAGGGTATAGGAGATGAGAACCTTGACACCCTCAGGCAGAGGATACATTGCACTAGGAGATCTGGTTTCAAGGTCTTCCTAGAGGTCAGCACCTGTGTTTTCTTTGTCCATTTTTCCTTCCCCAGAACTCAGGTCTCCCTGCTTCTTCAGCCTGTCTTCTCTCTTGTCTTGCTGACTGCGATCTGGGTGGAGGTCAGTGTGGAAAAGCTACATAAGAACATTTTTTTGGTTTTCTTTCTGATTGGTTCTCACAGGCATGATGGTAAGAGCCCAGGGTACTGAGAGAGTGACAGGAGTGTCCCCAGCACTTAAAGATTCCTTTGCTTTCGGATCTTCCCTACTCCACAGCTGAAGCTCCCAGTGCTCCCTTGCTCTGTAGACATACAGGAAGTACAGTACTACATGCTAGTATTTTAAGCTTTTCTTTCAAACAGCACAAAGCATAGCAGCAATGGTTGTCCCTGCTGCCTTTGCTCCTTTTCTCCCTACCTCTCCTATAGTGATGGCAGAAGGTGCATTCTCTGGCCTGTGTTTACACTTGGGGTCCCATAAGCATCTGGATGCACTTCCAAAGTAACTTAAGTTGCATCCATAGTAGTGGAAGATGAGACTTTTTCTCCATCAAGATCTCACCTTTAAGACCTACTCTGCTCCAATGTGCCCTGCATAGTAGGACTAAGTATCTCTGAGCATCTTGGCTGGACACTACATCTGTCTGACCTCTTTGCTGATCTCACCTACCTTCTTATACTTTACTTCCTTCAGACACCTAGCAGAATACTATTATATAAGAATATTATATAGAGACCTATTTCAGGTCTCTTTCTGGAGAACCCAAGCCAAGTTGTAATGGAAACCACCCTTTCCAACCTGACACAGAATCCCACAGACACAGCGGGTTCTGTACAATGGAAAGAAATTTCTTTATGAAAACTCAACAGGTGACTGGCCGTTCAGAGTAAGACCCTCCCACTTTCCCACTTTCATGGTGGACTGGCTGTCCCTTTTAAAATACATTTTCCCATGATCCTCTAGAAAAGCCCACTAGTTGGGGAGAGGCACTCAAAACCACAATGTAAGTGATGTCATAGTGATGTCATGTCTTTTGAGGATGAAGGCACTCTGTCATTTCACACATACAGGAGGCCCCTCTGGTGCCTCAGTTCTGAGATTGCAGGAGTAACTCACCTGTAGCTTCAGGGATATTTAATCCCAAGGAGACACCTGACTGTCAGGAAACACAGTTTCCTTGCTGGCTGGGGAACAGTTTCATTCTCATTTGTGTGTGTGTGTGTGTGTGTGTGTGTGTGTGTGTGCTAAGCATCTTTACAATGCCTCGTATGTTTTTGAAGCACCTTGGTCATTTTTTATAAGTATTAACTCCTTTGACCTTCAGCAGAAATGATCTCACCCCACCTCACTCAGACAGGACATGGTATGAAACTGAGTGGAACATGTTGGTTACTTTGGGAATTAATCCTGGGATTCAGACTCATTGATTACATCTCATCTCGACTGCTTTCCTTGAGCTTGATCTAAGGAACCATTTCGTCTGCATTTGGCTTCAGTTTGGAATCACTTTAGAGTCATACAATATTAATAATGTGTGGGAGACAGCCAATTTCACCTCTTATCTCTTTAACTTCCTTTAACCAAGATGGCTGCATGCATCCACCCAGCGGACTAGCGTTTTATTTCTGCCCTTAAAGGATTCCAAGAAAATCTTCAGATTTCACAAATTTAAAAAAAAAAAAGTCTTTATAGACATCAGTGCTTTTTTAATAGTTTCTAAAAGAGAGTTCACTCTCTCAAAAGGAGGATATCAACAGAAAATAATTCTACTTACAACGCTGTGACTTAAAAAATAATCCCAGAACAGGCAGAGGAATATTTGTATGAACTGATTTACTTTTTCCCAAACAACCTCACAGAGACTGGAAGCAGCCTTGGAAGAACATGCTGTATCTTGTAACAGCAAGATTTGACTGCACAGGCAGGATCGAGCTGGTAGCATGGCTGAGTCTGTCTTGCAATCTTAGCATGATTGTTAAGCATCACTTGCTGAATGTGTGAGAGGTGGAATTTCTCCCAAACCCTGGTGAGGTTGTAATTAATGTCTTTACTTAGACTCACTGTATCCAATGCATGTTTGGAGGAAAAGACTGGACATGAATCATTGTCCAGAATGTGTTGCCTGGTAATACAAGGGTATGAAACAAGTATGTTGCCCCCCTCTCCTCCACTCATGACCCACCTGGGGACATGTAATTCAGAGAGCTCCCTGCTCAGATGCCTGAGAAGCAGCTGTGGGACAGTGCTTAGGGATGAGGTGGGGCTTGCAATCTTACCTAACTCAGTTCAATGTCAGGTGAGAGAGATGGCAAGGCTTCTGCCCAGCCGTTCTGAGGGTATAAGGCAGTGTTTACTGTGGCTTTCAGTATCAGTCATTCTCCACCCACAGCCAGACGCTCCCCCACCCACACTACTTGCAGAGAAGAGATTCCTTTAAATATCTCTGTGCCAAAAAAATGTAGCTTCAGTATCTTGAGAAAAAATATTCTGACTTTGTGTCCTTAATGAATATGTAGGAAGCATCAGAAAGCATCTTAATGGAGCATTTGAAGCGCATTTCCTTGGGGACAATACACGCATATTTGTAATATTTGTCAATTCTTGCTGTATAAATTTTTCTGACATGAAAAATTTCATGTCAGAAATTTCAGTTTCAACCTACTATCTTGGCATCACTGGCTACAGAGCTGGAGAATGATATAGAGAATAGATTTTCCTGTGCTGGTACAAGCCTGCTCCATCTCACCACTGTAGACAACTGTTCTTTGTGGTCATTAGATGATGATGTCAGGAAACTGTATTTGCAGGTACTTGTAATGATAGCAGCCAGACCAGGCTGCTTCTGGGGCCACAACATCTGCAGCAGTCTCTCCACCCCTCCAGATACTGACAGGTACCCCACTGACAACATTGTTCACGAACCTATAGCTAACAGACTCTGAGGTACAGATACTTCTTACCTGGGAAAGTGAATTTATATTAAAAGAAACATTGGTGGACACACATCTTACTCCCCAACCCCTTTACTGCTCCCTGCCTGGGAATCAGATTGGCTGGCTGTAGGCTCCTGCTGTGAAATGGACCCCTGCCCCAAAAAGACCATCGTGAGAAGGGTCTTAGACTCTGCCACATAGACCTGATACCATCTCAGACCCCTTGCCATGCTTCCTGTCTGTCAGTTTGTCAGTCTGTCAGTCTGTCAGTCTGTCTATCTGTGTGTCCGTCCATGTGTTAATAAATCTTCTAATAAATTTTGTAGCCTTAACAATCCTAAGTGTATAAACCTGTAAGCCTGCATCCAAGACCTGTTAGTACCAGCTCTCGGGAGTTTGTGATCCACTTGGGAGCTCCAAATGTGAAGAGCTTGCTTCTTCAGTTCAACAACTTAAAGCTTAGCGGAGATGAATTCTTCAATGAAGTTACAGAAAGTTTATCTAGTGATATGGGAGTGAGGAGGAATCAGTCCATTTCTGCTACTGTAAGAAAATATATGTTAATTCAAATCACAAATAAAAACAATTTTACTTTCTCTCAGCCCTAAGGACTGGAAAACTCAAGATCTAGGTTCCAGTAGATTCAGAATCCAATGAGGCCCTGGTCTCTGCTTCGGAGGCTTGGCTCTGTGCTCACATAGAGGAACAGAAGAACAGAAGGAGAGCCCTCACTCCCTTGACCCCTATACTACAGGAGGTTCTCAAAAGCCCTAAGCACCTCCAGAAGGCATGTCTCCTCATTACCATGCATTGGGGATTCACTCTCAACGGGAATTTTAAATAGGCCACAAACACTTAAACCAGAGCAGGAGAGAAGGCAGGCACAACCTTGCTCTGTTAAACCCATTTTGTCTAGGAAACAGGAGGATGTTGTTATGGTCAAGAAACTTAAAAGAAGTTGAGAAAACTGCTTCTCTTTATTGTTGAGTATAACAGATTGAACTGAGGGCCTCGTGCATGCCAGGCAAATATACAGCACTGACTTGTACCCCATCATAGTTTTGCATTTTATTTTGAGATGAGGTGTCAGTGTCACTAAGTTTTCCACACTGGTTCAGGCAGGCTTTGAACTTCTTATCCTCCTGTCTCAGTCTCCTTAGGAGGCAATGTGAAAGGACTGTGCCACCATGTCTAGCAAGAAAATATTGATCTTAATAATTTGAAGTCACCCACCTAATATGTAGATATACATGCATAGTTTTTAAATCAGCACAAAAACTTTAATCTGTGCAATGGGAAGTAATAAAAGATCAGGAAAATGTGATAAATAAACTCACAAAATAGGACGGAGAAAGAGGCATAATCATGGTCACATTAACTGTAAGTATGTTAAATTTCCCCATCATAAGGCAGACTCCAGATTAAGAGAAAGGAGCTATGAGAAATGAGGAACAATTTAGAGCAAAGGGGAATAAAGGCTAACACAAATATGGAAAAATAATGTTTAAACATGAACTCAGAGAAACGAGTGCGGCACTTTTAGTAATGAGCACAGGATGATTTAGGAAAAAGCTACAACAGTTGACAAGGGAAGCTACACATCCCCCCCCCCCCCCAAAAAAAAAGGCAGAGCAGAAGAGAAAACAATCATGAATGTGCACAGCATTAAAATACTCAGCCACGTACTCAGTGTCGATGAGCCCCGGATGCCCATGAGCTGATCACTGGTGCAACCAGCATTCATCAGAAGACAAGAGTTATTAAAAGTAAAAGCACAACATTCCACTCAAGCACCTAGGAAGAGAACATGAAAACCGGGAGAGCAAAGAAAGCAAGATTCTGTATAAGGGAGCCAAGCATCAAGTCTAGGACCTAAAGCAATGAAGATAAATGAAGTTGGCTGTTGTTTCTTGGCACCACTGAGGGATAAAAGATCACTCGATAACTGTGTCTTGCTTCTAAATGCTCAAGGGCTGGAGTACGACTACAGTTTAGTTGAGCAACTGGGACATGATTCATTGTTAAGTACAATGGGGTCTGTGGTATTATGCTTTCCATTTTTGCCTACATTGAAGAACACATAACAAAAAAAACATTAAAATAATGGTGTATTAACTATTTTTCTTTTGCTGAGATAAAATACCACAGCCCAAAATGACTCGTAGAAGAGTGAGTGTTTGCCTTTTGGTTCCAGAGGGATGAGAGTTCATAATGACAGGAAAGGCAAGGCACCAGGCATCGGGAACACATGCTGGCTGATCACATTCCATCTGCACACAGGAGGACACGGGGAGGGAGGGACAAAGAGAGGGAGAGAGCAAGCAGGAAGTGGGGGGAAGCTGTAAGCCTCAAAGTCCACCCCAAGTGTTGTATTTATCCCAGCAATCCTACACCCCATTAGGTTCATAACTTCTCTGAACAGCAACACTAACTGGAAACCAACTGCTCAGATACACAAGGCTGTGGGGGACATTTCTCATTCAGTCCACTACAAATCAGTAAACTTCTAACATAACCATGTGACAAAATAAACAGAAAGCCAAATCAGAGGGAAGAACTACAAACAATAACTGCTCCAGTATACTGTTGGGGGGCAGGGGGAGGGTTACAATTATTTTTAAAGAATCCAATTAACAGATTTATAATTTATTTGGAAAAACAATGTCCAAAACTAGCTGAGAAAGCTGGAAAAAGAAGGGAAATAAAAAGCCAAGAAGGGTGGCTTATGCCTATTACCTCAGTGCTTGAGAGGACAAGATGAGAAGATCGTCAAGGGTTTAACACTAGCCTGGGCTACATAGTAAGTTCTGAGACATACCAGTTTATATAGTGAGAGCCTGTCTCAGGAGAAGAAGAGCTGAAGGAGGAGGAGCAGCAGGAGGAGGAGCAGAGAAAGAGGAGAGGCTACAGTAACCACCTTTCCAGTCACACTGGATCTCCCACTGAGGGAAACATTCCCCTTCAAGGACACTAAGAAACAGGCTAGATGCATAAATAGAAACATGATCTTCCCTAAGCCTTTAGAACACAGTACTGATGGTGGGGAAGGGAAGGAGGAAAAGATGCAAGTTTATAATGCAATATACTTTAGATAAATTGAATATGTACATATAACAAAAATTAAGCTTATTAACAGTCTTATATGGGGTGGACACAGTGGTACATGCCTGTAATCCCAGCACCCCGGAGTCTGGGGCTTACAGATCTTGAATTCATTGCTAGCCTGGGCTTTATTATGAGACCTTGTTTCAGATAAAACAAACAAACAGAAAACTTAAAGAATACATATAAATCTAAAGACAGACATTACATACCCTGGAGGATTTCCTTCAGGGGAGAGAGTATAAAGAATGGAAGAAGAAAAGAATCTAAAATAGAATAAAAGAAATTCAAAGTTAAAGATAAAGCAAGTCTTTCGCAATGCCTTAATGACGGCAGCATGAGAACATTTTATTTGTGTAGGTGAGGGCAAGAAACTTAATACAAATAGAAACAACAAATTAAAAGCAGGGTGCAGCACGGTGTGATTTTTGCAATAGCTGAGCTAATGTGTAAATGGGATGAATGATTCCAATAGCCCAGGGGAGCAACCCTGAGGCTCTGACTGTATGCACCAAAGCAACCCTGAGGCTCTGACTGTATGCACCAAAGCAACCCTGAGGCTCTGACTATATGCACCAAAGCAGCTATGAGGCTCTGGCTGTATGCAGCTTAACAATGATGTTGAAGAAGAAGGACATTCATTTCATTTGTTGAAATCCCCATTAGTCCATGGTTTCCTACTCATGGGATTCAGATGCGGAAAAGGAAATCAGAAGCTGTGCCAAGGACAACAGCTTGAAAGACCAGGTGATAGACCAGGCAGTGGAAGGATAGAAGCAGGCCTGGGAGGGCTGATAGGCTCAGCTCTGGTGAGTTTTGGGGTGTGTGGGGTTCTCAGAGCAAGAGCTGTAGGTGAGGCAATGGCTGTTAGGATAAGAACGCATGTGATCAAGCATCCTTTTCTTGGAAAATCCAAAGTTGTTCAGACCATCATAGTTGTGAATCAGAACAGAAATGTTTGGTTCCAATGCTCTAAGAATCCCCGATGACTTCTACACAGAAAAAGCACACTTGTAAAGTGGTAGTGATGGGGTAGTATCTGTTCTTCTGACACAGAATTGAATGGGTGAAACAGGAGCAGTAAGAAAATAGAAGGAAACAGAAATGTGTCCTGAAAGGACTTAAAATACCTCTCAACTCTTAATGAAAATCTCTGTCTAGACTGCAGGTGTTCGGTAAATATTCGCCACATATCTTATGAGGTGCAACGTCTTTATAAAGACTTAAATGTTTGTAGCTTGAGAGATATTGCTTCTGTCTATCACAGTGGAAACCTGTCCAACAGAATCTCTCATCCGGCAGACGTAAGAAGCTGAAGGTTCTCCTGGCTGCTCTGAGGATCATCAATGGATGGGAGGTAGCCACTGCACTGAGAGTGATTTGAACAGACAGTGGGCATTTAATGAGGAGTGGAGAGTTTCGAATCTTCCACAGCATATGTGCTAAATCACTGGTTTTCACATCCTCCTCAGAAAAGCCGTTTGTTCTATAATTATGTAATCCCCATATATATGCCATGGAAAGGCAGCGGTTTACTATTTCAAATTAAATTTTATTAGAGCAAGGAGCTTCCACAAGCCACACCAATGAACACGTCTGTGTCTTTATTCTCTGTGCATAGCCCAAGCAAAGAGCCCTCTCACAGCACAGGATTTCAATGAAGCAGTAGAAATTTTATGGTGATACGGTAGGGCAGGGCACCACTAGGGAAAGCTGCATTTTAGAGCTGTTCCACTGTCGACCCAAAGCTCTTCCACTACCACACACTGAAGAACTCATCTCATGAACCCTACAAGGCAGAAGGGCAAGTGTCCCTGTCTTTATGTTGTTACAGACAGGGAAACATGGCCAAGGACATACCCCAAGCATCTATCTGCCTGGCGGTATGCAAAGAATATAAGCCATTTGCTAAGTCAAAAACAACACGGGGTATTAAGCAAAGAGTACCCCATCCAGATTTACAGCCAGTTTGTGTTCTAGGTTTTGATGCTTTGATTTAGGGGTTCAACTTCATCTTACTGTGAAAGTGATATGTCCAACCATACTTTATATTTTGGATTGTGATTCTTTTCTAGGAGAATGGTACTTGCAAGATCCTCTCTTGAAGCCAGTCTCAGCACCATGAGTGGAGTGAGCTAAAACATCCTGGTGTGTACTGCTGAGCTAGGATGGAGCTTGGGTGTAAGTTACCTTCAACTTATAACTGCTTCTGCTAGAGAACCCCACAATAAATCAAGGAACTTACATATCTTGATTCCTTTAACAAACAAACAAAAAACAAAACCAAAAAAAAAAAAAAAAAAAAAAAAGCCATGCTTTTTTAAAAGTGAAAGTGCTGTTTATATGCTAATGTTAATTTGAGCCTCCAAACTGGCTGTCCCAGAGATGAGAGAGTCCTTAGATTTAAGTAACCTTACCCCCAGTTACTTGTGACTGGTAAATAAAGATTCCAACAACTAATAGCTAGGCAGAAAAGACATATAGAGAGGGTTGAGGTTTCATGAGCTTGGGTAAGTAAGGACCAGGAGGAGGAGAAGGAGGAGAAAGAAGCCGTTGTGGGGTACAGGAAGAATGTTCAGAAGGAGAAAGGAAATGGTTATGGGTTAAGAAAAAGGAATGCATGGCCTCCAGGACTGCCCAATTTGGAGCTAAGAGCAGCCCAGATGGAGCATAATAAGTAGTAAATAATAACTTGGGGCTATCAATAGATTCTAACAGCATGGAGGGTAGGCAGCTGTGTAACTAATGTGCTGTGTAAGGCATATTGTAAACATAAAGGCTGTGAGCGTGTCTTTCATCAGGGAACAAAATGATCAAGGTGGGGTAGAAGTCCTGGGCTGGGATTTTAAATAATTTCTACTACATCCTTGGTTGGTCACCCCTTCCAGCATCCTAGTTCTTTACCATGGAACCCTAAATTTACTCTTCCCACCAGGCAGCTGCCATCTTCCCATGATAAATCTGAGCTCAAATGTGACATATTTTGACCCAAAGACTGAGTCAAAAGTGACCATGTGCTCTTCTGCATTTAAACTTCAAGAGGCCTTGATGGCTTCCATTTCTGGGTCTCTATGTTACCTTGGGAAATACATGTCTAGGCTGGTGCTCTAGATCCAAGGGGACAGAGACAGACATGTGGATTCAAGTTTTTGTGTCAGGTCTGCAGCAGAAGACTCACTGGCAGGAGGAAAAATGAGTGAGCAGTCTTCTCATAGGTCACGAGGACATCCAACTAGACAAACTACCTTCACACCCATCTACTGTGAGATGAGCCAGTGGATATACAAGGGGGTGGTGGTGGAAAGAAGGGATAAAAGGAACCTTCTTGTCAATAGTCAGAGAAAATAAGGCCCTAGCTCAGAATTCCCGTGAGAACAAAATCTTTGTAACAATGATAGGACTACGCATAAAATCTGGACCCAGTGATACCCTGACAGCCCAATGATGGACATGGAAATGGAATCACAGAACTCGCCTGCATCCTGATTTGGCCCCCAGACCCATAAGACGATAGAAGCTTACTGTTTTAAATTACTGTGTCCTGAAGTGTTCTATGGCAATCCACAATGTTGGGTCATTTGTATCTCCTCCAGGGTTCTCATGGTAGGACTACGATTCATATTATGGTAGTAACACTGTACTAAGCAGGAGCCAGTGTGTGGGGCTCAGAGCATCACATAGTCAGGCCAACATTGGGCCTGGGAGGGTGGGAAACTGCCCATTGCAGAGCTAGATGAGGGTCCAAAGGACTTTTTGAAATACATGGCTTTTTCTTGACAAAGAGGGTTTTATACAGGTGTATGTTTATGATGTCATGTCTGAAACTCCAAGACTGCAGAGCAAGGATTGAGAAGCAGTGGAGAGACAGCAAGATAGCCATGTCCTGACCACATGGAGAAGGGAAGCCTCCATTAAGCCCAGGGACCTCTGTCACCAAACCTGTTTTCCTCTGTGATAGTCACAACTGCCTGGCTTTCTGTTCAATCCATCCCAAGACAACCCTGACACTTTGGTACCCCAAATTCTCTGCTGGAAGGACAGGGCTTCATGATGCTTCCTTAAGACAAGCATTGCCAGGAAGTCTGACTGTTCATCACAAGCATGTCTCACTTGAGAACTGACCCTGATCTGATTTAAAGTGAGATTGTGGCAACAATTTCCATAATTAAGAACTGTGAGACGCAAATTTGGGGCAGTCAAAGAGATCTCTTATGAATAACAAACAATTGAATGGGACTGTTTGAACAGGAAGCATCACCTGTGCTACCTAATTCTGACCACTGTGGCATTTTCTTTGTGCCTCAGACAGACCATTGGCAAGGGATTCAAGCAGGCTCACATCTCATACATACAAGCAGTATTCACTGACTGCCACCTCCAGAGTGATTTGCACACTAATCAGAGGAAGGATGAAATACAGAGAAAGAACACCCTGTGCCACTCCAGCAGGTCTGGGGCAAGGCAGGGGTCATCTGTCGGAATTGCATTCCAGTATCAGCAAGGAAGTACGTCTCACTGTAGGACAATCCCCGCAGCACTGCCAGGAGAGAGCCGGCACACTTGAAGGTAGCTTCTCCTACTGAGTGATTGTATATTTTGAATGATTAAAATGTTTATGCTTCTAGAGTAGCTGGTTCCACTGATACTACAAAATAAACGTGTATTTAAACAAGAATTTAAAAAAAGATGAGAGGAGTACTTTTCATCCTCCAGTAGGTGATACAGATACAGGGAGTGTTGGCAGATGATAATTATGGACATGGCCTGCTGCAGCAGCCAGACCCACCACAGGATATGTCAGGCTCTTAGGCCTGAGCAGCAGAGGGAGTTACCTGGAATGGTCTTTCTGGTATGCTGTGTCTGAATTCTAGAATTACAGAATCTTCTGCCTGGCAAAGCTGCTACTTCCCATCATTCAGCTGTTTGTTTATTTCATGCACCAATAGCTAAACAAAAGTGTTGTGCATTAAAATGTGTGTCCTTATTCATGACTCTTCCACTCAACTGGAGTTATCTAAGACACGTCACCAGCTCACCAGCTGCCCATGGCTCACTCAGCTGGCACAGGAAGGGGAGAGTGGGGGGAAGAAAAGGGAGGTGAGAGGGAAAGGGGGAGAGAGACAGAGACAGACAGAGACAGAGAGACAGAGATGCTGGATGGATGGATGGATGGATGGATGGATGGATGTGTGTGGATGGATGGATGGATGGATGGATGGATGGATGGATGTGTGGATGGATGATGGAAGGTAGAGAGATGATAAACAAATGATTGACAGATGATAGATAGATGGTAGTTAGATAGAAGTGATTGATAGGTAAATGACAAATATAAGTGCCTGATAGATGATAGAAGATAGATGATCAATAGATGATAGGTAGATATAGTTGACAGATAGGCAATAGATGATAGATAATAGAAGATAGATTGATAGATGATAAATAGATAAATAAAAGATAGATAGATAGATAGATAGATAGATAGATAGATAGATAGATAGATAGGTAGATAATGGATAGATGATAGGCAGATAACTAATCTGGTGAGTGAATAAAGGGATTGACTTGAGACACCAGGGCCTTCATTGTATAAACAGAGATGCCTTGTTTCAGATGGACCAACCAGGTCATTATAAAGTCAGAGTACCTGGGATTTAGGAGAAAATATTTGGCCTAAGTGAACAGTGATCTAAATATTTAGGAAGGAAAGAAAAAGGGGAAAGAGAAAGAGAGAGAGAGAGAGAGAGAGAGAGAGAGAGAGAGAGAGAGAGAGAGAGAGGAAGAAGAAGAAGAAGAAGAAGAAGAAGAAGAAGAAGAAGAAGAAGAAGAAGAAGAAGAAGAAGAAGAAGAAGAAGAAGAGAGAATGAACATTGGCCCTGATTAATTCAAGCCAGCACTAAAGGAGAAATAAGAAACACATTGTTTCCCCCTGCTGACAGGGACCAGCAGTGTTGTCCATGCCCCACAGATTTCTAAGTCACAGATAGAGGCATTTTATAACAGACTCCATAAACCAAAGCTTGCTGCTTGCCTGCTGGATGGCTGGAGAAAACCAAAATAACACAGGAGCTTGCTCTCTCTCCACAAGACCTCCCCTGGGGTTAATTGGTCTGCCTCAGATGTACTGCTCAGGTATTTAACATGGCACTGGCTTCCCTCAGAGGGAGCACTCCCAGAGATGCTAGATCAAAGAGGCCATTTTTCAGGGGAAAGGGCTGGTCCCTACTGGTTCAATGTGCAAAACCAGACTCTTACTGGTCACCTAGAGTCGATAAAAGAGTGAGAACTTATTTCTCAGGACTGCCAAGGGATGCAAAGCTGGCCCTAGAGGGGCTAATGCTGGAGCAGAGCCAAGGATCCTGTCTGGTCTGTGTCCCCTTACTGAGCGACAGCCAGGGACATGGGAGAGTGATTTCATGATGGAAATAAGGTTTTTTTTTTCTTTTTATTGGTATATCTATTGTGAATAATTTTATATTCATTCCTGTCACACCAAGTAAACGTCCAAAATGCTCTCAAGAGCTGCCACAGCCCGTTATGCAGAGTGGCACTCGATCTATGACGTGTTATTAAGCTTCGTCTCCCAATTCTGAAGCAATGAAATAATAACAGCCTTCATAAATTGTATAAGTTCCAGGGACTGAGTCTGAGATTGGAGGCCAAGTATTGACAGGTGTCTTGCTTCTGAGCAGAGCATATTCACGTTAGAATTTTGTTAGAAGCTAGACCATTGGCAAAGCAGAGGTTCTCTGGAAAGATGCATTATATAGCAAGTACTTAAATTAAGAGGCATGGTGAGACCAGGTTTGATGCCGCCCTGCTGTGAAATGTCACAGTCTGGAAAAAACTTCCTAAGATAATAGAAAAAAAAAATCACACAGAGAGCAGGTGGTATCCTCCTGCCTCACAGCTAATGTCAAGGGGAGGAGTCAAGGCCGTTAGTGTTGAGCGGAAGGATTTATGACCACGCTTAGAAGCTCCAGTTTTTTGAGAATATGTCCATCTGTTTACGGAGTGTTGTCAGTATCATCCATAATCTCATACACAACAATGACCTTCCCATCTGATGCAAGGATTGAGCAGCCACAGGCTAATGAAACCACAAATCCTTACTTGGAGCCCTGCTGCTGCTCTGGAAACCAAGGTTTCTGGAGCTTCTAAAGGGCATTCATGACTAGCACTGTCTCCCTGCAGCAATCCAGACCAACTGTCACCTGAGTGAGCTTTCCTACCTTTGTATCATGGGTTCTGTTGCCTCTCTCCAGAGATGGTATGCTGCCTTCCAAGTCCTCCATCCACAGAGCCTGCCATTTGTCTTGTCCTAACACCCTGTCTGTAAGACCTCCAACAATGATGTCCTAACACCCTGTCTGTAAGACCTCCAACAATGATTCCTCATGCATATCCGGCCATGCTGATGAACCTCGTGTTTCTGACTCATTTCAACTTCGTTCTGCCCATTTCCTTTCTAGAAAACATTGTTGCATGCTCTCTACCACGCTGAGATGGACTTCTAGGAGTCCAGGAACACACGTTCTTATTCCCCTCAGAGATCTCCCTACTCTTTGTGGTGTTTGTACATTGGAGTTGCCAGAGAAGGGTTGAACCAATAGATGAAATCTGAATGGCTTATTCTGCTCAGTAATTAGATGTCTGGAAACGCTCATTGCATGCCAGTTCCATCTAGCTATGTTCTACCAGGAACCCCCTCAGAGTCATGCTGAACATAGGTCTTTAAAGATGAGTCTGGACAGCAGACCTCAGCTTCAGTGAAAACTCAGAGGCCTTCAGGATTCCTAGAAGATTAGTTTTCCCTCCTCTGCCTCCTTCTGCTCAGTTGCCACTCATCCCCAGCTGCACCATGTGAGCCTTAAGCCATTGCCACTGTCACAGTTAAAGTTTCCATGGTGGCCTCATCTCTGATGAGCTTCCTTCAGTGCTCATCTTTCTGTCCACCCAGCATCTTCCTGCTGTTGAAAATGTTCTTTGTGGTGACTCTTCCTGAGGTCAAGTAACTACAGATCATCCTCCACCTACTCATGCTCCTTCAACAATGACTCTCATTGGCTCCCTCTATCCAACTGTATCCATCTGCACCTGTAACCTTAATTGTGACCTGTCACCCAATCATAAGCTTCTACCTCACCATGCATATTTCTGCTCCAAACCCATATATAGGAGAAACTCTACTTGGATATGCCATAGTTGTGCCAACTCAAATATCTTTTTTTTTTTAAAGTAGCTTGAGATCTTCTCCATCCCTTATCCTTCCTTGTATCTCCAATCTGGGATTCATCTCCATTATCCAATTAGTTAGACAAGAATTCAAACCGTTGCCAAACTCAGATTACCTCTAGCTGTCCACCACAGGTCATCCTCTACCACATTTTGTAGACTTTCTCTTCCAGGCTTCTCCTGATTTGCCCTCATCCTCTTATCTTCTTTGCTCACACTGCCATCAACTCTTATTCCCATGATTCTGGGTCTCCTATCCAGTTCCCCAGTGGCTGGCTACTCTTGCCATCTGTAACCCAACAGAGATTGTATAACATATCATACTGACTGTCCCCTCCCTGCCTGGGATTATCCGTTTGTAGAGGAAGGACCACTAACCTGAATGCACTGTTCATAGGATGAAGATCACAAACCTTTACTTAGCCACAACACCTCGTAGGCTCTGCCACCTGCCCTTATCCTCATTCCTCTCTAGGCAGCTCAATGACATCATCTCACCACATGAGGACCATATCTCGAAGTACTGTTTAGTGATGATCACTCACGGTTTCTATTACTCATGAGGGCTGCGTGCTTGTATTCTAGCCTCATGTCTAGTATTACACCCAAAACCGACTTTTAAAACCTACTTAGAAAGAAGGGGTTTCAGTAACTATGTAAACATTTCACCAACTTTGGCTACTCCGACCAAAGGGCATGTTGAACTTTAGCCAAGCCAGCTCCACGCCAGACTCCAGAAAGAACCTCTCTAGAATCAGATCACTTGGGTTTGTCACTTCACTTCAAAAAGCTACCTTCCCAGAGGCCCCTGAAGAGCCAAGGTTTCATTGCTACAGGGAACCAAGACTTTGTTTCCACCACAGATCCCAGGGATCCATTCCCACTGGTTCATTCCCTTTGGCAAACTAATCCTTCTATCCCATTACAGAATCAAAGTTTCATTCTCACTGATGAACCAAACATTTACTCTCTGTGGTGAACCATCATCCTCCATCCCTTTCATTGCCAGTACCACATTACCCCAGGTTAGACTGTGAAATGTGTCAGTCTGTCTTCATGGGTTTCATAAATTCTGCTCTTTGCCTAGGTTCCCAGAATGAATTTAGATGTCTTGTTACTTCCCCATGTGCTATCATGCCTTGTTTCTTTTTATTTCCATTTAAGTTTAGCTGGATGGTTTGCCTCACCTCAAGTCTGAAATTGTGCTTTTCAATTGAAATGTGTTTATGAGAAGAGCCAAGAACAGTTTGACTGTAAATTTGGGGCTTAGCATAAGTGTTGGTTGGTTAAATCAAGTCTACAATTGCTTTCTTCAGTGCGGCAACTCCAAAAGCAAGTCATTCGTGTTTTGTGGAAAGCAATTTGGGGTCTAGGGCTCTGAGTGGGCAGAGAGCAATGAAAATAGTAAACTCAGTGGGGTTTGTGTGAAGAGGAAAGGGACAAAGTCTGCTGCAACCAGCGTTCAGTCATTGTAGCTGAGGGAAGCCAGGATGTCCAGCACTTCCAACCCACCAGGCTTTGAGCTTCAGGACAGGGGGAGTTTGCTGTGTGTTGGTTCAGCACAGGAAGCTGAGGCTTGTTACATTCATCTTCCTAAATTGCTGGACATTTTCATTTGGCAGCCAAGGCTCCCTCTGGGAGCAGGTGTTATAGTGGTTGTAAGCCGGATGCTCAGCAGCTGGTCCTGTGGGCATCCATTCTCCATTCCTCGGTGTTAATACCCCTTACAGCAGGTGTGCTTAGAAGAGGATTTTAGAGGAGGTGAATCAGGATGAGCAGAATGGAGAGTCAGGATACTGTAACAGTACCACATATCCCTAGATCATATCTGTGCCTGATCCTCATGCCAGGGTCTCTGGAGAGCAGAGGATACTAGGAAGCATGAGGTTCACCCTGAACTGGACTCTCATCTCTATTGCTTTTGTACTTTCTTGCTGATAAAAAGCTAGATGAATATTAACTTAGAAGATACCCATGTGCTTGGCTGTGCCACTTAGCCAGCTGGTTCTCTTAGTAAACATGTTAGTGTGGCCATACGTTAAATACAAGTGCTTCTTGTGAGTGGTAATGGGATGTGGTACCTCTCAGCTGAAGCCTTCATTTACCCTAGACTGTGCAGCAGGGCTTGTTCTGACTCCTCTGCAGTAGATTCCTGCCAGCAGAGCATCCTGACCAATTAAGGATATTTACCATCCAATGACAAGGAAACAGCCCCCAAGATGGGGTGGGGGCTCATCCTCAGAGAGACTCATCAGCCCCCTTCAAAAGAGAAAAAGATGTGGAGCTATTATCACTGAGGATGTGAGGGTCGTCAAATGCCACCCTAATATTATATTTTGACAGATATTTATTTCCACAAAAAGTAATGAATTTCACAAGGGAAACGGATTGGAAAATGATTGAATGGACACATTGCTTGGGAGTGCAGCTCCTAGGGCACATGCCTTGAATAATGACGTTCTCTGCTGTAAAGTGTGGCCCCAGCTATACTCTTCCGCTGGCCAGACCCACAAAGTCCATCCAGGGAAGATGTGGTCCTAGGTGAGGCACAGAGGAGCTTCAGAAGTGTGGATACAGCTAGATAAAAATGAGGGACTTCTAAGACCAGGGCTGCCTCCAGTTCTTTCTCCATTCAATTAGTCACTGTATCGATCCACGATGCTATCACAGGCTTCCAGAATCGCTTCCTTCTTTGAGCACTCCTTAATGTTTCCAGAATCTTCACACATTGTATATCTTCTAAGTGACAAATGGAGAGATAGTATCTTGTTCTTAAGGTTTTCCTGGCCTAACAGGGGTATTTTTTATGGTGTTATTCACTTGGACCTTTTTTTTATAAGGTCTTTTGTCACATTTCAGTTTGTAGAAGGTTTATCTAGGAGTACAGACACATTGTCAAAAAGCTACAAACCTCAATGGAACTTTCTAGGCTTGGTTCCTTTGCCAACTTATCCAGTCTAATGTCAGCAAGGCTCTAAAGTTGAAGTCTGATGCATGTCTCATTCTTTACTAATGAACAGATAGAGTCAGGCCATGTAAGCTAACAGGGCATCTCTCTAGGTCAGCATGGGGCCATTCTGTGGCCTGGGGCCATTCCGTGAGCCCATGCCACTGGGAATTTAATATGAATTTGTAGAGAGTCTTGCTATATATTCTTCCCCATGAGCATAATGAGAGCACTTGGTGCATCATGGGACTGAAGAACAGCAGAGGCACTCGGGTTTTTGACATTGTCACAAGGACATAGTCTGGCCTCCTGGCTACTTGCAGGTGGTTGGCAAAGCCCAAGAGTGAAAGGAGGATTTCATATTTGGTTTTGATGGAGACTTTGAAATCCATGAAGTCAAAACACTCTAAGATATTTCTTTCTGGATTTAAAGGCAATGTGCACTTAATTGGTACAATGAGTAAAAAGACACTCTTTGTGTTTGTTGATAGATTTGACTATCTAATATTTGTAAGTTACCACGGTCAAAACACATATGCACACACACACACACACACACACACACACACACACACCATTATAAATGTATTTGAGAAAGAATATGTTGAGGCTACTGAGCAGGGTTTCTTACCCCAGGGGCCTGCAACAGACTGCCTTCTATGCTTCTAGGCAGGAGTTCCCCGGACTTTACTAATGTACCTGCTCGGGATCCCCTGGAACTATCAAGAAACCTAAGGCACTGATGGGTTATCAGGAGAAATAATAGCTCATTTTTTTTATTAGATCCAACATTTTAAAATGTATTAAAGCTAAGAATTATTGTCAAATGTATGTGGGTTATAAACACATAAATTTGTATATTATTCATGACAAAGAAACTACAGAAAAAAGTACAATATAAATCTAAAGTGTGTGGCATTCCACAAGCAAAGTACACAGTAGGAGAAGCAATTATGAAATGAAATCTGGGTCCTTAGTGGAAGTTTCCAAACATGAGGAAATCATGGAAGCCAACAACTTCCTCTACATAAATGACAGAATTAGATATCTAGGAACCCCATGAATGTCCTAAGGTACATCACCTGTCAAAGCCCATTGCTCAGACCTGCTATGAAGGGAGTCTTTGGAGGCCACTGAGAGAGCAGTGACTGCTATGGGCTGGCTTCTCAAATCTTTTTCTATATCCATATGCCTGGTCTGACATGCAGATGCATATATGACCCTGTCCAATACTTTCAGGAATTCTGAGTATGAATGTATTTCACCAGTCACTATTTGATGATGTCACAGTTTCCCTTGGACTATAATAAGAAGACACAATAGAAACGGGAAATGAAACATGGGCTTAGAAGGAAAAGCAAGTCTGCGAGACAGTCTCCATGCCCCTCCTCCTTGCAAACAGCAGAAATACTTGCTGGAATCATGGAGTGCCCACCTCAACATGTTTGAACTGCTTTCCATTGTAGAAGGTAACATTACGACAGAAGAAGCAACCCCAACTTTTCCACATTCTTCTGCTCCTTTATCAACATCCAGTACAAAATACAGCATCCTTCCTCATTTTTTCCTTTCACTGCCAGAGGCCCCAGGCACCACTAAGATGAGCAAGTGGTGGAGATACAAAGGAGAAAGAGAAGCAGAAGAATGTGTACATACCGAAGAGAGGCAGAACTGGAGACTTGACAGTAGTAAGGAAGAGCCTGATGTGAATAACCAGTGATGCCATGTAAGGCCATGATTAGGTCCTGGCCAGTGCTGCCACCAAAGGCCATGTGCAGGTCTGTGACTCTGCAGCATCAGGAGGTCTGTTACCACCAAAGGCCAGGCAGGTGCCCTGGTCTGGACTGCTGCCTGGGGCCATGTTGATGTTTGAAGGCTGTGTATACCTGACCCCACCCCTTGCCTGAGCTTCTTGGGAGAGCTGGCCCTGAAGGTATGAAAGCAGAAGAACTGTCCCCACCCTTCACTAGATGCAGTGCTCAGGAGAGCAGCCCCATGCCTTGTCCAAAAAGCACAGTAGAGCTGGCTCCTGTTGCAGGAGTTACAGGTGAGCCAGCCCTGAGGGTGTGTGTGTGTGTGTGTGTGTGTGTGTGTGTGTGTGTGTGAGAGAGAGAGAGAGAGAGAGAGAGAGAGAGAGAGAGAGAGAGAAGAGAGGTCCTCTTCCCTGCTCCTTGCCACCCGTGGCAAGCAAGCGAGATTGCTCAAAAGTATGAGAGCAAGAGAGCTGGCCTTGCGTCACTGGCTGTAGCTCTCAGGAAAGCAGGCCCTGAACCTCACCTGAGAAACATAGTAGAAGTGGCTCTGGTGGTGGGGCAATGGATGAACCAGTCCCGAAAGCATGAGTGTGGGATAGTTGGCCCCACAACTTATCTGCCATGGGCAAAGGAGAGGTGCCCTCCTCTTCCCCCTTTGCTCCTCATTACCTATGGCAAGCAGGACAGCTGACCCTGAAGTCATGAAAGTGGAAGAGCTGGCCGTATCCTTCACTAGCTGCAACACTTGGGTGAGTAGGCCTGCATCTTTCCTGGACAGCACAGTAGAGCTCACCCTGATGATATGGGTGCAGGTGAACCAGTCCCGAGGGCATGAGAGCAGAGGGCTGGCTCTTCTCCTTGTCAGATGCAGCATTGAATGAGATAGCCAAGGAAATACTGGAAAGCCCACCCTGGTGGTGTGGATGCAGGGGAGCTAGAAGGCTGACCAGCTCAGCTACCAGGTCCAGCTCCAGGGTTTTGAGTTGGCCCACATCAACATCTATCCATCTATAAGCTGCAGGAGCTCATGAAGGAACCAGTCTTGCAGATCCAGAGCTGCAGGATCTCAGGATATCTGAGAGGAGTCCCAGTGAGTACTGATAGTGTAACAGAAGCCAGAGGCCTCCAACCAGGGTACACTGAGAGATACTGTGACACACTACAGCTTCCACAACAAGATTTTTTTTTCCTTTTGAGAAGGGAGGTTTCAAGGGTAGAGGATAGGTGTGCAGAAGTGGGGAAATGGGTGGGACTGGAGAGCATGATGTGAAGTTCACAAAAAAAAAAATCAATAAAAAGTTAATTAAAATTTTCAGAAAAGGAAAGAACAGCAAACAACAGAAAATAAAACTCTTTTAATTTTTGTTTAATTCAGAACTATTTGTCCTACACCAAACAGTGCTTATACTGGGATGGTCTCTGCTCCACAGAGTCTATGGGAGAGTGTGAGTACACAGGGTACAGGTACATTCTAGCTCTCCCATTCACAAAGATGGGCAGAGTGAGAGGAAATGGGAGACTTAGCTCTGACAGTCTGAGCAAAAGATCTCAGGTAGGAAAAATGGAAAATGAACAGATAAAAATGCTTATGCCCTTTGGGTTCACGCTTTACCTATGAGCAGCTATGCTGAGTATATCATTAGAAACTCAGTCAGTAAGCTATAGCCAAGGGTTTCAAATAGTTCATTTTACGCCTGTGAAAATATGCTTGATAAAAATCCGAATAGCAAGCAGAGGGGGATTGCTTCAGTAAATGATGGCGCTGTGACCAGCAGAATTCTACGGACCCATTGAGACATGTTACTGGGCACACTACTCAATGCAAGAGAGCCAGCCCAGCATAGCGTGCCTATGAATTGGATTTCATGGCTTCCCATCTTCATGACAGTGTCTCCTATCCATGCACATGGTACACCTCTCTGCTAACCTCTGCCTCCTTTGGATAACTTTAAAAACAAATGAACATGTTCTTTTTTACAAGCTATATACCTGACATCTTTTCAGCTACACCTTTTTAGCTGTTTTCTAAGCGCTTGCAGCTGGTATTAGCACTGCAATTTAATTCAGCATATTAATAACCACCCCAGCTTTTCTTGGTTTGTATTTTCCTGGTACATTTTTTTTTTGTGCAATCTACAAAAGCATTTGTGTCATGGTGACATTTTTACTTTAAAAAGGTAATGAATAAAATTAGAGCCACATAAATAGCCTGGGAAGACTTAACCCCAAATGTTAACTGCATGCCGTCCTCCTGAGCAGCAGCCATAGGCAGTTCTCCTTATTTGCTTATCTCCGTGCTGTATTCTTTGCATATTTTCCAGTTTCCTGTTCTGAATACATATTTATTTTGTGACTTGAACAACCATAATATGATGTTTATATTTAAAAATGACAAAATGACATAGCCTTTCTATCTTCTCTATGTATACCCGTGAGGTAAACTACTAGAACACACGAACAGTTTTGTTTTGTTTTGTAGACCCCAGTTATCTGCAAATTAATTATTTCTAAAAGTTAGGCATCTTCTACTCTTCCTTCCTAATTCCCTGATTACAGTTTGGCAAACACTAATTCAAACTCCAACTCTTTCCTTGGGATTCCCACCAAGCAACCTGTAATGTTGAGGGTTATTATATAAGCCTAGACACAGCCAGAAGCCAAGAGAAGATAGCCACTGTTTGTAGATACCTTAGGGGAAAGGCTAGCCTTGGGAAGTGAACTGTGAAGTCAGAGCACAGATGAGCTCTCCCTTAGTAAGGATTCTCCACATCCAAGCTTGAGAATGTTCCATAGCAATGTGCATGTTCATCCAGAAGTTAGAGATACAATGGAACCAACAAAGAGGTCCAAATGTCAGGACCTTCTCGAAGACTCTCACAAAATCCCCTGCAGACACAATAAATGTTTGAGCTGGTCAAGTGAGAAGAAGGCCGCATTTGGCCTCATAGACCACAGACCCTCCATCCTTCCCACCAGGAAGTGTGTCCACCCCTAAGGGGAAAGTGACAGGGTAGGAGACTGGGGGATGATTCTAACTTTGCTCTTTCTGAGAGAGTGACACAGAAATTCCCTTTTAATAACACAAAATCCCAGAGTAGAAATTCACCTAGAAGCTCAAGTTTTCCTTTTGTAGGCCCTTTGTCTTGACTAGGATCAGATGGGTAGTACTTGCTCCTGGGCAAGGGATACACTAGCCATCTCAATAACCTTGACAAAACACCACAGACAATCTGTGGGGTTGATACTGAAATTAGAGACTGGGTGTCCAACATGCCGATGCCTGTGGATCTGCATCTTTCTTGGGCTGGCTTCCTAGATTGCAGATAGCCACCTTCTTTCTCTAGCCTCACTTGGTGAAGAACAATACCTGGAGGCCCTTTCCCTAATTATAAAGACACTAATTGCATCCGGGTCCATAACACTGCGGGTTAGGGCTTCAAGAGATGAATTTGTGGGGACACAAAAACCTCAATGAACAGAGTTGACCATCAGGCATGTCCAGAGCTCTCCTGCTGTGGTAGTTTCACACTTACCTCCAGTTTCATATTTAACTTCTGAAATGCTGAAATGGGGTCCTAGATCAATTAACTCCAAGTTCACACCTCCATCTCGCAGACAAGCACATGTCTACCAAGTCTTTTCTCTCAAATTATGCCCTCTGGTGTTATTCATTGCTCCTTACCACTCAGATGGAGGGATATCATTAAAATACCCTTAAATATTCATTAATAATGTAAAACAATGCTAATTAGCACACGCTCAGTTTGTGAATTCCTTCATTATGAAAATGTAAATGTCAACTCTCTTCCCCTTTTCAGACTTGAGTCAGAAGAAACGTGAGTATCAAGAGTCCCTTTTTTCCCCAATCGGGTTAGGAGCCCCCACCTCATGAAGAGTTCCCTCCTAGGAGGCCTGGAGGCAGGTGTGCTAGTCATCACCGGAACACAAAGAACATTGGGGATTGTCTTTTCTCTCAGATGTTAGTGAAGATGGGAGGTTCTCAGCTGTTTTGACAGCTCTCTTTAGTGAATTTAGATCTTGAGTCTGGCTTTAATAAAGACTAGAATGCAACGTCAAATACTTGAGGTTGTAGAAAAGGAAGACAGATAGGACTGTGAAAAAGAAAAGAAGAAAACAAATACTGCTGGGCTGGCCCCTGTGGATAGAAGCCATGACATAACTTCACCTAACCTGGGAGAAATCATCTATCAAGGGTGTGGGGAGCCAACAGAAAACGGCTATCATCCTTGCAGCCATTTGAGCCATATACCCTGGCAAGAGACTTGATTACATCAGCTTACAACAGCTGAGCACTCTCTGATAACATCTTGCTTTAGATACCCAGGATCTTCCCTTGGGTGTGTGAGACTTAAAGGCCCAGGCTTAAGGGCATGACTTAGAGATCAGATTTAGAGGCAAGCCCTAAGGGCATGACTTAAAGGAGTGACTTAGAGGCATGGCTTAGAAGTAAGACATATAAAAGGCGAGAGATAGACAGAAGAGTTGAGTACAACTTGGAGTTAGTTATTAGGTATGAGGTAGAAGACACTTGGACTAGAGAACTCAGAAGAAGGATTATTAGGTATTAGGCACTTGGCACTTGGAGGAAGAACTAAGATTTAGACATTAGGCACTTAGCACTTGGAAGAAGTAACTTGGAACTTGGAGGCACTAGGGACTAGGAACTAGGAACTCGGAACTAGGGACTTGGAGAGAAGAAGAGAGACTGAAGAATAAACAAGATTGAATCACACTCTGACTGGTCTCCATTCTTCAAGTCCATCCTCACTCTCTCTCTTGCTGAACCCCAACTCTCAGACTGGAGCTGCTTGGGGCAGTGCGGGCTAACTAGTTAGTCCCCAAGGCTTTTGGCAGTATGGGTCCCAACATTGACAGAGTGGTCGGTGACATTTTGGCCCCCAAACTTGGGGCAGCTCGGGCCACAACACAAGGGTATAACTGACTTTTATATTTCTCCTTCACAGGAAGTTTTATAGTCTGTATTCATAGGTAACCATGGCCATCGAGATCTGTCTTGGGCTATCTACACCCTCAAATGCTTTCTTTTTCAGGTATCCAATTCCCCATTGTTGTGATTAGTCTTCTCTATACTCCCAGAAGCCTGAGCCTATCCAGCAGGACAGCTGAACAAACTACTTCTGCCTAATCCTTTCCTAATGCAAATCCCAGAAGCTTCACTAAGAGAAGAATAGGGGAGGCTGGAGAAACAGATGCTACCTCCATGTAAGGGGATCATACATTCATTCACACCAGAGACCCTCCACCTGCCCCCATACTTAGAACATAGAAGCATTATACTGTGTATAAAGATGAGGAGAGGGGTTGATGTAGAGTTTGTGCCTGAATCTCTCATTCATCCCTGGTACCTAGAGAGTTTCTACTACAGAAAAGAGAAAGAAAGAAAGAAAGAAAGAAAGAAAGAAAGAAAGAAAGAAAGAGAGAAAGAAAGGGAGAAAAAAAAGAAAGAGGCAAAACTATAACAATACTAGGGAGATAGAGGATTAGGGCAAAGGCTTTCTCTAACCAAGCCAGGCAGGTTTGGGGGTGACAAGAAGAAAGAGCAGGCAAAAGTGTCTGGGCATAGGAACCTTTAAATATCCTCATACAGCTATGAGTCCAAATACCTGATAACTGCTTTCAATGCTTGCATGACAGTGTGTGAGGTGTGACATAACCCATCCTTCCTAAGAAAGAACATTCTAGGAAGGAAGGGGAACACAGACCACAGACAAGAGGTAGCTCCAGGATATAGCAGTCTCCCCAAACTGACCACAGAACTGGATCTGGGAGTCACATGGCTAACATTTTGGTGGAATTTCACATTCTATACCAAGTTTTTATAGTGACATAGTCTTCAGTGTTATGATGGTTAGCTTTAAATGTCATTTTGCCACAATCTAGAATTACCTAGGAAGAAACTTACAACTGAGGAATTATTTAGATCATGCTATCCCCGTGGCAAGTTTCTTATTGTTGATTATGATTATCCACCCCTTTGTGGGCAGCACCATTCCCCAGGCTTTGAGACCTATAGAACAGGAGAAAGTTAAATTAAAGCAGCAGCAAGCAGGCAGCTTTTGGGCTTTGTTTCTCTCTGCTCTTGACCATATTATGTGACTGACTGCTTCTAGTCTCTGCCTCAACTTCTTAAACCTGGAACTGGAAATTGAATAAACTGTTTCCTTTCCAACAGTATTTTTGGTCAGGGAATTTGTCACAACAACAGAAAAAAAAAATAGAACAAGTGTTTTTCTGAAGGCTTGTGCCTAATCTCAGCTAACATCCTTTGTGTTGATAACCCTTGCTGTTTTCATAAATAGAGAGTGATTTTATCAAATGTCCTTTGCATCTCCAGAAACCTCAGCTCATGATTTTTATTCTGATTGGATGAATTTCCCCCTACTGGTATAATGAATTATATGTATGAATTCCCCATTATTGAATCAATCAACCTTTTATTTCAGAAACAGACACTTGGTGATCCATGGTTCTTTAAAGAAGTCGCTTTTCTTTCTCCTGGGCTCTCAAACCCCACTCCTCCCCCACCACTACCTTAGTCCTTATCCAGTGACCTGCCTCTTTCCTCTTCAAAGGCTGACTTGGTTCTTGCCCTCACCTTGGGGGCTTGCTGCTATCTTTTCTGGGTTCCACAAACTGGTATTACTTCCACCTCTCTCTGATTCTCTATTCCTGTGACCCCCACCTCTGCTCTCACTCCATGCTGAAGCTCTCTGTACATCTTTCTAAGCTAAAGGTTTCCCCCATATCTAATCTTCAGAAGTGTACCTTTTCTCTTAGTCCTCAGACGGGACTCCTTTGTCACCCTTCATATTTTCATAGCTGGTGGCATGCTGCTGCCATTACTATCTGAATCTCTAAGGCACAGATCCAGAAATCTCAGCATCTGCCTTGGAGTGGCTCGCTTGGAGTGGCCATGGCCTGGGCAGATCCAGGGTCCCTGTCTGCTGCAGAGCACCCTACCCTATCCATCATACATTTGCAAAGCACTATGCCTTCTTTTTCTTGTATTATCCCAGTACTACTTTCATGGTTTTCTATGTGTATCCAATGGTATGTAAGTAATTTGTGATATTCAGATATCCTAGGTGTGATTTGACTAATTTGACAGGAGTTGGAATCACCTAGGTGACAAGCCTCCACACATGCCTGGGGGGATTATCTTCATCATCTTAACTAAAGTGAGAAGAGTCATCCTGAAAGTGAGGGGCACCATCCTAGGGGCTGGCATCCTAGGCTGCGTAAAATAGAGATAGCTAACTGAGAGTAGGCTGCCATCTTCCTTGGTTTCCTGTCTGCAGTTGCAATGTGGCCAGTTGCTTCAAGTTTCTAAAGCCAAGACACCCCTGCCACACTGGACCTCACACTTGTGAGCTCAAATTAAGCCCCACAGCAACAGGAAAAGAAACTAAGACAACTGATCCTAAAGGTTTGTGTGTTGCTCAAGTTTCCTGTTACTGGGGGCAGCTGGGGCACAGGCAGTATCCAGTCAGCTTGGTTCTTGACCCATGACCTACAGCAGAAGCTGTAGAGCCAGGGTGGTCCTCCCATAAGCCAGCGTCCAGCCCAGGAACAACACACTGAACTTGTGTCCCTTCAGAGGGATTCATGTTCCTACTCTGTGCCTCATAGAAGAAGTAAAAGAATCAGAGTTATGACAATATCACTACCAAAGCCTTCACAGGTGAAGTGTCTCAGAATCAGCCCACTGATTCCACTGTCTGATGCATGAACCAGAATTTTGATGTTCTCATTCTAGATCTGAGCTGTGTCCAAGAACAAGTGGTGTGCATTCTCTTGTGGCTACTGGCCTATGGCTTCTTCCCCTCCCCAGCCATCTGGAAGCACAGCCATAAGGAGCAAGGAGGTCTTTGGCTCAGACCTCTCTTCCTAGCCTACTTTTCTGATTTCCAGAGTCAGTCTGTTCTACCAGTAGGTCTAGAGAGTTATGTCCTGGTCTACTCTCTTATCTGAGTGCTTTGGTTCACATCTCTGGGTTCATATTCCCATTTATTTATCTCCAGCTCAGACCAGGATTGCATATGGGGGCTGAGACCACTTTCTCAGTTGTATCCTTCCCTGACAACCCTGCATAGGGGCGGCCTCCATACCCTCTTAGCTCATACCCAGCCCTGTAGTTACTCTGGCTCTTGAGCCACCACCCTGAACAGTTTCCTGAGGACCCCTCCTAGACTCTGGAACCAGCAGTTTTATGGAACCCATTTGTAAACCCACTTACTGTCAGAGCAGCCCTAGACCTGTTTTGCTTAAGTTGATGTGGCAGTGGCCATGATTATCACCAGGCACTTGACCCACAGTCCATCTGCAGCCAGAGTACTGTCCTAATATGTCAGCCTGTCATGTCACCACTTGGCTGGAGAGCCATCATTGCCAGTTGCCCTTTGGCTGAAGTTGGAAGTCTCCATCTGGACTCTCAACTGGATACCCTCTGCCAGGGTTCAGTGCCTCACTGGGTCTGCTGTCTCTCCCTGTTGCACAAGACCCACCCCCAGGCTCACCATCCCTGCTTCATCCACTCCAGCCCTGCTGGCCTTCCTTTCTGAGCTAGGTCTGCTTCTTAGTGTATTGCATACTTAGTGTATGCAATGGATTCAATGGTTTTTCTCAACTTTAAAATTCCTAAGGATTTTCTGAATGAGGGGCTTTGCCTTCTCTTTGCCTCCTAAGCCCTTCAGATTACGTAGCCCATCTCTCCTAGAGAGAACTTCTCACTAGTAGAGACTTTCCCCAGACCAATCCATCTGCCTGGGATATTCATTTATTCCTTTATCCCTTTCTTTGTCTTCTGATCTTGGGGTTGGTACAACTTTTTCAGGAGAACAAAACGTCACAGGAACTCCCATCCCAGGCTTCCTGAGACATCAAATATCCTTATTTTACTTAGGATTTCTTTTGCTGTAAAGAGATGCCATGGCAAATGTTATAAAGGAAAATATTTATTTGGGGTTGGCTTACAGTTTTAGAGGTTTAACCGGTTATCATCATGGTGAGAAGCATGATGGCATGCAGGCAGACATGGTGCTGAAGAAGGAGCCAGGAGTTCTGCATCTTGATCCGCAGGCAGCAGATTGGCCACACTAGGCCTAGCTTGAGCATATTTGAGACTCAAAGCCTACCTCTATAATTACATACTTCTTCCAACCAGGCCACACCTATTCCAACAAGGCCACACCTCCTAATAGTGCCATTCCTCTGGGCCAAACATTCAAACACATGTGTCTCTGGGGACCATTTCTACTCAAACCACCACAATCCCTTTATAAATACCATCATATTCACATTCATAACTCTCAGTCAGTCAGTCTCTTGCTGCCAGTAAGAGCCCAAGACAGGTTTCATCTCTTTATAATACAAAGAATGACCAGACAGCACAAATAAGAATTCAGAAGCTCAAACCTCTGGCCTGGGTTCAAATCCTGCCTTCTTACTTCCTGACTTTGTAATTTGGTGCATGTATTTAAACTTTCTGTGCTTTAATAATAATCCCCAGCTGAACATGAATTTTAGATTAAATCATAAGTATTTTTAAAATAAATATCCCCATGGACTATTTCTGACAACATTTGCTGCAGCTTTGGTCCTTGTTTATCTGAAATTCAAATCATAAAGGTGTACTGAGAAGATTAAATATGCCCTGTAGCTAGCTGCTGGTGATTTCTGCATCTTGTATGCTTCCTATGGACCAGGTTCTGCATCTCTCAGGAACCGAGGTCTGGGTCTGGAGGTTCAGTCAGAGAAAGGATCTTCAAAGGTAAATAGCAGCTTCCAGAAGAGTTGGAGCTATGGAAGGGGACACTCAGAGCTGTGCCTGTTACACAGTTAACACTAATTCAACATCAATGACTGTGATTTGTGTTGTTAAGGAAAGTTTCACAGCAGAGAAGCATTTATCAGAAAAACTTGGGTGGTAATGGTGCCAAATCTTCCCTCCCATGTAGCAGTGTTTCCCGAAGCTCATTTCTGGACAGATTTCCCTCAGGGGGAATGTGGAGTGTGTTTCTCAGGCTCATTATGCAAAGTGGCTGTGTGGTCAGTTGGCCACTCTACACCCTCAGGCTATGTCTTCCCCCCACCCTGGGTTCCAACCCTGGCCAGCTGACCATGTCCTGCAGAGTTCCTCCACAATGCCACCAAGCCACCTCCCTAGGGACATCCAAGAGACAAACCATGGCTTACAAGCTGCTTCCTTTCTTCTGTACTCCTTCCAGGCCCCAAGAAAGCCAGCAGTCTGTCACTGACACATTCAGTGCATAGAAATGCAGGCATCTAGCTAAAGCTAAATTTTAAATGGGTCAGCTTCTTTTCTTCCTTCCTTCCTTCCTTCCTTCCTCTTCCTCCTCCTCCTTCTTCCTCTTCCTCCTCCTCTACCTCCTCTTCCTCCTCCTCTTTTTCCTCCTCTCTTGGTTCTACCGAACTCCTCAACGTGACATAGGCCTCAGCACAGGCCCAACACCAGAACCAAGAGAGCATGGACTGAAGCCCTGAGAGCAATCAGCCTGCCTTCCCTGTAAAGGGATTTCCCCCAGACCTTTGGTCACAACAACGGAAGCTGACTAACATAACATTTGACACTTAAGGCTTACATATATATACTTAACAAAGGTTCAAAGCTCTAAGGGGTGCCTCACATCCACCTGGCACTCCTGTGTCAATCTTCCAAGCAAGACATTATCCCCCCTGTGCTTCCCTCCAGACCCTCAGTGCATACTACCTAAGCCCACTCAAGGGTAGCAGGAGGCTGGCACACAGCCTTCCTCTCAGCTTTGCTCTAACCTCTCTCCTCTCTTGCCACTAAGAGCCTCTTCTGTTCTCCGCAAGCCACAGGAAAGCTCCTATAAGATGGTTTTAAGAAGGAAGAAGGAGGCAGCCGGGGCATCCACAGAGGCTGTCGGCATTGTTCACATGAGCAAAGCAACACGATTTTTCAGGAAAGTTGCCCTGAAGCCAATTAGCATCCCACCCAAAGAGTCTTCCATTCTCCTGAGAGAAAGCTGCATTCCCTACTGGGGACCTCTTCCTCCTCCCTGTGGTGCTGCTGAGTCCCCAAACCACCCACATTGGCAACTTTATCCCTGCTCTGTCAGAGACCACACTGACAATTTGACCTCCACTCCATCACCACCTCCCTTCCTGCTCGCCAGCACGACCTCACCTTCCAGACTTCTCTGCCACGCTGAAGCTTGCTCCTTCCCATCCCTTTCCCATGCGCTCTGAGGACCTCGGAAATATTGCAGTTGTCACAGGACTTAGGGGATCATTGGATCAAAGTCACTTGGCACTGTGAACTGGATACCTCCACTCTTGGACAATAAGAGGAAGCCTCATTCCCAGCAATGAGATCACTTCAGAACAGTTTTTAAAGATTTATCTTGTTTTACATGTAAGAGTGTTTAGCCTGTGTTTTTATCTGTAGAGCATGGATGCAGTACCTACAGAGGCCAGAGAGGGCGTCAAATTCCCCCAACCCCTGGAAATTGAGTCCAAACAAACCTGAGTCCTCCTCCACAAGTGTTCCTAACTCCTAAGCTATCTCTCCAGTTTCCACTTTAAGTGGATCTTTTTCCTCATGGCTCTTTGACATTAGAGGACATTAGAATTACAAATTAACTTAACATTTTCCTAAATTAGAGATTGTCACTGACTAACTACATCTGAATCCCAATCAAATTTATCCTGTCAATGAGGAGGAGCCCATCAGAGTGGAGAGGGCCTTGCAGTTCCTCACACTTAGCTTGCTTGTTGCTTTTGGCCTCCAAGTGCAATCACTCAGAGGCTCTGGATAATTTAATTACCATGATGGTGCTGCCATCTGCTTAGACTCATGATTCTAGGAAAAGGAACAGAAGCAAGAAAATCTGCCTAGAGAGAGAAAGGCAAGCAAGCCCTGAGGCAAGGCCCTGCCTTCTCCTTTCGACCTCCCCCAGCTTTTGGTGCATCACAGAGTCCACTATGTGTTGGGAAGGGGCAGGTAAGAACTCACAGGATCCTGTGGCTTCTGTTGCCTTGGAATTCAGTGGTCCTTTGGTCCTTTGCTTTAGTGACACTGGCCCCTTCTTGTTATCCAGAAAGAAAGATTGTCATGCAGTATCTAAAAAATGGGGTCACCCTCTCATGGTGTTCCCTGGTTTTCATATTCTTAAAGATTAGTTAAAAGTCTATATTTAAAAACCTATTTTCATTCTATGTGTATGATTATGCCATTCTTGATGCCCACAGAGGTCATAAGAGGGCATTGCATCAGGTGGAACTGGAGTTCCAGATGGTTGCAAGCTGTCACATGGGCACGAGGAACTGAACCTGGGTCCTCTCTGCAAGAGTAGTCACAGCTCTTAGCCACCAAGAAATGTCTCCAGCTCCGAAAAATAAGTTTCATCAAAAACTAAAATCAGGTTAAATTAAAAATCATTTAAAGTTTATTGTGAAAGCAAAAACACCATGGTTGGTCAGTCGAGGTATCTCAAAATGAAACTTGTAATTGCTGCATGAGCTTCTCAAGGAAAATCAGTATGTCCATGGTGGATCTGTCCCTGGGCAGAAGATGTGATCTCTCAGATGCACACCATCCTGCTGGTAGAGCAGGGACTCAGGAGAGCTCAGCCTCCCTTTACAGGGCTGTAGGCCACTGGCCAGGGGAACATCACCACTGGGGACTATTCATGTCCCTCTGGATCCATCTGTAGAGTGGTTCAAGCCTGTCTGCTGTTGGAGGCTGATGAACATAGTTGATTTAGTCAAACTGCCAGTCAAGTCTTGACCTGTTTCTGAACTCTCATGGGACAGGCAGCGTTCTCCTGAGCCATGCTCTGGGAACCTGCCCTGCTGCACACAGAGGTGAGAAGGTTGCATGTTTGCTCTGTCTGCTGCTGAGCTGGAGGAGATAGCTCAGGGGGTCTGCAGCAGATCTGTAGCCTATTAGGCCACCTCCAGTATGGAAGCCTCCAGAACACCCATGTGCCTGTCACTTTCCGAACGAGTATGCTTAGGATCCTCAGATAGCTGTCCCTTCAAAACTGGAAGAAGAATCTATTGCCCAGGGGTTGTGCTTTGGCTAGCTTTCATCTATATTTCTTCTAAATAATTACAAGTGAAGGCATGGAATGAATTCATCACAGGCCAAAGACCCTTTTATCCTTTCCCAGGCTGACTTACTTGGAAGTTGGTTTGATCCAAACCCAGTAAGATGCCTTCTTATTCTTTAGTCCTATTGGGAAATCTGTGCTGTGTAACATAGTCACTGGGAGAAAGTAAAACATTTTGTTTGTGGCTTGACACAGCAGAATTGTCAATGTCACAAAAGGTCCAGGGACTCTGATTTGCAGGACACTGTCCCTGGTCCTTGGAACTTGTGAGGCTGGCCTGAAACTGGAGCCAATGATGAATGTTCTTCCTTATGCCTGGATAAGCAATGAATTGTTAACCAACAATACCTTTTAACTGAAGTTCTCAGTGGGGAAAAGCCGTATTTGTGTTAAAGGTTCTAAAAGGCTGTCTGGTTAGAACTTCTGAGACTATGGAGAACAGAGATGTCCTGATACAAGCCTAGGGTCAAATTATCTTGGGCTATTCTTTCTAGCGCCCTTTAATCCACTTATTGCCTCCTCTGTATCTTGCCTAACATCCATCCTTGTGATTATGAGAGAGACAGATTCTTTTGGAATTTACTAACGGAATCCTTAACTTTCTAGCAACCCAAAGGCTAAGGATGTTGTCACATAGTAACTGAGACCTAAGACTTGCCGCCTTGTGCTATAGTCTGCCTACCTGATCTCCACACCAGTCATTTTAATGTTTTTGTTTGTTCTGTGACTATTATGTAGAGCCTTGTGAAACTCTTTCCACAACAAAGCATGAAATGTGGGGTCACCTGAATCTGTCCCTGGGCCATCCATGGTCACTCACATCTGGCTCCAGAGTAAATGATCTCATTCCAATTAAAGTGTGAGCTGTTTTTGCATTGGCAACTTGCAGATTCCCAAAATCCTCTACAACAAATGAGTCAGAAAGTGCACCCCATCTGCATCTCAGATGAAGGACTAAGACTCTCTAAATTCCATCTACAGAGAGAAGGAAGGACAGGTGCCAGGGAAGGCGGAGCTGTGTCTGTTTGCACATCATAGCCACTCTATCATAAAACTTAGAGAATTCACACCATCGCTCCACCCACATTTACACAAAAGGCCTCTGATTGACATCTCACTGGACAGTCAAGCAGTAGTGAGAACTGAATTCAAACACAGTGTGTATAGAGGGGTTCCTTTCTCATTTTAAGAAAGACGCAGACAGAAGTTCATAAGAACTTAACTCTCTTTACCTAATGGTTGATAATAATCTCTGTGCACATGAGGAATGTCCCCTGGTAGGATCCACAGAGTCCTTTTAGTACAGGCTTTGCTCAGTCCTTAGGTACAGATGGGGACTTGGCCATAAACCATCATTGAAGAGCTAGAGTCTCTGTCCCAGGACACAATTTGGCTAAGGAAAAGCAAAAAGGGTACCCCAGTACTTGCTAGCTGACTAAGCCACAGGAAGTGGGAATAACCCTCAGACAGGCTTGCTGCACACATCCCCGGATCCTCTACAAAGATGCCCAGCTGGCTTGGCTTCCTTCACCTTGTCCTCCTATCTCACAGCCACTACCTTGGGGCAAGCGTTTGCAAATTAAATATTGCCAATTACCTTGTTTCCTCTATAAGGAGTGAGCTTTTAAATCAGCTATTCAAAGGAAACCTGCAAATAATTGAATTACTGGGGACACTGCCTCGAACATCGTAGAAGCCCAATTAATAGTTCTTAATTGAATTGAACTAAACCAAGGAATTCCTTTCCTGTTCCAGTTCTTAAAGCAAGGTGGTGAAAGGACTTTCCACACTCCCCTGGGGCAGTTGGTGGAGAAGATTCAGGCATGTGAGTGGTTACTCTATGCAGTGGCATCAAGCCATCTACTGAACTGGTCTTGGGCCACATTCAAGGATAACTCAAGTCCTTCCCACCTGGGCTCTACAGGGATTCTTCATAGCACACACCCTGGTATACACCACTTCTTCTCATGATGATGCAAGAGGGTAACCAGGGTCTTCTGAGGCCCCAAAGCTTTGGAAACTCAGCCCAGGTGCTGTCAACACAGGAACCCAAAGGCATCTGATCACCTGGATTCGTGACCACAAGCTACTTTATCGGCTCAGGAAGTTTGCACGTATTCCTTCTTCTCCCTGGAGACCTGAGCTGGCCCAGGAGTTCTTCTCACATTGTAGAAAGATGAAGCTCACCCTGATTTCTCAACAGAGCCTGGCAGCCATCAGCTCAATGCTGGATGCCATCCATCTGCATGGTAGTAAGTGAGGCTGGTACTCTGAGAAAAGATCTTTGCTGTAATCCTGTCCTCGGTTTTTATAGTGTTTCTCCCTGGGGCTCATGCTCAGAACAGCTCCTACCTCTCCAGAAAAGCATCCCATTTTCCAGAATAAATATAAAATGTTCAGGAAAGTTTTATAGTTGAGGGCTGGAGGCAGCAGCAGGAGCCCCTGGATGGCTGTGAGTGAGGGTTGATGTCAGTTGGTGACACTTCCTGGGAAAGCCCCATGGATGATGCTTGTGATCAGCTGGCAGGTCCACTGGTCATCTTATGGGTTACTGAACACTCCCCTGCGTCTGAGTTTCAGACACACCCATCTTCTGCTGTGACAGCTTTATTGATTTAATGTTTAATCCAAAAGCATAGAACAAAATAAAAAATAAAAGTCTATAAAATAAAAGTAAATAAAAATAAAAGTCTATATTTGGTAGCTCTTAGGATACACTATAAGGACAAATTGTTCCTCTTTGTTGATAAAACAGAAGGGCCTCCAGGTAACTTAAAGTAGCCATCATACTTTCAACCTCTGTGAAAAGAGAACTTAAGGATGACAGGTAGCTGGTGTGAGCATGTCTCTTCCAATGGACTGCTTAGCGCCTTAGCTGCAGACACACACACACACACACACACACACACACACACACACACAAATCCTGCATGTCCCCGAGGATGGCCTCAGTAATTTGTTAGTTTCCCTGTCCTGACCTCCAGAAACAGTGAGTCCTGGGGCTTCTCTGGGTTTTGGAGGAATCAACAGCCTTGGCTCACAGCAGAGCCTTGTATGTGCCTGAGTGAGCATCTCCCTCAGGCTCATAGGTCATCTCCCAGGCAACACCTCATTTCCAACTCAGGGTCCAAGCTTCCTCATGCATGGTCTTGAGTTCATGAGATAACCTCAGTGCAGATGTGCATTCTGAGAGTCAAAGCTCTACAGAATGTGTGGGCTATTGCCTGCAGTTTCAGAGCTGCACCCCGTATAACAAGCAGTGTGTTCCGCAGTGGGAGAGGGCATGCCAGTGCATACATTGTGCTGCCCACTGAGGTAGAAGAGGAAAAATGCATACATGCCTATACTGTCTGGCTCAGTCTGCCACCATACAGTCTGTCCATACAGGCCCTGGGGACCTGCTCGTGTGAACACCAGCAAGAAAGGGGAAGTAGCATGCACCCTCCCTGTGGAGAAAGGAGACAGGATCTGGAGACGCAGGGGAGTGTTCATAAACAAACCCATATTGTCCAGAGCAAGCCACCACGTCTGGTTCTGTGGTAGACTTTTCTCTGTAGAAGCTAATATGTAAACATCATCTCTCTTCACCCACTGTTTACTAAAGTGCACAGCTGACTGGGGCTAATGCCCAAATAAGAGTCAGCCTTGAATTGAAGATCTCACTAACTTATATACACCTTAGGATTTTACATACGCTGTCATCTTTAAATCCTTTTAGGTCCTGGCCTCAGGTTACACTTTGAACTATTTAAACAGAGACAAGAGACTGCAAGTCTGGCTACTTGGGCAGATGGGGGGTTTACATAGCAAAGACATTGCCAGAAATATTTCTTAAGTCCGCCCACATTGATCTTTTTAAATATTTGTCACCCAGGGTTATCTTGCCCATCTGGCAGAATTACACTTTTCTGGCAGGCACAAACTCTCAGCCCTGAGCCTAGGGACCACACAGAGGCTGCCAGAAGGCGCTGCCCAGGAGGATCTTCCCTCACTCCTTACTCCCAGCTAGGTCTGGTCACTCAGTAGGGCAGCAACCTCTACCTCAGGCCTGAAACCCTCCCCCACAGGCTGTTTATATGGATCCTTCTTCTGTCAAGGTGCAGCGACATGTCTCCCTATCCCCCATTTTTGCCAATATTAAAAGCCCACTGGATGCTAAAATCATCAGCCCTGCTGTTGTTTTTCCCACACTGTTCCCGGAAGGCTTCACATGCACTCAGGGAAGACATGAGCTTGCTGACCTCTGAGTGCCAGGATTGTTCTCAGCTGGTGAAGAAAACACTGCTCAGGGAAGATTGTGGATCTCCAGCTGGAGACCTGAAGGTTGGCTACTGGCTGTCACTTTAACACTCCTGCTGATTCCTGGCTTCCATCATCCGCTTTGTAGCTGGTTCTCAGCTGATTGCTCCCAGCATCACTGCCTGCCACCTCTCTCTCATCACCTCACGTTGAAATGCACCTTCTAGCCAGACTGCTTCAGGTCTCAGACATCTCAGACTTGAGACAGGTGTCGCAGCCCTGAAGATGAACCTCCCGATGATGTGTGTGCCTGAGACATCACCTGGATGCTATCATCTACAAACTTCGACTCAGACCTAGCATAAGATAAGGCTTCATGGATTCTAAAGCCCTATGAGCCACGGGGAGCAGTGACTGTGGCAGAGACCAGCCAGTGAGACAGAAGCAACACTGGGGTTCACTGTTCTTTTGTTAATATGTGAAGACATCTTGAAAAAAAAAGTCCTGATTTTACTGCATTGGATTTGGCACTTGAAATAAGCCGGGCTTTGTCTAATGTGTACATGCCTTGATTACACAAGGCCCTGCTACAGGTGCATCGAATGTAGAGCCTGGCTTTCACAAAGCCTTGTTTTATTAAAACAAAAAGAGCAGAGTGTGGGTTTCTCTATCCACTAGGCAAATTCTGACAAAGGATCGTGGACTTGGGTTCTGAAGATGTCCAAAGTAATGTCACCAAAGCCCCTCAGTCTTTCCTCTGGAAAGATGACTCAGTCAGCAACTTCTTGCTGTGCATATAAGGACCTGATTACAGACCCCCCACACACACCCAAGCTGGGCACAGTGGCATGAACATGATCTAGAGCTGGAGAAGTGGAGACAGGAAGATTCCAGGGCTCACTAGCTATGCAGGCGAACAGAACCAGCAAGCTCCAGATTCAGTGAGAGACGCTGTCTCTAAAACTAAGGGGGAGAGAGATTAAAGAAAGCAGGTGACATGACTTTTAGCCTTTACACACATGCTCACATATGCATATGCACACGAACTCACACAGTTCAAAAGCTATGCACACACGCATATATACATGCACACACACAGACTCACATGAGTTCCAAATGCATGCACGCACACTTATGTACACAGACATGCACACATGCACATAAACTTGCACAAGTTCAAAATGCATGCATTCATACATAACACACACACACACACACACACACACACACACCCTTACTATTCTGGTTTAGTGAAAGGATTCTAAAACTATCAATTGACTAATGTTCCAGGAAATCACTGAGGCGGGTTCTAGAATTACAGCCCATTCCTGCTGAGAACATTGCTGACTTACCAGTGGCTTCAGTGACCATCTGTGCAGATTCTATCTCTCCTGATGCTCTTTCCTTGTGTCTCTGTATTACACAAAATCAATTGCTGGCCTGCTGGGCTGAGCTGTTCAATTAAGCTCACATCTCCTTCCAAAGCACAGTAGTGCTTGGTCAAAGCCATACTGACCTTCCTCTGCATGGCTTTTGATTAGGAAATAGGTCTCCCAGCCCCCAGTATGTCTGTTCTGTCTCCAGTGCTGAGGCAGCTGAGTGCTCCTCAGTCAGCAGAGCAGACCATGAGAACTTCACGGGTGCCAAACCCTCACACCAGATGAAATTAAGAGATAAATATGGGCTCCACTACCATTCTACAGTGGCTGCTAGAACTTCTGAATCAATGTTCATTGAGAGGGTGGGATGCAGCGGATAGAATTGAGGTGTTGGCAATTGCAGATTAAATGGCTGTAAGAGAGCAGAAGCTGTGCGGAGCAGCAGCCTCTTCTCCCAATACAAGATCTCATCCCTGCACCATTTCCCAGGTGGCCTCACACTTTGCTGACTTACGAGACCATTCTTCTCTTTCCCACTTAGAATTTGACCTCTCCGTGGCCCTCCCCTCTTCTCTTCTCCCTTGAGAGGGTCTAACTTCCAAGATTCTTTGATTCCACCTATGCCAGAGCCTTCTTGGCTTCAGGGCAAAGGGACTAGCCTGGAATCACACCACACAGACTTGTAGGGGGTCAGTAGACAGCATGTCCTCCTGGCCCCAACACCAGCCCCCTGGAATGGGTTGGAAACATTGCATCTGTGCTGGTCCTAAAGTTCTGGCAGGTGTGTTTGCCCACACAGCCTCAGCGGCATATGGGGGTCTCAGAATATGTCTCTTGTGAGGTCACTTCTGGCTGCCTGAACCCTGAGGGATAAGGTGATATTCCTTGCCATCAGCCCCAGACCCCACCAGGGTGGACAGTTACTTCATTCAAGGCATGGAATTTCCCAGAAGCACCTGGAGTTTACATCACACACCAATATTTTTGTTAGTAGAAATACTTATTGCACAAATGAATCTTACAGAAGGAAAGATTTGCCCATGTAAAAAAAAACCCTACTGAACCAGGAGTATGGGTTAGGACCAGATTCAGAGAAGGCAAAGGCCAACATGTTCATATGTCTTCTAAAGATGAGAAAGGAGCAGATGGTCCCCAGCCCCTGCTGCTTTGCCACTCCCTCTCCATCTCTACCCACACACCCACACATGCATACCCCGATGTCTATGAACACAGACACTGACACATATATGGTGATTTTATATATCTATATCTATATCTATATCTATATATATATATATATATATATATATATCTTCTGATTCTGGTAGGTCCTCAACCCTGACTACACTCAGACTACAGAGTTCTTTTTTCTATTTTGTAATATATAATGTATCATATTAATTATATAAATATATTTTATATGTTATAATAATTATATAAACCTACATTTATATTTATGCGCTCATAGGTCTGTGCACAGACCATACACATGCATAACATGTTCTCTCAAAACTTAAGAATGCAAAGAAAACCCTTGGCTGGCCTCCTCTTCCATGCATCAGTATGGCCACATTAGTGTAAGTATAAGCTTTTCCAACTCAAGGTCTGTAGGCAGACAGAATGGATTCCCCAATTAATATGCAGAGATAGCTTGATCAATACCAGTGGAGCAAAGTGGCCAAGAGGGGAAGAAACCAACCATTAGCCTAGATCTCCCTAAAAGGGCAGGACACAGGTGTTAGAACATGCTATTAACACGGGACACATGCTCCACAGAAGAGGCTCTTCTCTCCTAGGAGGGACTCAAATGTCCACTCCATCACCGGTTCCCAAAACAATGGCCTTGGGAACTAGACAAAGTGAGGCGAGTTCTGATCCTTGCCAAGATCTAGAGCCACTGGTGTGAACCACATTAACTTAGGATCAGGCAATTTGAGGGGACAGGTGGTGTGGCACCAAAAAGCTGTCTTTGTCAAGACATGGCCAAGGAGTTCAACAAACCCATGGGAACAGACTGGCCTTTCCCCTGTCCTCCTGCTGATGCCCCAGTGGAGGAGAATGATGCCTCCCTGGGTTTGTGTTTGGAGTTTACCACTTAACACTCCTAATTGTTTTAATTGAGGCATAGTTTCTGCACAATTAAGTTCTAATTTAAAGTGTGAAATTCAATAGGTTTTGGCAAGTGCATGCAACTGTTCGACCAATCCATTTCCCCTAAGTCACCCCTTCTCTGCAGCCCACCGCTCTCCTAGCCCTATTCCCAGGGAAGCCACTGATCTTTCTGCCTTTTCCAGAAGTCTGCGTAATTGGACTCACCACGCGGGCAGTCACTGTGTCTGAGTATTCTGTACACCGAGCCTCAGTCCACTGCTGTGTGCTGCCTCTACTCTTCAGATTGATGAACAGTAATCCCCAATGTGCAGCTTGCCACCAACCGTGGCCCTCATGTGGTTACTGCAGTAGTTTGAGTGATTTCCCACCACTGCTTGGTGGAGGTCTGTCCTTTCCTCCCTAATTACACCATGGGTGAGTGTGAGCCCATTCTAGGTACACACCCTTCTTCTCATCTGTAGGTCCTCCTGTGAACACCGGCATCCACCTGACCTCATAGCTCTATGTAATAAGCTTGAAATCATGCAAGATGAGTCTGCTCTTCATTTTGTGTCTTTAAAATCATTGTTTAAAACCTTTGCTTTCCTTTCTAAGTTTTAAGGAATGAAAACTGCAGAGATTTTTAACGGGGGTTCAGCAAATTTACAGATCAATTTTGGGAAAATTGGCCACTAGCAATATTCAGCTTTCTGTGACCTGAATATAGTATTTTTAAAACTTATTTAGGTCTTCCTTAATTCATCTAAGGAGCATTTCATAATTGCAAGGCATGAGTCTTATATATGTGTTGTCTGATGCCCCTTTGTGTTCATATTTAAAGAAATGGTTGAGCAGATACACTAGATGATTAATCCAAACATCTTTTTATTCTTTTAATTGAAATGTTTTTATTCTCTGGGAAATTTAATATCTAAAATTACCTTTAAACTGTGTATAGAATTCAAAATTACAGTTAAAATATAGATGTTGCAGTGTCTCATGATCGGGTTTAAATTCCTTATTAAATTTATTTGCCTGCTCTGTAGATATAGTGGGGTATTAAGAATAATCCATGATTAAAGAGTTTCACTCTTTGGTTCCAATATATGTAACTGTATCTCTTAATGTCTATATCATGTCTTATTATGGTGGCAGTTTGGGGTAGGGTTCAGGGGAAATCTATTTCACTAGTGAGTATCATAGTAGCTGTGTGATTTTACAGATTCTACTAATCATGCCTAGGAAGCTCTCTATTTCTAAGCCCATGAGAATTTGTTTTACTGGGGTCTTTTTTTTTTTTTCATGAATGGATATTGAATTTTGTCAAATGCCTTTTCTGCATCTATTAAGATAATCACACAGTATTCATTCATACTCCATCGTCAGTGTGAATGGCTATAATGGAATTTCAATCTGAGGCCATTCTTGCATTAATAGGATGAATTCAGTTGATCTGCCTAAACTGTTTTTTTGGAATGGGGCTGGATGCAGCTGGCCATTGTTTTGTGTACATGCTTCTGAGAACGGTTGTCTGTTTAATCTCTCTAGAGGCTTTAATGGTCATTTTGATGTCAGGATAATGTAAGGCTCATAAGCTGAGCTCTTGTTTGTTTGTTCTTGTTTTTCCCCTTCTCTTTGTGATGCGCGCGCGCGCGCGCGCACACACACACACACACACACACACACACACAAATTTTTAATTCCTGAAAACTTGAATATTTTTCTAGAGATATGTCAGCCTTTGATTTCTTCCACAATCTTCTCACAGTTTTAAAACAATACCCTTTGTACTTTGCAACTTCTTGCATTTATTAAGAATTTTTATGCCCCAGAAAATTGTTCATTCTCATGGTGCACTCACCCCCACTCACGGTGCCAAGCATCTGCATCTCTCAGCATTAAAATTATCCCTTAAAATTAGCCATGTCAGAAGTACGGACAGCTTGGGAACTGCCAAACACTACTCATGAGCACCAAGGACAGACCTTTGTCTGAAGAGCCGGCAGCTGAATGGTTCTCTGAATGCCATGGTTTCTCTTTTTGGATGCTCCATATTTGTTGATGCAATTATTGATATTATTAATCTGACAGGATAGTATCCACCTAGGAAGCAGGCCTCTGGGCATGCCTGGGAGAGATTATCTTGATTAGGTTAACTGATAGGGAAAGACTCAGGAGCTTGGGTCTTGGAGTGCACATAAAATGTTTCCTTTTCCACTAGCAATCTTCCTCTTCTTCTTTGTCCCAGCTGTGGATGCCACATGGCCACCTGTCTCAAGTTCTTGCCACCATGATGGACTGCACTCTGGAGTTGTGGGTCCTCAGCTTCTTTTGCCAGACCCTGTTTTGTCACAGCCACTGAACATTTAGCCAGTGCTGGGACTGAATATATATACCTTCTTGTTACATTTCCTGCCTCTGCAACCAAGCATCTAACACAAGAAACTTAAGAAAGGAAGGATTTGATTTGGCTTACAGTTCCAGGGAACACAGCTCACCATGGCAGTGGGAGTGTGTGGCTGGGACTCTTCACATCTCTACAGATCAGAAAGCAGAGGACAGGAAGTAAGCAGGCCTAGAAGACCTGCCTCCCAGCTTCTTCCAGCAAAGCTCCACCTCCTGAAAGTTCTACAAATCTCCCAAGACAATGCCTTGGCTGGGGTGCGTGAGTCTGTATGAGACATTCCACATTCAAACTATGATAATACATCAAAGTGAGTTCACAGAGTATCCCTGTCCCTCTCCAGACCCACGGCATCCAGGCCAGCCTCTCCTGATTATTTCTGACTGTTCTCTTTGGAGAAGCAAGGCCTCTGATGCCCACTTTACTTGCATACTTATTCACTCCTACTGAGCATGTGAACTGTTTTGGTGTTCTTGAAGTGTCCCATGTGAAAATGGAATTCTCCCAGCATTAAACTATAGTTCTTATCTTTGGCCTACTGCTTTCTTATATCCAAATTGTAAAGATTGTATCTTTTCTCTCCACTCTCAGTGCAGATGTGCCTCTTCCACGCAGTGATGCCTTTGTCACCATCTACAAGCCATCCTGTCACACTCAATACACAGGTTAGAGTTCCCTAATTTGAGTGTTGTCAGCCTTCATTGTCTATAGTTCACAGTAGTATGGATTTTGAAGGGAAAAATATTTACCATTTTTTGTTCTTCATTCCTGTGTGCACATGTATGGCATAGATGCATGTGAACAAGTGTATGCACACATGTGTGTGCATGTGTCTTAGTTAGGGTTTCACTGCTGTGAACAGACACCATGACTAAGGCAAGTCTTATAAAGGACAACATTTAATTGGGGCTGGCTTACAGATTCAGAGGTTCAGTCCACTATCATCAAGGCAGGAACATGGCAGCAACCAGGCAGCCATGGTGCAGAAGGAACTGAGAGTTCTGCATCTTCATCTGAAGGCTCCTAGCAGAATACTCACTTCCAGACAGCTAGAATGAGGGTCTTAAAGCCCATACCCACAGTGACACACCTACTCCAACAAGGCCACACCTACTCCAACAGGGCCACACCTTCTAATAGTGCCAAGGATATATAAACCATAACAGCATTCATGAAACAGCCAGAGATCCATGGTGGTTGCTTTCCTCTATTGCTCTTCCCAATATTTTTGAGGCAGGATCTCTCACTGACTTGACTGAACTATTTGCCAGCATCCTCCAGAGACCAGTCTGTGCCTGCCTCCTCAGTGCTGGGCTTACAGGTGCCCACCAATACAGGTGCCTTTTGACATGGGTTCTGGGGATCCAGTCTTGGGCTTCCCCAAGTCATCTCCTCAGATCCTTCTCTTCACTTTCTACAAAATATCCCATTTGGTGTCTGTCGTGGTTTAAATATGCTTAGCCCCAGGAGTGGCACTATTTGGAGGTGTGGCCTTGTTGGAGTAGGTGTGTCACTGTGGGCATGGGCTTTAAGACCCTCATCCTAGCTTCCTGGAAGTCAGTCTTCCACTAGCAGATGAAGATGTAGAACTCTCAGCTCCGCCTGCACCATGCCTGCCTAGATGCTGCCATGCTCCCTCCTTGATGATAATGGACTGACCTCTGAACCTGCACGCCAGCTCCAAATGTATGTTGTCTTTTATAAAATGTGCCTCAGTCATGGTGTCTGTTCACAGCAGTAAAACCATAAGACATTATCTCTTGACATTCTCTTCAGTCTAAATAGCTTGTGCTGGCTTTTTTTTTTTTTTTTTTTTTTTTTAATAATCAAAAGATGCCTCATGGCAAATTACCAAAAAATATCTATATTATCTTAAATTATATTTCCTTAAATCCGAAAGAATGTTTCACTGTAAAATTCTGAATGTAGCTTGTTCTCAAAACCAGGGGGAGTTTTGTGTGTGTGTGTGTGTGTGTGTGTGTGTGTGTGTGTGTGGTTTTGGGGTTGTTTTGTTTGTTTGTTTTGAGTTGGGTTGGGTTGAGTTGGCTTTTGTGCTTTGTAAATGCTGTACCCCTTGTTCCTGCTGGATTTCTGTCAGAGATCAGCTGTTAATTGTATCCAGGTCACCAGGAAAGGAGCAAGCCATTCTTCTCTGCTGGCTGTTGACATTTGCTTGTTACATGTAGTTTCCAGCAGGTTAGTAATGATGTGCAGCCTGGCTACTTTATTTTCTTGTGGTCTACTTAGTGTCTTTCTGGTTTACATCAGCCTCCTAATATTTACACATTAAATCTTCAAACATTTCTCACTCCCAGACTCTCCTCTCTTTCCTCCTGACAATCCAATTACGTGAATATTGAGCTGTTTCATAGACTCCAGCAAACCATTTAGACTTTGTGTTTTTTAAAAGATTTTAAAAACGGGGCTAGAGAGATAGTTTAGTGGGTAGACATACTTGCTGATAAACCTGATAACAGGAGTCCAATTCTCAGCACCCACATGGTAGAAGGAGAGAAGCAGCTTCTGCAAGCTCTCTGACCTCCACCAGTGTGCTGTTGCATGACATTCCCAGCAAATAAATGTGTAAGTTCTAAAAATAAATTAAAGAAACACCTTAATTTTTCTGTATTTCTCTTCATGATTTCCATTAATATCAAGTTCTATTGCACCTGTTTTATGAGTTTTTTTACTCAAAACTAAATTGTTTGGCCTGCTACAAAAGCTTGGAGACCTGGGTTTGATTCCCAAAACCCACAGTAGACAGAAAACCAATTCCCACCAGCCGCCCTCTGACCCATGAACACCATGGCACATCCATGCACACACACATACACAGACACACATGCACACACAAAGGGAGAAAGATGCACATACACACAGGCAACAGAAAGAGAGAGAGAGAGGGAGAGAGGGAGGGAGACAGAGAGAGAGAGAGAAAGAGAGAGAGAGAGAGAGAGAGAGAGAGAGAGAGAGAGAGGCATTTAAAGAAAACTAAATTGTTGAATTCATGAATTTTCATTCTTTGTGGTTTCTATTTCTCTACTGAGGCTTTTTAATTCTCTTTGTTAATTAAAATAAGAGTTCTGTTAATTAAAATAAGATTTAAAACTCAGGAGGGACAAAGTGGAAGGACACACTGCTACAATTTGAATGTGAAATTCCCCTTCCCCTTCAGGCTCCTAATTTGGACACCTGACTGCTGGCACCATTTGGGAAGGTAGAGCACAGCTAGACACTTAGCTTTGGTCTCAGTGATACAAGAGTTTGCTGCACATGTTTAGGGTCACTCAAAGAAGTGGGTAAACACCATCAGGGCTCCCTTCTCTGCTTTCAACAATTCTCTGCAGTGTGTGAGGTTCCACAGCCTGGCTTGTCTGTTTTCCAGGCCAGCAGAGTGTAGGTTCCCGCATCTCTTGTGTTGTCCGTTTCATACCGTGTGACTGCAGAGAGTCCAGAGGTAGCCTCAGGGCAGCACTGGCTTAGATAACAACACCTTGTGCTCAGTTCAGAATTTGTAGTGATTTCTTGAAAGACTTTGTTATCTATAGACCCCGAGTCCCTCATGAAAGATCGGAAGCCTTCTGTGCTTTTGAAAAGTGGTGTCATTCTGCATAGAACCCTCAACTGAGGATATTTTGTTCCTGTGAATAAAAATTTCTGTTCATTTTCCCCGGCACTCACACTGCTGAAACAAAGCAAGTGTCAGTCTGTTTTGTTTCTCTTGCACAATTACAGAACATTCATCGATACATCTCTTACATAAGATGCGCCCAGGTTTCTTCCCTATAGCAATTTGATTGATGTGTTGGCCTGGCATGGTTTCTTTCTTTCCTTTCCAGTAGAGATTTGTTCAATTTCCATTCGTGGGGCTTAGCAGATTTGAGCATTTTTTTTTCAGCTATCATTTCTTCAAATATTTTTCCTCATCACCTTCTTACTTGTCCTTTCAAACCCTTTGCTATTCTCTCACACATCCTGATGCTGTTTCTCTTTGAGACTCATTACATTTCATTTATCTGGTTACATGATTACCCCTTAGTGTCCACGGGGCTTCTCTATGCACAGGTAATCACACCCTCATGCACACCATCTCTAGAATACGCACAACACCTAGGACAATTTGAGTGCTATGTGAACAATTGTCATACTCAGCTCAACATATTTTATAACGTTTTAAAATATCAGGGATTGAACTTAGGGCCTCATCAAGCAGGCAAGTGCTTCCCCACTGGGCATCCCATACCCGTTTTCTCTACTTTTATTTTGAGCTGGAGGTCCTGTTAAGTTGCTCAGGTCTCCCAAGACTACCTTCCTGAATACCTGGGATTACAGGCCCCTGTCACCACATTCACTAAAATATATTTTTAGCCATGGTGGGTTAAATCTGTGTGTACGGAACCCACAGCTGCATTCTCAGATCCACGTTAATTTTACCTGACTCTGTGTCTTTGTCTCTCTCTCTGCCTGTGCCTCTCTCAGAAGCTGTGAAGGGGTGGAGGGGGTATATTTGTCTGTTTTATCTAAAATGTGTCACTCATATCTGAACATTTCATGCTCCCTGTGCTGTTGGACATTAGTAGCCAAGTCCCATTGCGTGAGTAGCTTTTATTTCATTACCTATTTGACTCACTGAGATTTTACTGGATGCCAAGCACCGGAAGGCACGGTGTCTCACTTACTCACATGGGATCAGGCATGATCATCTGGGGTCTGTCTGCAGGCTTTCAGAGGACAGTCCTCAGCTGACTGGCGTTACCTTAATCCAGCTGCTTAGGGTGCATCTTCTGAGGACTCATCCTTGTAGCTCATGTCTCACAGGTCTTTCTGAGAATGCTGCTGGAAATATAAAATCCAGAATGCCTGTTGTCCTGTTTCCTAGTGCCTTTTGTTTTCATCCGTGGAGATCTTCACGAACTAATACTGAAGTTGATCGCAGTGGGACTTGCAGACCACTGAAGCCTGTGGGGGCGTCATCATGGCAACGGTCTGAGGGTCTTGGCCTCTAAAGCTATGGGCTCTGTTTTGGAGTTGGAAAGTTTGCTATTTAAGATTCACCTTTCTGCACAGCAGCCTGGAAGCTCCTCCATCGAGCTGTGTGATTGCGTGACTAACCTTGTTTGTTTCCATCCTTTCACATGTTACTCTGTCCCTCTGCTGTCTCTTGCTTCTGGTTGGAAACTGCTGTTTTCAGCATCATATTCCGTTTTCATCCTTCAAGGTAGGAGGCTCCTGACTAAAGCAGCATCCCTAAACAGAAGCTTTAACAATAGAATGGAGCAGCGGTTCTGGATACTTTCCCGCACCAGCAGGACTGAGCAGCGTGGCAAAGCCATGACGACGCAGGGGGCTCAGCTGTCACTATTGGCAAATGGAGGTTCAAATGGGAAACATTCAGAGGCTGCAAAAGACCCCACCGTTGTGGATGGAGATGGCTCTGTAATCACGAACTCATGGTGTTAGAGACCTGGATATAGTTTTAGATAGAAAGGCAGATAGGCAGACAGGCAGAGTTCTTTCCTGGTCTGTTTGATGAGAGGGCTGGAGTCCATGATGTTCAGTTAGCTATGAGCCCATGAGGTGGATAGATCTTAATTTCCTAGAATTGTTTTGTGGAAGGGCATTTAAAAAATGTCTAGTTCTTGACAAATTTATCATGACACAGATTTTTGATGCAAAAATGGATGAATAGTTAGGTAGATAGAGATAGATAGATAGATAGATAGATGATAGATAGATGATAGATAGATGATAGATGATAGATAACAGATAGATAGATGATGGATAGATAATAGATAGGTAGATATAGATAGATGATAGATAGATGATAGATGATAGATAATAGATAGATAGATGATAGATAGATAATAGATAGATAGATGATAGATAGATGATAGATAGATAGATAGATAGATAATAGATAGATGATAGATAGATAATAGATAGATGATAGATAGATAATAGATAGATGATAGATAGATAATAGATAGATAGATAGACAGACAGACAGACAGAATCAGAAAGTATCAGAAGAAGGCTGAGGATGTGGCTTACTTGATACATCACTTTCCCTGCATGCATGAGGGCATATGTTCAATTCCCAACACCACATACATGCAGCATGTGTCCTGTGCCAATAATCCTAGCACTTAAGAGATAGAGGAAGGAGGATCAGGAAGTTGAAATGACCCTCAATTACTTAACAAATTAGAGGCTAGCCTGAGCTACATAAGACCGTGTCTGAAAAAGAAAAATAAAGAGAGCACATCAAACAACACAGAAAGCAGTGGACATGGTAATGCATGCCTTTAATTCCAGCACTCAGGAGACAGAGGCAGGCAGATCTCTGTAAGTTCGAGACCAACCTGGTCTACTTAGTGAGTTCCAGGACAGCCGGAAAGATATCAAGAGACTCTGTCAAAAAACCAAAACCCATGAAGAGCATATTAATACCCCAGTTTCTCTGACCTCACCTTCCTCCATGTTACTAGTCTCATTCCTTCTCCCATGCTCCCCCCTGCTTTCATATCTGCATATAAATGATTTTATGTATCTGTGTACATTTTAAGATCTACAATGGAAAAGAGCTTACAATGTTTGTCTTTTTGAGTCTGGCATATTTCACTTAATGTGATGATTAGTTTCCCAGCAGATGACATGATTTCCTTCTTGGTGACTGAACAAAACAACACTGTGTCTATGCACCGCCTTCTCTTTATCCATGCATCTGTTGATGGGCACCAAGAGTGACTCTGTAGCCTAGCTATTGTGAGCAGCCCTGAAATAAACAGGGATGTGCAGTATTCCTGTGATATTCAGCTCTTACTTTCTGAATACTGGGTTCCCGTGTGATGGTTTGAATGAGAATGCCTGCTCCCAGTGTCTCAGGCATTTGAACCCTTAGTTGGTGATGTGATTTACCTGTGTTTGGGAAGTGTGGTCTTGCTGGAGAAAGTCTGGCATTTGAAGGTAAACTCTGACATTTCTAAGCCTGTTGCTATTCCCAGGGCATTTTCTTTGCTTCCTGCTTGCTGTTTAAGATGAGAGCTTTTGTCTTGCTTCTCCTCAAGCCAACATGCCTGCCTACTGCCATGCTTCCCCACGATGATGGTGATGGGTTTTTCTCCCTTTGGAAGCTAAGCCCAAATAAACCCTTCTGTAGGTTGCCTCGGTCATGGTGTCCTAATGTAGCATTACATAAGTTACTACAACTGAAAATGTAGGAAGCTTTACGAGTGACTAATTCATTACTAGGGCAGAGGAGAAGAAGACTATACATGACATTTTTGTGGAAAAAAATAAGATAAGAATATTGAAATTGGTGAATCTGAGTAGAATTATGTACTATTCCTGAGAAGGCTTTTGTAAACTTAAAATTATTCCTTCAAAATAAAAAACCTAAATATGAATAGACAATTAATATGAAGTGCTAGAAACTAAGAATACCAGAAGTAAAGTCAACTTGATGTCCTGGGATTGGGCTAGTTTGTTATGGCTGGCTTCTGCCATTCATTTGTCAGGGACACTTTGACTCCTCCCAAAACTGTCTCTCAATCCTCACAATTCCCAAGCCAGGGACCTCTGTTGTGACAGCTAGACATAGGATTTGATAAGCAAATCCTCTTCGTAGACCCTCTGCCAGGTGAGACCAGTGAAGATCAATCCTAAGAGAGCCCTGCTCCCACAGAGACCGTCTGTAGAACTTGGTACCTCCAGCTCTCAGAAGATGCTGAAAGGTTTCTGTGTTTTCTAGAGCTCTTCATGAAGACAGCTTCCTCCTGAATTTCTCATCCCTTCTCTTAAAATTCTTATCTTTTCACAGCTGGTGATGCACCTCCGTGGTGTTAAAGAGTGGCCTGTTATTCAAAGCCCTTCAGTTGTACCTGTCTTTGGTTCCAATCCTATTTAAGTAAGACTGTCTTTATCAATTGCCAAATGACCTATGAACACCGATCTTTGATATTTTCAAACTCCAGTAGAACATGATGAAAATGATAAGATCTATGAAGAGCCAGGCCTTTTATCCACAAAGTCAGACGTGGAAGTAAGTGATCACGCATGGAAAGGACAGAACATTCTGGCATGGTTATCTGTGTACAAGGATAGACAACCTATCTGGCTTCAAGGCAGAAGATCATCCCAGGAACTTGAGAAGCCCAGAAGGTCTTAGGTGATAGCAGAGACTGGAAAAAGCAAACCTGTCATAAATCTCTGGAGAAAAACTGATATTTCTGGACAGAACGGGGAATGTGAGTGAAAGGAAGGTGATCAAATAGGTCAGAGTGTGAGAAAGCCCACTGCCAATACACAGATGCACAGAACTCATGCTTTGGCTTTGGGAAAGCCAACAGGGAGCAAGACACAAACAGCCCATGACTCAGTGGAACAGGGCCTAGTGACATACACCTATAATCTTGGCACTTAGAAGGCAGAGGGTTGCAAGTTCAATGCTAGTCTGGGCCACACAGAAAGACACTATATTGAAAATCAAAGAAAAAAGAGAAGGAACAAAGAAAAAGGGAGAAAGAAATGGAGAGGAAGGAATGGAGAAAAAGATAGAGGGAGAAAGGAGGGAAAGAAAAAGATAGAAGGGAAGGAGGAGGCCTTTATTCCACACTGGCCAGAGCCTGAGCATAGAAGCCTCAAAGCCCACTGCCACAGTGACATACTTCTTTCAACAAAACCACACGTGGTACTCCAATAAGGCCACACCACCTAAGAGTGCTGCTCCCTGAGCCAAGCATATTCAAACCATCACAGTATCACAACACAGTTCCATAGAAAAAGTTCCAACTCCACCAAACTACCACACGTTTCCTGAATGCAGGACAACCATCTTAAAATCATTTGAGAGACCAACAACTCTTAGGTGAGGTCTCTTGTGGGCTCACAGAGATGTCAATCAACATATGCCTGTCACAAGGAGGCCTTGTAGGTAAAGAGCCAAGATCTCAAGGCCACTGGGCTTCTTATAGAGGGTTAAGTTATGCTGCGAGCATCAAGCACATACACCCCAGCCTGCTGCCCACCAGGGACAGCAGCATTCTTAAAGCCATCTCTACAGCAAGGGCAGCAGTTTAGTGTAAGAGAGTAATATATATCCAGGATAAAAAAGGAGGGACATCATAGGGTCACATGTGGGTTAGAAAACTCTTCTACTTGAGCATCTTTGGAGTTACTCCAGTTGTGGTGAGACAGCCACTAGGCAAGAATTGCCTCTTTTCATCTACAGACAAATTACTGTCCAGAAAAGGACACATTTGCAGAATAGTCGACTGATTATATCTGCCAATACAGAGTAATCCGCCCTTAATAATTCTGCATTACTAGGTCTGTCAGACGATCCTAAGCCAGAAGGCTGAAGATCGGATGCTCCAAAGTCTTGTAGTATAGGGACTGTCCAGATGTTCATTGGTCTCTATAAATTGGCTAAGTTTTAGAAACTATGCTTTGTGCTTCCCATAATTTCAGTTAATTCAGTCAGTCTGGATTTCTGATGGGGTTGAAGAATTATAGTCTCACAGCCAATCCTGGCTATTTACTTTGAGAGAAAAATTTTGAGAGGATGGTTTTCAGCTGACATTCATTCTAAAGCCAAGAAAAAAGCCAGGTTCAGAACTAAGTCTTTTAGTTAGGAGAGATGACAGAGGTTCTGGTTAGTCAACAAAATGATGGACTGGGTATTAGGTCTATCTTGTACCTTATTGATACAAATTGGTATAGTTATGCTCTAATTGTATTTTGAGAGAAAAGTTTTATTTTAACGGGAAGAGTGATATGTAGGAGGAGCTAAGATGGGAGGAGTAAGGAGAGGAAAAGGAGGAGTAAGGAGAGGAGGAGGAGAAGGAAGAGGAGGAGCTAGGTGATGAGAGGGGGGACATGGAGGCAGATGTTCGTGTGTCACTGCCAGTCAAAGATAGTTTGTATATCTAGGTTGGGTATTGGGTTACACTTCTGATTGTATGGGCATCCTGTTATTGAGCATTACCAAACTTATAAAGCCTTTGATTAACATTTTTTTTAAAGTTACTAATAAAAAAAGAAGTCAGAAAATATAAAAAGAAAAAAAAAGAAGAAAAGTAAAATGTAGGTCAACTAAAAAACAAGAATTGCGTCACCTTCAAATACAGATAACTTGTATTCTTATGAATTTGATTTCCTTATTGATCTACCTAAGAGGTCAAGAACCATACTACGCAAGAGGGAAAACAATGGACATTCTTGTACCATGCCTGCCTGGATACTGCCACGATCCTGCCTTGATGATAATGGACGGAACCTCTGAACCTATAAGCCAGTCCCAATTAAATATTGTCTTTATTTAAAAAAAGAAAAGAAAAGTAAAACAAGAACTCTTCTAACCAGGCCAGCACATTTGCTGTGGATCAAGGTCTTGCCAAAGAGAGTTGACATGAGCTTTGCTTATATAATCTTGTGGACACTTCTATCCCTAAGGCTAAGCCCTGGCCAGCAGTCAGCCTCTTCAAGAAAACCAGTAGCTGCCAATACATCAGGAAATGCCAGAGTTTCTCATAGATTAAGAGAACACCAGCTGAGCTGTGGTGGTGAACACCTTTAATCACAGCAGTTGGGAGGCAGAGACAGATGAATCTGTGAGTGAGTTTGAGACCAGCCTAGTCTGCAGAGCAAGATCCAGGAGAGCCAGGGCTAGGCAGAGAAACCCTGTCTCTCAAAAAGCAGAGACAGAGAAAAAGAGGGGGAGGGAGGGAAAAGAAAGAGAGAGAGAGAGAGAGAGAGAGAGAGAGAGAGAGAGAGAGACAGAGAGACAGAGAGACACCAGAGCCAGAGTGTGGCCTCTGAAAAAGGCCACACAAGACTTGAGCATCATAGTATCAGGCAGAAATCTGGGTATTCCATAGCTAACAATACAGACATCACTGTCTAGAGGTAATACTACAACCATCCGTGTGTGTGTGTGTGTGTGTGTGTGTGTGTGTGTGTGTGTCTATACACACACACACAAAACAAGACTTACTTATAATGTATGTCTTATGTGTAATACACATAATGTATGTCTTATATGTATTACTTATAATGTATGTCTTATGTGTAATACACATTTGCATGTAATATGCATATTTATATGTATATCTTGTGCTTATGAATATGACACACATATACATTTCAACCTGTTTATGTAAATGCACGAGATGTAGAGGTGTATTTATGTGTTCACAATATATACAAACAAAGGTGCACGCCATCTGATCCCCTTTGGCACATTTTAAACTAATTGTTTCTCCATCCCAAACTCCTCATGACACAGTATAAAAAACTTGACAGTTTTGCCAAAAGCCCCTCCAGGTTCCTGGACTACAGGAAGAGGAATGAGAGGTACCTTCCAGCTACTGAACTTGCAGGGAACAGTTGACAGTATTTTTGTCTCTCCCAGATTTATGGTGCTTTAATGAGAGAACCAGCAGCAGAGAGGGTCATTATCCCCTTTTACAGCCAGAGGAAGGGCTCCGCTGCAGCTTAAGTTCATCCAAACAAACTGATTGGAACAATTTACATGATGACTCCAGCACTGGGCTTTGTAAATCCCCTCTTTCAGCCTGGGTGGATTCAGAGAACAATCTACATTTAGTATTATTTTTCTCCTAGATGATAAATGATCCTATACTGTCCTTGGCCCCCTCTAGTAGCCCAGAAGAATACTGGACATCACAGTGGAACTTAGCAGCCCACTCCTGGACCTTCAGTGTGGACCACAGCCGCCCCCTGCAGCAGTGACTCAGCTTCATAAATATTTAACACTTCAGCTGTTTTCCTTAAAACAAAAATTGACCCTTATTCAAAGTAATCTACAAACGATCAGTGCTTGCCCTGCTTCAGGAAATCTCTATCTGACTTATCTGTACCATAATTAAACATTTATGTATTTTATTCATGTCTCTCATTGTTAGGTCTGACTTATGGGTTTCTGCATTTAGTTCTGTACTGGAGAAATAAATGCTTTCCTTTTGAAAAAGAGTAATCTGTGAATTAGACTAGTTCCAAGAATGGTGTTCTGCCCCTTTAAGATTCCTTCTCCAAAGGGTCTTTTCAAAGAAGTAAAAGTTATTTGGGGAAATGTACTTGACCTTACTTGACCTCCGTTGACCTCATTTGCAGACTTCTACATCCCAGAGTTTATTTCACTAACCATGCCCTAGTGGATGCTGTGTGGCTCCTTTGTTTTCTTTTGTTTTCATTAGCATTTACTTCTTAATGTAATTAGCATTGCTGTATCAGATCTTTTCCCTCTTTTCTGCTAATACCCAAGCATGGCGATATCCTCAGTGGGATAGGTACAAGCTGATGGAAGTACTACCAGGAGGGGTGAGGTTGGAGAGGAGGGGGGTTGGAGCTCAGTACTGGGCATGGGGACTGGGTCATCTTCTCAGAGCAGCTATAGTCTGACTAGGACTTTATCACACTCCATACCTAGGAGGTGGAACAGCATCTAGAGTGCTCAGCAATTTGTCTTGCCTTCTGAAATGGAAGCTTTTCATTCCCAAGGTTTGGCCTGGCCTATTCAAGGTGGCTTCTCACCCCTCCTTGTCCGTTATGTGGATCCTGCACAGTGAGTCTCTGTGGAATTCTTTGTGAAGCTTTCTAGCTGTGTTATAAAATGAGTACCACAGGGGCATAGAGTCATGCAGTGGCCCATGCTCAGCACCCCAGCCCAAACACTGCCTAGATGTCTTTTGAGTCACAGCTTTGTCCCACTCTCCTCTCCCCTCCCTTCCTCTTCCTCTCCCCTTCCTTCCCTTCCCCTTCTCTCCCCTCCCCTCCCATGCCATCCCCTCCTTTGAAGGTTAGCATTGTCTTGATGTTAAAGTCCCAATTCACATTAATGCAATCATCCTCTATCAGTCTTCCTGCCTGACTTTGATGAACCAGTCTGCCTAAATCTTAGACTTGAGAGTCATCTTGTAGTAAAGACAAACTAGGTTCATCCCTGTTTGTGATTATACTTCTGTTTCTTAAGGATTGGGGTATGTCCTACCTGTAACCTTGACTACAAATGGTTCTGTACTGCATGTTCCAGGAAACAGTAACCATGTCTTTGTTTCAAAAAGTTAATAACCATCTTGCAACTATACTTTCCTTTCAAAGGAGGTTGTTATGGCTACCTTGTTACAATTATCTGTTGTTACAACCAGGAGGTAGTTATAACTAACTTGTTATGCTTATGATCTGCCCCTGTAACTCCACCTACCAAATACCCCATTTGGAAATCTCCACCCCTAAGCTGTAAAAGCTTTGTCTCCCTCACATCCAGTGCTGACCTCAAAACCCTGCCTTAGGGGAATGCAGCCCATGTGCACAAATGGAAAACTTTGCTTTAATTAATTCAGCCATGATGATTTGGGTCTGTGGTCTTTCTCCTCCCATCCTTGGGATCAATAGCTTCTCACGTGACACCATTTGACATCAAGCCTTCTGTCACTTATATTTCAGCCACTAGAGATTAGTGTCCTATTTTGACTTTAATTTATATCTCTCTCCTTTCTAATAACATTGAAAAACTTTGCACATTTATTAGCTACTTAATTCTCTTCTTTTTACCACATGGCACCACTGTACATTTTTATAAAGACTATTCCCGACTCCCTTCATAGAGTATGACAATATTGTGTTGTAACTTTGCTTTGACAACTGTACAGCCATGGCCTTTTTTACCAGGAGAATAATCTAGCCTGGCCTGGACTTCCTGGATGGAGATAGAGGGCAGGGTAGAGGCTAAAGCCTGGGGACTTGTCTGAGTGGCAGATAATAAACATAGCCTCCTACTAGAGTCTAAGGAGTGATTGTCTTATTTCCGACCAGCTGCAATATAGCCCACGTACATGGTGGTGTCCCCTGTGGTGACCACATCGGCTATCTCTGAAAAACAATTTGGTTTCTAGTTACTATTTGTCTGTCATTTGGCCGAGAGCCTGGCTGGTTTCCACTTTCCGTGCTGTTTTCTCTGGCTGCCTTCATACAATTCTCTTTGTTTCTTGTCTCAGATTTCCTGAGACTTTGTCCAAGTGTGCCATTCTTGTGGCTTGGAGATTTGTGTCTTCATTCACTCATCTGACTTTTCACCTTTTGCTATGGCACTAGGATGCAGGCAACTGGGAAAACCAAGACCTAGGTCTCTTGGTCTGGCATTTCACATATACTAGACCAGCAAGCCACACCTTCTATTCCCCTTGCCATCTTTTCTGCATGTTTGGTTTTGGTGTCTTTACAAGGTTCATTCTTAAGAATTTTTCTTTAAAACTTCCAATTTACTAAGGATTTCTTAGACTGTCCAGATTGAGCTAATCCAGGGCATTCTGTGTATGTGTGTATGTGTACAAGTTTGTGCTTGCATGGGTATGTATTCTTATATGTATGAGTGCCTGTTCATGTATGTGTATGTGTATGCATGTGCACACTGAGGCCAGAAGACAACATTGGGTATCACTTTGCAGATTCTGTCTTGTCTCCCTTTTTTTTCTTGAAACAATCTCTCATTGGGCTGGAATGTCCCAAGTAAACTAGACTGACAGGTCAGCAGGGCCCACAAATCTGCTTGCCTGAGCCTCTCCAGCACTAGAATTACAAATGATAATGCTATACCTGGCTTTAACTGCTATACCTGCAGTTCTGGGGATGGATTTAAGTCTTCATGCTTGCAAGACAAGCACTTACTGACTGAGCCATCCCCTGAACCTGGTCCATTGTACTTTAAAAACACCCACTGATTCTTTTTCAGATCTGCTGCTATTTTTTAGAGCTCTATTTTTTTTTTAACCTTTGGTCTTTGGTCTTTATTGCTTTTAATAAACACGTACAGTGTTTAAACAATTTTTGTCTGTTAATTTCAGCTAAGTTTTAGTTTTCTTATTTAACTCATGTACTGGGATGGATCACATGTAAGGCTCACCATGCTCTTCTTGTATGTGATTGTGCAATTGTCAGGATCACTCTACCATGCTTCCCTTACAGCTCTATACTTAGTTTTCTTACCTTACTTTTATTTCCCTGGCTAGGACTAATCAACTACTAATGAATAAATGCCTCAACAGCAGTGAGCCTTCAGCGATTCGTCCCTTAGGAAGACACATCCACGATTTGCTAGTAAGCTGCCAAGACTCTCGTTTATATTCCTATTGTCTTAACACCAGTCTTGCCTTCTCACAGCCTCCTCACCCTTGACCTCCTTTCTTAGAAACAGTCTCTACTCGGTTCCCATTGCTTGTTCAATGTGGGTAAAGCCATGAGTGACCACTTTCCTCTGCCGAAGCCCTGACAAAGCTCAGCTCCCATGCTTTGTACCGCATGACTTGCAGATGAATACTTCTAACCTCGTCACAGGAAACACACAAGGTAAGGCACTAGGTGTGAGAGCAGGCTTCAGTCCAGAGCTACTTCCTCTATGGCTCACTGTCACCCACTGAGCTCCCAAGGTTCCCTTTCTGATTGTCCTGCAACACGTGTTGCTTCCCTCTCCTCTCTGAAGTCTGTGAGCACTTCCAGGAAACTCTCCTCTTAACCCTAGCATGTGCACATAGGTATGTGTGTATGAGCTATGCAAAATCTGTAAAGTGTACATTTGAATATGTGGTATGTATATAGGATATGTGGAAATATAGGATTTGTGTGTGGTATACTTTTGTAGTAGGTGTGTATGTGGCCTATGTAGCTAGTATGAATGCCAGTGGTATGTAAAATATATGTATATCAGGTATGAATTGTTTACATATACACCACATATGTGCACAATACCAAATTTTTGCATGTTAATCTATTGTTACTAACTTTCATATCACAGTGCACATGGCTATTAGTCTATAATATTATTTCCCTTTATTATTTCCACATAATTGATTTCGGAGTTCTCCCGGCCTTCAAATGACTTAAGAATGCTCCCTCACCTGCTGTTCTCTGACTCTGTGCACAGAGTTTTCCCTTAAATATTCAGTAGTATTTGCAGGTGGTGCCCTTGCCTTTGCATCTATACTGAGATGGCACAGTGATGCGGCTCATCCTTAGGCCATGAGCCTACACTAGATGCATTGGTTAGGTGTTTGTGCTTCAGTGAAGGCATAGCTGCCTGTATAAAGCTGCTGCCACTGTGATGGGCACTCAGGTGAAGCTGGACCATTCTGTGTGATGAGATCACTGAACATGGGGCTGCTCAGTCACAGGAAGGAGAACTTGTCCCTCCTGTGGAGGTCAGGAGTGTTGTAATAATTATTTTTAAAAATGTCTAGCCCAGATAAGCTGACTATCTAGGCTGCAGCGTCTCTGCCTAGATCAAACGCCATGTTCCGAGGCCATGAGGCCACGTGCACTCTGCAGCTAGAAACGGCCAGCCTGAAACACCAGCCCTGCCACCCACAAGATGCCAGCGTGGGAGGTGGCTCTGCCAGTCTTCCACACTGTCTCTGCAAGGCTGGGCAGTGCCTGGACCATTACGCCAACCACACGGGCTCAGTACAGATGAGACTCTAATGCTTAGATTATCCAAAGGCTTATATATTTGGTAAAGATCAATAACAAGATGCCCATACAATCAGAAGTGTAACCCAATACCCAACCTAGATATACCAACTACCTTTGACTGCTACAGACAGCAAACATCAGCCTCCATGTCCCCCTCTCCTGTTCTCTGTCTCTCTTCTAGCTCCTCCTCTTCCTTTTCCTCTTCCTCCCTTTACTCCTCCTCTTCCTCTCCTTACTCCTCCCACCTTAGCTCCTCCTACACAGGAGACCCCATGTAAGAAGTGGTTTGTGCATTCTGGACCAGAGGTGGAGTGGAGATGTGTCCTAAAAAGGTTTGGTTGGGGTGTGAGAAACTGGACCTAAGTGAATTCCCCAAAGGCAAGGAGACCACAGTCATTTCTTTCCAGTAACCAAAGATGTATCACAAGACACTCCACAGATCATTGTGCAGGGTAAGGGGCAAATGCTGGGGTTGAGTGCTTCCTAATCTGCTCTGTGTGTCAGCTGGTCATAGCAGAGAACACCTTGAGAAGAAAAACACAGCTAAAAAGGGAAACAGTTTGAAATGGACCGCCTCTTCTTACAGAACATCCTATTCCATGACTCAGAAGTTAGTCTAAGACAGAAACAAGATAAGTGCCTAGGATACAGGGGTGATCCCCACTGTCTCTAAAAAGTGCATTTGTATGTTAAAAAATATTACAGCTGTTTGTATTCTTATCTTTGTAAAGAAGATTAGACATGCTAACATAGAAGGGGAAAATCCCATGGGGCCCAAACCTTGTACAAGGAACTGCAGGCAACTAAATACTATCCAATGCTAAGTGATCTGCCCTGAAACCATATACATTCCAGTAGCATTATATGGACTGAGAAGATTGTATTTATATATTTAGAAACATAACATTATGGGTATATAACACCAGTTAACAAGAGGCCATGAATTTGAAACAAAGAATGGAGGGATACAGGAAAAGAGTTGTGAGAAAAAGGAAGGGGGAAATGATGTAACTATATTTTAATTTCAAAAATTAAAAACTAAGTTAAAATATGTCAGCCTCCCAACTGGAGATTTGTGAGAATAGAATGAGGTGAAGCTAATCTGTGCACATTACTGTGTACAGTGTGTGTGTGGGGGGGGGGGGTGGAGTTGAGCTGGGAGGGAGGATGTATGCAGCTCAGTGTATGTGAAGTAAGAATTAACAGAATGTCCTACATCTAAGCTCAAAAGATCAATAACAACACCAAGACAGATGTGTGGTTTAGCAGCATGTAAGGAGCCCAGGAGGTCAAGACAGGTGTGTGGTTTGATGGGGTATAAATACCATAAGGTTAAGACAGATGTGTGGTTGGATGGGTTATGAACAGACCACAAGGTTGAGACAGATGTGTGGTTTAGTGGTCTGTAGACAGATATGGGTCAAGTTGCATCAGCTGTATGATGCTGAGAGTTGGAAGTAAACCCTGAGCATTGGGTAAGATGGTGGTGGCAGAGCAGAGTGCCTCTTGCCCCTATGCCAATTCCCTAGGAGTATAAGCAAAGACAGAGAAGGTCCTGAGCTGACCTCTTCTTGAGCAGAGCGGCCTGGGAAGCAGGGGCTCAAAAACACGGGCAGTAAGGAGTGACTGAACACGTATACGTATTTGACTGGAACACCTTGTTAGAGAACACAAGCAAGGTTCGTGCTAACTCCTCAAAGCAGAAAGTTCTAGACTGAGAGGTGGAGTTCCAAGGAATAGATTTTAATTATTTCTGATAGAGGAAGCTGAACAATTGGGAAAGGGGCTGAGCCTGGGAGGCCCTCCTTGAGGTGAGCCTTGCTTAGCCTCCGTATGCTGGAGTCATAGGGTGCAGCTTGGAGCCCACAGTGAAAGGATTTCAAACTGTATCTAAGAAATTCATACTGCAGGATGTTCAGAAACTTCTATACACTCTCTGAAGACCAAGGGATCTGCACCAAGCCACACAAATTCCCAGTTGGTCTCCCCATTTCCTCTGATGAGCATACAAGGCTGAACAGCCCAACTCTAGGACAAGGCCAGGCAGGTCTTCGAGAATCTTAAGTATTAGCTGTGGAGAGCTGGGTACTGAGCCAACCTGTCTGAAAAGGCCACAAAGCAACAGAAGATGAAAGCACAAAAATAGAACCTCTGCCCCTCACCACCCATCCCCGGCCTGCAACCAGAGCATCAACCCTGCCCTCCCCTTCATGTGTCTGATTTGACAAGACACAATGAGGTGAAGGTAGCTATGTGCTATGCGCCAGACTCTGATAGGTCCATGCAAGAACCATTAGGTCTGCAGCATTCTGCAGGAATGAGCTCACAGAGAGAAATCTCCCTCACAGTGATTCAGAACTAAAAAAAAAAGGCAATCATCTGTAGGTTCAGAACATCCTCCTGTGTAGTGTGTAATTTTTGCTACCCCTGCTTTAAGCATTGGGTGGACTGCGCTACCAGCCCCCACCCAGATTCATTTGGATCCATAGATCACACACACACACACACACACACACACAGCCTAAACCTACACTGCCTAAACCTTTCCTGTCATCCCAGTCAAATTTGGACAGAGTGACCATTGGCCAGTCCAGCTGAAAACGCACATGGCTGGTTGGCTTTATCTCTTGCTGATACTCCTCCTTGCTCTTCCCCAGTTTCCTGATTCTCCCTGAGTCCTCCAATGAAACTCTAAGTCTCCCATCCCATCCTCAGTCATTGGTCATTGATATCATTATTGGTTGATCGAAAACAATTGCAGAACAGGACCTTAGCATCAGAACCACCCTCTACATCCTGGGGTGCAATGCCCTGCAATGGCCTGAAGAAAGCCCCTTCCATTCGCCATTTTGAATTTTTAAAGAAAGTTTCTGGTGACATGCATCTGTGACCAGGAAGAGTGTTCATAGTTAAAGACCAGGACCTTGGGATTATACAGGCAACAGGAAACAAGAACAGATATGAACTCAGGAAAAATAATTCACTGGTCAATTGGGTTACTGGCTGAAGAATTTCTCTCCAGACCACAAAAGAAAAAAGTGGAAAGGGAAATAAAACATAAAATCCAATAAAAAACACTGGCAAAACAAACATGATTTGGGGCCACTGCTCTATGTTCAAGTACAAACCACTACTCACTGGCTCCATGAGGTCAAACAAGCTCACATCTGACATACAGAGTCACTTTCTGTGTTGTTCTGAGGTTTAAAGAAGGCAACAGGATCCTCAGAATATTACCTTGCTGGGCTTCAGAACATGGTAAATAACAACAATTATTAGTCTCCTTAAAAATACCAAATTGGATCACTCAGTGGGTAAAGGACTTGCCATGCAAACTCAAGTTCCCAGAACCTATAGAAAGCCAGATGTGTAGTGTGCATCTGTAATCCCAGTGATCCTGCAGGGAGAAGCAGAAACAGGATAATTCCTGGAAGCTTGTGGGCCAACCTCCCCAGAGTATGCAATAGCAAACAACAAAGAGACCCTGTCTCAAACAGGTGGGAAGGCAAAAAAAAAAAAAAAGATACCCAAGGTTGTTCTCTAACTTCCACACATACACCGTGGCATGCACATATCTATCTATACCATTCATATGCATGAATACACACACACACACACACACACACACACAGAGAGAGAGAGAGAGAGAGAGAGAGAGAGAGAGAGAGAGAGAGAGTCATCATGTGGGAAACAGTGGACTGTACACCTGTGAGTTAACAGGGTAGGATCTCTGACATATGAGCCCCATGAGAGCCTCCATCAATGTTCTAAGCAGACAGAGCAGGTTAGTGATATGCAGAGATGGCTGGCTTTGTTTGGCTTGTCTTTCTTGGATGTCAGATGTGCCTCTCCATCTTTTGCACTTCCTCTCATATCTCCTTCTTTTCTACTATAGACTCAACAGGTCACCAAAGTTCACTTATGCCCATCATATGATAGGCGAGCTGAGGGCTATGGCCTTGTTACTGTTCAATTGTGCTTCTTAATCAGTGTAGCAGTGGGGAGAAAGCTTCCATTGGTCTACCAAATCCATGAAGCCCCTGAGTAGAACAGCCAGGTGGGTATGTACCCCACTGGAGACCAGAGAAATCCACTGGCTGTTGACCACAGCAACATGTGGGCTTAAAATGCCTTTATTTTAAACAATAAAGGGACAAAGCAAGTGTAGTGAGAATATAGGAAAAGAATAATAAAGGAAAATGAAAGGAAGAAGTAAAAGTTGTACAGTCAAAAGAGGAAATAAAGGAACCACCTTAAAATGATCAAATGCATAAATAAGGTTTATGGGAATCTAATTGTGGCAACCCAACCTCCCCAAACAAAACAAAAGAAACACAAACACACATGCTCATCTATTGACCAAGAAAGAGAAATGAGTTACGAAGACAGAAATCTGTCTAATCAAGTACAGAAAAGAACCAAAGATGGACATGTGAGCTCAATCAGGCATTTCCACTGAGAAGCAGGCTTTTCGGAGGCAGCCAGATAAAGAGAGGATGCCCCACATGGAGGACCCAGTCACTTAAGTCAGTATCAGTGAGCACTGCTCATCCATCACTTTCAACTTACTCAGAAGGTAGCAATGGCCTCTGGCTGAGACATAGGTCTGTTCTCAAACACAGTGGCAAGTCCCTGGAAACACACCTAGCCCAACTTACTGAGAGTTCAGTAAGTTCCAGAGGAGTGAGCGAGTGAGTTACTAACCAAGTAAAAGGGACAGATAAAAACCAAGACGTAAAGGTTGAGGCAATAAAAGGTATTTTGGGAGAATGGATGTGTCCATTCTTGCTTAAGAAGATACTAGAAAATACAAATGGATCAATAACTTTAAAAGAGATAGAACCAAACTTAAAAAAAAATGGGTTTACACCATCCAATATTTTAAGGAATGGTAAAGTAGAATTAACACAAATAGTCACATGAGAAGTGAAGAATTATGAATAAAAGAAAATGCATTCCAAAATACATATGCAGAACTATCTAATTTCACTAAAAATAATGCAAAAAGAAAAAATTATAACTCTTCAGTGTGGATGCCCTCTTTGAGACGCACAGAAGAAATATCTAGAAGATGCTACACACAGTCATATAGCCCTTGCTTCTGCCAAGAAATGTGGGAAGGGCGAGAAATAACCAGGAAAGAACTTGTCCTATATATTTTTTTAAAAATTAACATAACAAAAGTATATTCATATATAGCTTGCAGTTAAAATTAATTTTAAAGATGAAATGTTTAAAGGTGTCCCAGAACTAATCTCATAAGAAATGCCAGGCCTGGGCATTTTTACAAGCAGGTAATTTCAAAACTCAAAAAGAGATCATTCTTCTGCTATTTAAATTATTTTAGCACATAGGAGTTTGGAAGACTTCCCAGTTCGCTGCACATAACCCTGACAGCCAGAAAAATTTCAGAAGCACAAAAGTAAAAGTGTGTAGTAATTTTATCTATGAATAAATATTTTAAAATTCCAAATGAGTATTAAACAACATATTTTGTCTAATCTATCAGAATATCTAAAATGGAGAAGAAAATGGTCAAAAATATCTTATTCTAGGAACATAGCAAATTTATTAGTATAATTTAGCGTAATAAATCCTAGAAAAACAAACTACACAGTTATCATAACAAATACCATAACAAATTTGACCAAATTTAACATTGATTCCTGATTTTTGTAGATTGTTTGAAAAATAAAGATATAAAAATATTGCTGAATGTTTTTAAATGAAATGAAGATCGATTTATCTCAAACTGTTAGCCTTTCCTATTTGCACACAACAGGACAACTCAAACCTCTCTTTTGAAAAAAAAAAAAAAAACTCTCTCCATTTAACACACAGCACATTGTGGCCAAATATGTAGGACTTTCCCATATAACACAAGTTCACCAGTGACAACTAAAGTGGTATGCTATAGTTCAATTCAGTTCTGACCCTGGCCAAACTTAGTGGGACCTAAGTGAAGGGATCTGTTTCAACGTCTCAACCGAGCTTCACACTTCAGCATCTGGGTCAAATACAGACTGCAGTGTTCCAGAACTCCAAGTTGTAAGTTGATGGTTCTCAATACCACTTCCCTAGGCTCAGTTGTTGGACCTAAGACCCTGGAACTGAAGAAAGCACATTTATTGGCCTGTTGTATGGGATATTACATGAGACACTAATGAACAACCAGAGGAAAGTGGTCCATGGAGCAGGGCAACAATTTTCCTCCTCCTGGGATATACTGACTCTTCCAAAGACTTCCAGAAGTTCAGCAACCTGGAAGCTCTATGGAATTCTTACAGAGCCATCTACAATTTCAAGTCCTTTTCTCTTCCCGGAGATGGAGTAGAGCTGAGTATTTCAGTCTGTAAGATCTTTCTGTCTTTCTGGTGAACAGCCCCCATCTAGGAGGGACCAAGAGTCACCTTATGCAAACAGAAGACTGTCTCCATAACCAGGGAAGTGCCGTGGTATTCAGCATCACTGAACTGGATACAAGTCAATCACCAAATATTAGGACAAAAGATGCTACTAGCACCTGTATGGTTCTAGATATTCTTGCCAGGCTTTTAGGAGCTCTGAGCAAGGAAGTGACCAAAGCATAGTCTTATTAAATCACAACATCCCTGGGGCTGAGGCTACAGTTCAAAGGTAGAACCCTTGGCCAGCATATTCAAGGCCCCAGATGTGATAGTGGGCCCCACAGAAAAAGTAAAACAAAGCCAAACAAGAGAAAGGTGCTTGTTATTGCTACCCTTTCTGAAGCCAATGTAAACTTTTCCAACAAAAAGATTTTTCTGTTGCAAATTTTAGAGACAAATATGACATTTTAGCTTAGAGATAAAAGAAAATATATTATGAGCAATGTTTGAATGTTTGAATTTGATTAGACTCTGTGCCTAACCTTACTATGTCCGGTAAAAATCAGGGATGATGTAAGACCACAGAAGAGTTGATTTCCAAGCTCTGCGTCCCTAGCAAGAAGCAGAGGAGTAAAATCAACCTGAAGCATGCAGACCTGCCTGGAGAAAGTCTTACCAGGTGACAGACACCAAGGCAACCAGAACAGTGGGGTTCTATCCTGTCCCCGGGGATGACATTTCAACACCTGCCACTCAGCACCACAGACTCATGCTGCTTCAGTAAAAATCACAAATAGTTTCATTTAAAATTTTCTTCTCAAAAGTTACTTTGATAAGAGTCCCTGAGCTTCATCCAATGTTTGGCTGTGGGTCTCTGCATCTATTTCAGTCAGCTGCTGGATGGAGCCTCTCAGAGGACAATTACGCTAGGCATCTGTCTGCAAGCATAATGCATGATTATTAATAGTTACAGGGCTTACTGGGCGGTGGTGGCGCATGCCTTTAATCCCAGCACTTGGGAGGCAGAGACAGGCGGATTTCTGAATTCAAGGCAGCCTGGTGGTCTACAGAGTGAGTCCCAGGACAGCCAGGACTACACAGAGAAACCCTGTATCGAAAAAAAAACAAAAAAACAAAAACAAAAAAAACAAAAAAACAAAAAAAAAGAAAGAAAAGAAAAAGAAAAAGAAAAATAGTTACAGAGCTTGGTGCTTGCCCATGGGATGGGTCTCAAGTTGGGTCAGTTATTGGTTGGCCATTCCCTCAATATCTGCTCCATTTCCTGTCCCTGCATTTTTTTTGTAGATAGGATAAATTTTGGGTAGAAAGTTTTGTGGGTGGGTTTGTGTCCTTATACCGATGAGGTTCCTGACTGGCTATAGGAGGTGGCCCCTTCCATATCCCCACTATCATGACTCTCATTTGAAGTCACCCCCACTGATTCCTGGGAGCTTCTCTCATTCCAGGTCTTGGGCACATTCTGGTGATGCCCACCATTCACACCCCCCAAACTGCAGATTTCCACTCCTTCTCCTGGCTCTCCAGCCCTGTCTCCTCTTTCACCCCTATTTGATCCTGAATACTTCCCATTCCCATCCCCTTATCCTCTTTCACCCAGTTCCCTCCCTCCATCTGCCTCCTATGACTATTTTCTTCCCCCTTCTAAGTGAGATTCAAACATCCTTGCTTGGGCCTTCCTTCTTGTTTAGCTTCCTTGGGTCTATGAAGTGTAGCAAGTACTTTATGGCTAATATGCACTTAGAAGTGAGTACATATGTATGTCCTTTGGGTCTGGGTTACCTCACTCATGATATTCTCAAGTTCCATCCATTTGCCTGCAAATTCATGATGTCTTTGTTTGTACCACATTTTCTTTATTCATTCTTTAGTTTGGGGACATCTAGGTTGTTTCCAATTTCTGGCTATTATGAATAAAGCTGCTATGAGAGCCCCAAAGGTAATAAGAACTCTACAAGAAAACCAACAGAATCAACTAACCTGGATCCTTGAGGCTCTCAGAGACTGAACCACTAACCAAAGAACATACTCACCCACCCCCACACATATATGTAACAGATGTACAGCTCCATCTTCATGTGGATCCCCCCACAACTAGAGCAGGGGCTATCCCTAATGCTGTTGTCTATCTATAAAATATGTTGCCCTAACCGGGCTGCTTTGTCTGGCTTTAATGGGAGAGGATACCCTTAGCCCTGCAGAGATTTGATGTGCCAGAGTTGGAGGATATCCAGATGGGTCTCTACCCTCTCAGAGGAGAAGGGGAGATGGCAGAGGGACTGTGAGAGGAGGGACTGGGAGGAGGCAGCGATAGGGATGACGGTGAATGAATAAAGTTACTTTGAAACTGAAAACGTGAAAGAATGTTAGAGAAAAAAATTTACCTACAAAATGTCAAAAAAGTGTATCCTAAACATATGTCCATTAGTATGATGTATCCCCCACTCTGTATAGGGGAAGGGCTGAGTTCTGGCATGAAAAAGAGTAAACAAAGAAATCCAAGGACTCAGAACCACTTAAAGCACAACTGTAGAATTCCAAATAAGAAGAGTAAGATGAATTATTCAACAAGCAGTGTCTGAAAAATGGAAACCCGTGGGGAAATAACATTTAGCTCTTTTATTCACAACTAATATCAAAACGCAGACTGTGGTGTTCCATACCTGTATTCCTAGCACTGAGGTGTGAGTTCAAGACCAGCCCAAATGACATAGTAAGACTCTGTCTGAAAATAAAATAATGAACAAACAAATTATTGGTGACCTGCAGATAGCTGAGCTTTAAAGGCAGTGAGAGCTACCCATGAGTACCATGCATGTAGAGAAGACTGGAAAGCAAGATGTTAGTGGGGAAAGAACCATCTCCATTGGACAACTTAAAAACACAGAACTTTGTAGCTTCAAACACCACAAAAAATGTAGAGAGTGATTGAACCTTGGGAAAAATAGCAACATGTCATGCGACAAAGGTTTAATATTCCCAGTATGTAGAATTGTAACAAATACACTTTAAAAGTTATGGGGAAAAAGAAATAACAAAGTCAACTCATGAGAGAGGAATTTTGAATAGCTCATAAACATAGGAAAATGTCTCAAGAGTAATCAAAGAAATGTAAACTATAAAAACAGTATAAAGTAAGTTACAAAGTTACAAGGCAGATTGGTTTCACATTTTTAATAAAGTAGATTGGTTTTGTTTTTAATATACTAATAAAACCAATAATATAAGCAAAATACTACCCATTGAAAGACTAAAATTCAAAACTTATGATCCATCCGATCCAATTGGACGATTTCCAATGTACAAGCAGAAGAATTTCTGAAAATCTTACATAGTTGTATTCTCCACATATAGAATCAGAAGGAGTGGCTATTGCTGGAACTTCTTCTGAGGAAATGTAAAAAAAAAGTCTGTCCCAACAACAAACCAACAGAGGACAGCCTCAGCCTTCACCCCAGGGAAGAGATGAGTTTATTGAACTTATTACATAACATGGATGAGGGTGACCCCAAGACAGAAGCACTGGAAAGTCTTCACCTCATATGCATGATGACTTCCCCAGAGCCTTAAAGATGGAGCCTTCTCAGTTGACCTCTCCTAATCTATATATTCCAGACCCCAAAGCCAACAAGAAATCAGGGCAGAATTACATGCAAAAGACTGGTATGAAAAACTGGAATCTCAGCTGAGGGTCCCATGACTCTCTCTGCCCCCTCCTTCTATTAGGGAGTGTCATCAGCCAAGATCATGATGTATTCTTGGAAGGTGGTAGGAAAGCAGGGAGACAAGAAAACCACATACAAAATTCACCCCAACGACTGGATGAAGTCTAAGCTCTAAGTCTAAGACATAGAGTGGGGAGGAGATAGCAGAGAGAATGAAAGAAGAGGAAGCTGTGTCCCAGAAGGGGTTCATGTATGGAAGCAGAGCTGTGCAGATCAGATCTGCGTGTGATTCCTTGCTCACAGGGTGTACTCTAAAAGTGCTCTCCAGCAATAGAAAGCCAACACCTCATGGCCTTAACTTTCAGGAGACAGAGCCTGAGACAAGTAGAGCTCTGAGAAACCAGGGGTTACCCAAAGTCATAGAAGCAGAGGTCTAAATTTGAACAAATTCTCACCGAAACCCTTTGATGGATTATTAAATTATTCAGCCATGGGTTAAATACCAAATATACAAAGAGCTGAAAGGGGTGGTGGTGGTTGTTGTTGTTTTAATTACAGAGAAATATAAATACCAGCAAGATCAATTTACAAAAGTGGCCACAGAAGACTAGCTGGAGACAAAGGCAGGGTGGAGCTTCCATCAGCCTCATCAGGAAAAATCAATGTGAAGACTGAAGCCAAGAAAGTTAACTGCCCAGTAAGGGAACAACCAAGAACACTGAAGACTCCAGTCACTATGCAGCATAAATGTTTCAAGCGCACATTGCTAGACACACAAATAAACAGGCAAGTGTAACAGGAAAGGGTGGTCAGTAGAAACCCACCAGAGTGAGCTGCGGGGATTGAATAACTGAGAATTTCAATGGAATTCACAAAGAATTTAAAAATGAAAGGACAACGGGTTAGAAAATCTCTACTGAGAAGCCAAAACTAATTAAAATGAGAAAAAAAAAATGAAGCTGGAAAGACCATGAATCAGCAGCTAAGAACAGTTGCTACTCTTCCAGAGGATCTGAATTCAGTTCCCAGTACCCATAACAGAGGGCTCACAACAGCCTGTAACTCCAGCTTCAAGTGATCTGATGCCTCTTCTGTTCTCCCTGGGCATCTGTACATACATGGCACTCATAGACATGAGACACATAAACACACACACACACACACACACACATATAAAATAAAGGTTTTGAAATGGGAATTTTAGAGCTGAGTACAATCATTGAAATATTTGAGTTGTTTGTTTGTTTGTTTGTTTGAGACAGGGTTTTCCTAACATCTCTAGCTAGTCTCCTTAGACAGACAAAGTGGGTCTGGAACTCATAGAGTTCTACCTGCCTCTGTCTCTCCAGTGTTGAAACTAAAGGCATGTATCACTTTACTCTTCAACTTACTGACATTTTTAAAAGTCATTCTAAGGGTTGAATGTCAGTTGGAGGATAACACAGAAGGACCAGTTAACTTGTGACTGAATAAACAAGAAAGTAAAAAGAATGAGTTGCACAGAGACCACTCAAACAGTCCAGCACACACAGTACTGGAATTTTATGTGAAAAGGGATAAAATTGGTCAGAAAAATGTCTTATGCAAAAAATTTACAGCAGGGCATCATGGTGTACACCTTTAATTCCAGTACTTTGGAGGCAGAAGCAGGCAGACTTGGAGAACAGCCTGATCCACAGAGTGAGTTCCAGGACAGCTAAGCTAAGGATACACAAAGACATCCTGTTACTACTACTATAAATAATAATAATAATAATAATAATGAGACAAAAATTATAAAAAGTTCTCCAAGTTGGTAGGAACTAAGGACCCCTGGCCAACAAATGGCTGCAAACTTCAGGCAAGACTCATCACTGCTGCACACTGATAGTTTGAGTGCTGAAGCTAAAGAGATTAAGTGTTTAAAGACAGAGAAAACTGACTTGTTACATCCAAGACAATAATGATACAGTAACCAGTTTCATGATCACCCCGAGGTCATACAGGGGAAAATGAATTCACAATCAAACCAGGGGATTCAATACACTTTGCTTAACAATTGTTGGAGCAACTAGGGTAAATAGGCACATAAAAGGTTTGTGGTATTGACACTATGTCACTGTGAGCTAACAGACATTTCTAGGGCATACAGTAGATGACTATACAACATAATATTTATTCTGAGTATTAAAAAAAGAGGAATAGTCACCAAACAATACAATACACTGGCCCATAATCCAAGACATCATCAATTTCAGAAGGTTGAAATAATGCAGAAAATTCTATCTACTTCAGTAAGATGTTCTTAAAAGTTCAAATATCTGCACATTCACAACTCAGTTCTAAATAACCCATGAATAAATGATAAATCCTCAAATAAATAATTCATTTACAAATTACTACAAGCTAACAAAAAAAAAGTCCTTTGAGCCAAATGAAAGTAAAAAGACACTTAAAATGTGATGTGGCAGCTGACGATGGCACAGAATAAAAGTGGGAGCCTTAAACACCACTAATAGAAAATAAAAATGTTTAAATTTTAATGATATAACTTTCAACCCAGGGTAGGGAAAAACAATTATTAAATTCAAATATATGCAGAAAAAGATGAGTGAAAATCAATGGAGCTAAAAGTGGGGGAAAATGGAAAATTAATTCTTTGAAAAGATAGATCAAACTGAAAACCTGCTCAAGAAAAGAAGACACAGGTGGAAAGTGTGAAGAATCAGACATCAGTAAAGCTTCTGTAGGTGTTGAAATAACAGCAAGGGCACAATTGGAATAATGCTGCATGGATACATTTAATACCTGACATGTAAAGAGACAGCTGGACAAAGGTGGCATGACAATGAGGTGTGAGAGACAGAATCAAACTGGAAGTGGCTCTAGTGGGAAGCCCGGCCACCTGTGTGTGCCTCTGCCACAGATGGTAGCGGGTAGGGACCATCCCCAGAGCTGCTACATTCACTCTGAAGCTACAGTAATGGGGACAGTGTGAGACCTGCAGAAGGACACAGATACAAAGATCAATAGAAGAAACCACAGAATCTTGTGCTGGATCCACATGCACACCTGCAATTGATTCACCACAAAGGCAACAGGGCAACTGGATGGAGAGAGGAACTCATTACCTCTAGGGTGGTTGGCATGGGAACAATACGATGTAAATGTGAAAAAAATAACAGAGCACACCCAAATTATTCTGAAATGTCCCACAGACAGAAAGAATCAGAGGGGCTAAGAACATTAAACCTTAAGGAGACACAGGGAAATGCGTTGGCCGTTGTGGTGATCCATAATACAAGGATATGATGAAGGGCATACAGCACAACCCCATTTAGCTAATTAAATTTAAGGTGCACAGTTCAGTCCCTATAAGAGGCAGAACATGGACCAGTCTAGCAGTGCTGATTTCTGAACCCTCTGATACTGACTGCCTCACATCAAACTCGAGAACACAGGTGCAGGGAACCTCCAACATGGTCCTTTTAACCATAAAAGGACTCTAATGGCAGGAAGAAGCACATAGTGACAATAAATAGTATAAAGAGAAAGTTCCTTTCTGTGTGATTCTAAACTACAGTACACAAATACCAGAGTTAGGAGTGTGTCCTACATTCCCCCACTGAGCACTTGGTCAGATAGGAGGTCACCATGAGGCCCTGAGTAAGCTCCCAGAAGCCCACAGCTCACACAAGCTGACATGTAGTGATGGGAGGAAAATGTGCCCTGATGTTGGCATCCAGGACTGACCATACCACAGGATAAGTCACACTCAGCTATGGATAGGGCTCTTGTGTGGAATGACACGTGACCATACTTTTTAATGTCATATAAAATTCTCTAAAATGTTATGCATGACAGAGGAAAAGCATCAAAAACTAACATTTTATATATGAATGAAGGTATAATATCTAATTATTCTGATTTTCCTTGTTGTGCTGGTTTGAATGAGGATACCCCACAGACTCACACATTTGAGTGTTTTTATCCTCAGTTAGTGGAACTATTTGGGAAAGATTAGGACTAATAGCCTTATTGGAGGAGGTGTGTACTGGGACGGGCTTTGAAGTTTCAAAAGCCCATGTCATTCCAAATTATCTCTATCTGTCTCATGCCTGAAAATTAGGATATAAGCTCTCAGATACTGCTTCAGCACCATGCCTGCCTGCCTGCCTGCCTGCTGCAGTGTTCCCCACCATACTGATCATGAATTCTAATCCTCTAGAACTATGGGGTCCAATATGCTTTTACTTTATAACTTGTCATGGTCTTGGTGTCTCTTCATAGCAATTAGAAAAGTAACTAAGACAATTTTTAAACATTTTTCTTCACAAGAAGAGTTTCCTTCTCATTTTAAGTTAAACTACTTTGCACCTGTCACCACAGGTATGCATTTTAAGCACCCTTTGGACCAACTTCCTAAGTGACATTGGGTCCATCATGAATCCAGGCTCAAGAAACTGGGCTGTGCATTCTGCCATGTAAACAAAATCAGCCCAGGTGGCCCAAGAGCCTTAGCTGTCAACCTTAGAAGTATGTGGACCTCTTTTTCTTCATCACTAACCATGCAGATCCACTGAGGACTAGGTTCCAGGGGAGGGAGAGAAAGCTGAAATATGATTAGAGAGGTGAATGGGAGCCCAGAGAATAGGCAGGCCAGGGCAGCACCCAGAACCAGCCAGCCAATGGTAGAAATCAACCACATACCACCTGAGTCTTCACCTCCAGAGAGCCATGTCTTGTGTTCTACAAGGCATCCCAAGTCTAAAACCTGGCAAATATACAGGATTTTTTTAAAGCTGGATGAAGTATCTTCTGTGTGCTATATTGAATTGTAGTGGATCTTGGTGGGGTATATGTGAGGGGCAGGGGGACATGACCTTACATCTTCCTTGGGATTTCAAAATTAGAGGTTGTGGAGACTCAAAGAGCAATAGACTCTTGTGTTTATCTCTTGTGCCTTCTGGGTTAACATGGGCAGACAGCTTCAGTTACCTGGTCTACATCAGCTTATGTGCCTTCTGGGTGTGTCTCTCCCATATTACGAATGAGAAGGCTCTGCAAGGATATCATGTGGTGCTTGTGGGATGGGAGCTGGTGAGAATGTCAGCCAGGGACAGAAGCTGTGGCTCAGCCCCTGCACCAGGACCCCTGCTTTACCAGAATGCATCCATATAAAAGTTAGAACCAAAAGGAAAATACTCTTTTAATTGGGTGTCCAGAAATCTCTCCAAAGCCTTCAAAAGGTAAAGCTCTCACTAAAAAAATAAAAAATCTCAAGGCCCGTGGAGGTGACAAGATCGACAAGATCATAGTCAACAAGCTGCACAGAGCTCTCCCAGGAGCCCAGAGCCTATGCAGGCTGACAAGTAGGTTATGAGCAGAAATTGGTCCCCAATGCTGGTGGCCAGGACCGAGTGTCAAAATGAAAGGGACTCAGACAGCAAGAGGAAGCAGCATTTCTCAGATCTCTGGTGGCAGCAGTGACAGTGAGGACACATGGAAATGAAAGAAGTGGAGAAAACCTTGAAAGTGCCGCTGATACACAGCAGCAGGGCGATCAGTGTGGCACCTGCCACCAACCTCATCCAGCACCTCCTTCTTGGAACAGTTACTGGGCACCCAAGGCTAAGTGGCCCCTCACTTGCCTTTTGAACCCCAGTGCTGGTCCAGCAGGGCTGAGCAAATTACAGAAGAAAGAAGGAACACACAAGGGATGAGGAAGCACCAAGGTTCTGTTCTTTTTATTATTATTAAATGTATTTATTTATTCAATACAAGATAACCACACTATAATCAACAGACCCAAAGAAGCCAAATTACAAGGAGGACCCAATGGAGGATGGTTGAAATTAAATAGAAATCAGTGGTTGTGGAGCAGTGGGCTATGAGAAGCAGCTGGGTACCTGGTCGAGCTCAGGTCTCAAACCTCGGAGACCCTAAAGGTACAGTAGGTGTTTGGCCTTGCTATTGGGCTCTGGTTGCTTTCACATAGCCACAGCCCTCTACTGTTGGGAGCCGACTTTAGTAGAAAGAGGCTAGATCAACTTTGCAGCCATCTGAAACCATATACCCTGACGAAAGATTTGGTTTTCAATAGCCTACAACAGCTGAAGCACACATATTTTGTGTTGCTGTTTACTGGCCCCAGCTGCAAGGTGCATGTGGTAGTCATGCCTGCAAGACATGCTGTTCACGTGCTGTCCACGTGCTGTCCACGCTATAGACGCCTGTAAGGCTTACGTCATATCAACACCTGCAAGCCACGTGGTATCCACGCGCCTACAAGGCACGTGGCAAAAGCCTATAAATAGCTCAGAATTCCCTTCAATAAATGAGACTTGATCAGACGCCCTGTCTTGTCTCCATTCTTCGCGTCTCTTGCCCCAAGAGCCCCCCTCTCTCTCTTGACCAGAGCACTTAGCCCCAAAAGCGTTGAGGCAAAAGTGTTGAGGCAAAATGTGGGCCTCAACACTCTACAGCCCCTCCCAAAGAGAGGTTTGTGGCCATCAGTCATGTAGCACAGGTAGAGGACATGACTACAGGCCACAGAGCCTCAAGAGATCTCCATATTCATGAGATACCAGAGGGTGTAGCCAATTAAGCATTCCTTCCCAGACCCTCCTCCTACTTGCAAAAGGTATTTAACCTCAGGCCCACCCTGAGAATACGAGGTATAACTTCATCCATTTTCCACCATGACAATAAATGTTTTAAGACCTGGACCACCTCTTGTCTTTGGGGCCCACTGTGGGGAACCGTGGAGAAGGTTTTCAACTACCAAGCCTAATCTCCCACTGATGACCTCTTTGCATCCCAGGCACAGAAACCCAGCCATGACCCAGCCAAGTGAATAGCTGTGACAAAGAGTCTCATTCCCTGTGGGCCACCACCACAGCTCGTCTTCTCCCCCTTGCTGATCCAACCCATATTTGGCCCTTCTGCGGCCTCTCAGCAGTGCCTGAGAGCCCAAGGACTTGAGAGCCTGAGAGCCGCCTTGGCCTGGGCATCTTCAACCCAAGAGTTCGGACTCCCGAAAGGTCTCAGACTGTGTTCTCTCCACCTTGAAGTGAAGTCACACGGCTTCCACGTGGAGTAACACGGTTGAATTCCCGTGCTTCTGCCCTCTGAACTGCGACTCCAGCCATGACACTTGGGATCTACAACTCAGCCCAACAGAACCCATGCCCATGCGCAAGCTACAGTCCAACAAGTGGTGGATGGAGGTAGGGGGCCTGGGTGGGAGAGGGGATGGGGAGGGGAACAGGGCTAGGTGGGGGGAATCAAATGTAGGGAGAGAAAATGGAAACCAGCATGGAGGGCAATCTCTAGGACATGCCAGAGACCTAGGATGGGGGCAGACCCCAGGGGGTTTATGGGGGCAACTCTAGCTGAGACTTAATTGTTCATTTTCTATATGAGAATTTTTTTCAGGAATCTAGTGAGGAAAGGGCTCATGGTCTCTGATGCTACCACCCTGGGCTGCAAGTCAAAGTGTTTGTCCCCTCCAGAGAGCTCAGCCACATTCAGAGTGAATAGGAAAACACACAACCCCCTGTTGATCCTCAAACCCCTCCACACATTTTAGAAAAGCACCCACTGATAGCAGAGGACAATGACAACAGTGTCTTCATGAGCCAGTTTTCCAAAACCAAAGCTTTGCAGGGTCATTCTACCTACCATGGAGGCAGAGTGTCTAGTTACCTTCTGCTCCAGTCTTATGTTCATGAGAATTTAAACCCGCCCCTATTTGGCTGTGGCCTTCTGGAGGAATTTCCCTCTGCATTCTGGGATTCCTACTACTAAAGATGGAAGGTGGTTTTATATTTTGGACACAACTTTCCTTTCTCTGTCTCTGTCTCTCTCTCTCTGTCTCTCTTTCACACACAGAGACATGTCATGCACATACAGGTGACATGTGCATCCTCACACACCCTCACATATGCATACACATATACCTTCTCTCTAGAGTTGTTTTGCATACCTATACTGTTCTAGGGTGGCACATCCCATTAATCTCCTGATGCTTCTCCAGCAGTTGCAGCTTGTTTTCATCACCCACCTGCCTGCTTCTCAGAATGTATCCATTATTATTTTGAACAAGCCACATATTCTGGCACTAGACTGAGCCATGGAACAGCCTGTCAGCAGCATGAGCCTGGGTCCCAGCATTAGAGTTCTCAACCCGTCAAAAGAGGAAGAAATTAGCCCAATCACCTCTAGTATTATCTAACCACAGCTGTGGTGCATGCAAAACTGAAGGATGCTTTCCTTCCAGTTGCTCCTTCAACAGCCTCCTTTACAATGCTTGTACCTCCAGTTAATTCCAATGAGGCTACACTTTGCTTAGATGACTAAATCGAGTTTACTTGGCAGTTTGTAACCCACGTTTTCTCAGCTGAACCCACAAGACTTGTTAGTTCAATATCATCTCAACAGAGTCAGCTCAGAAGTGTGATCTCAGAGATCAGGAAAGCAAAGGGTGAGGGCCAATTTCAGTAGGATGCTTCTAAAAGATAACTAGCATGTTGTTTTTAAAACAAAATACCAAACATTCGATTTACCAAATGAAAACTTCAGGAGCCAGATGCTGTGGTGAAAGCCTGCTAACTCAGAGAGGCAGAGAAAACACCCAGCTGACCTCGCTACTCACTGATGTCCCAGAAAGAAAAGGCCTTTTCTCCTTCTTCATGCTTCAACTCAAAGACCCTCCTTTCTCTTTCCAGGGTTTTCTTATACTCACTCCCTCTCAACTGGTTGCTTTCCCTGCCTCTTGATATACAGCTGACTTTAACTAGCTCTTGTTTACAGAAAGGTCTTGGGTTAAAGGTAAGTGCTAAGGCTGAGCCACACCACAAGAAACAGGTTTTTCCAGTTTACAATCTCAGGGGTCACAATGTGATCAAATACCCTGCAACACTAGCATGCCAGTGTCCCATGTAAGTGTGCCACAGCATAACAGCACTATCGTGGAGTCTGCTGTGTAAGCGTGCCATAGCACAGCACAGTACTAGCAGGGAGTCTCCTGTTTAAGTGTGTTCCATCACAGAACTGTGGTGGAGCCTCTTCAAGTCATTGCCAGTTCAGTAATTCCCACAGACATCACTAGACAAGGTCATCTTCCCTTAGTCTCACAAATACCATCAATGGAGATTCAAGCCAAGGATGCTAGCCACAGCCATAACCTCAACACTCAGGAGACCAAGGCCAGTTAAGGCTACCGTATTAATCAAATTTTATGTGGCTATGACCACAGGCACTGAAAGAAACAGTATGGTGTGGGGAGGTATTTTTAGCTCATAGTAGGGATGGCATTATAGATTAATGCAATTTCATGGTGGCAGAAATGTGTGACAGATGCCTTTCACATGTCTGACCAGGAGGCAGAGAACAAAGCAGGAAGTGGACAGAAATAACATACCTACTTCCTCCAGGTAAGCCTCACTTCTTAGTGTTTCTAGAACCTCCCAAAATAGTTCAACCAGGTGGGCACCAAATATTCAAAACATCAGATGGGGGTGAGGTGATATACTCAAACCATAATATCAGTTCCTGATTCCCAGAGGCTCATGATCACATTCCAATGCAAAATACAGTTTAGGAGGCCTCAAGACCCTAATATGTTCCAGCATTGTTCAAAATTTCAAGCACAAATTTTTTTCTAAGACTCCAAGCAACTCAGCTGTGAGCCTCTGTGGAATCAGACATCACTTCCAATCTACAACAGTACACAGCAAACATTCCCATTTTGAAAAGGAGAACCAAAAGAAGACTAAGATGCAGAATGTCAAACAAAAAGTGTAGTTTCCTGCTCTGTAACTTTTTGAGATGTAAAAACGTTATTGAAAGTAATATGAGGCCGGGTAGTGATGGTGCATGCCTTTAATCCCAGCACTTGGGAGGCAGAGGCAGGCGGATTTCTGAGTTCCAGGCCAGCCTGGTCTACAGAGTGAGTTCCAGGACAGCCAGGGCTACACAGAGAAACCCTGTCTCAAAAAAACCAAAGGAAGAAAAAGAAGAAGAAGAAGAAGAAGAAGAAGAAGAAGAAGAAGAAGAAGAAGAAGAAGAAGAAGAAGAAATATGATATGTATAGAGCTGACACACACACATCCAAACTTGTATCCACATGGATACTACACATACATGCATACCATACATATATGCATACACATGCATACCACATACAAATGAGAACATGCACACACATGAAAAAAAGCCATTTATTGGAAGGCGGGCCTATTTGAACACATGTTATAAGAGGGTAGAAACTATCCTGATAGGAAGTTCACAATACTGGGAAATCATGGCTGAAGCACCTCATATCTCTGCACAGCCAAAAGCACAAAGTGAACAGAAGGGCAGGGTTATGAACGTTAAGGGCTACCCTCTAGCAATCCACTTCCAGCAAGAAACTGTCTACCACAATTCTTCCAACCTTCCAAAGTGGACCCACCAGCTGAGGAGTGTGTGTGTTTGAACACATGAGCCTATGGGGAGCATTTTATATCTAAGCCATACTCTATGTTTTGTGGTTTTGGCATGTGTGGGAGGAGGGGGTTCAGATGCCCTACAAAGTCCAATATGAAACATAAACATTGCAAATAATGTGAAAGGTCCCTTTAAATCCCTATCTTATTCCCTTCCACGTCTTCTCAGGCAATGACTCTCATGAATTTTGAGGATATCCTTTGTTCTTATGCTTGAATATCTTCATGATAGATAACTTTGAACCTGTAGCCACATGGGCCTGGTGTGTTTTTTAACCATGACTTTCATTCACAGCTTCCTGACTTGTTTAGCATCACGGTATGAACTGTCAAGGTGATGCATTATCCAGCTGCCTCATTCCTTGTATGACTGTCTCGATTACAGAAGTACCGAGGGTGGTAATTCTGCTGTCTATGGACATTTTAATTGCTTTACACTTCATTTTCTTCCCCCAACAAGACTGCAATGCATGCCGTTGTGCAGAAGGTCAGAGAATGCTTGCTTCACCCTACCAGATACTCCACTCCCCTCTCCCAGTGGCTTCAGGCGCGTAAACCCATATCAAGCCCACTCTTATTTTGCATCATCCTTATCAAAGTCTAGAGTACTTTCAGTCTTTTGTATGTCATTAAATTTGGGCCTCTAGAATTGGTATTAATGAGGTATATCGGAGTTTATGAGTGGAAGAGAGACAATTTGAGAATTCAGCCCACATTTCATCAGAACTCATCCCTTTTGGTTCCTAATATGCATTAGCACTAAAAATTTTCCTCTAAAAAATAACTGCACTGTGTCTCACAGGGTTTGGATCAAATGTTTACATTAGTGTTTATTTGGGTAACAAATGTTGAGTACTGAGTGTGTGTAAGGCACCATTCTGGAAGCTGAGGGTAAAAAAATTATAAATATTTTATAAGTATCATGAATTATGGTTTAATTTACAATCATATGAGCATTCTTTCCTTTATATTCTTTTATTATTGGATTCTAAATTTATCACCTAAGAGCAAAGACTATGCTATATATAATATTAATTCTCATATATATATATACATATATATGTATATATATATATATATATATATATATATATATATATATATATCTTGTTTCTTAGTTCTTAAGCAATTATTCTAAGTGTATTTGGGATGAGGGGTAGGAATATGTGTTTTCTATTGATGAACACATGAACATTTCTGCATAATTGAACATTTAATTGGACTGTATTTGTTTATTGGTCAGATTGAAAAAGAAACATGTTGACTATGTGCACAGTTGTCACGATAGAACCTATCTGCTCAGCTATGTCACCATCGGCTTTCTCTACTTTAAACTCCTATGTTCAGTGAACATATTTGCATGATTGTTATGTCTCCATGTTGATCTCTTTCTTTGTTATAGATTCTCAAACTGAATTAAAAATATAATGAGGTCTAAATCATATGTAATAACCAGAGAATATAAAAGAACTTACCAAAGAATTTCTAGGTTTGGTTAAAAGGTGATTTCACAGGTTTATTTATTCACCCTGGTTTGCTGATTAACTACATTGATTGGCTTCTTTTCTCAGAATGGTAACTAGAAAAGAATAACATAAATGAATCCATCTTCATGTTAATATCAAAGGTTTGATGGTTTGAATGAGAATGAGTTCAGCAAACTCATATATTTAAATATTTGGTTCCCAGCTGGTGGAACTGCTTGGGAAGGATTAGGAGGTGTGGCCTTGCTGGAGGAGGTATGTTACTGGGAATGGGCTTTGAAGTTTTGAAATCCCATAACAGGCTCAGGTCTCACTCTCTGCCTGCTGCTAATGGATAAAACGTAGATTCTCAGATGATGCTCTAGCACCATGCCTGCCTGCTGCCATACTCCCCAACATAGCAATCATGAATTAAATCTCTAAACTGTAATCAAGTCCCCAATTAAATATTTTTTGATAAGCTGCCTTGGTGGTGATGTCTCTTCACAGCAACAGAAAAGTAACTAAGACAAGAGGAGAGAGTGGGTGTGAGAATGAGGAGAGAAACTCAGTGGGACCTGGAGATCCAGGGATGGTCTCTCTGTTCTTACCTGTATATGTTTCTCTAGCCCAGTAGTAAAGCACATGTCATAAATATTTTTGAAAAATATCTTTAACAATATCAAAAATTACTAAGTAGAGATCCAGGGTAAATAACAAAAGATTGATTTTTAATAACTCAATTTTTATGAATTTTAATGGAAAAGGTTATATGATTTTAAAGAAAGAAATAGAACAATACTAGTTAGAAAACATAAAAAATGACAATTCTCTCATGCTGGATCCATCCAGTCCGAGACTCAACCCATGGAACTTAGAAGTTGATAGCGATGAGATAAGAAAAAGATAGGGAAAAAAACTCTCAGGTAAAGGAAGAATGAGTTAGAACAGCTTCCTCCATATTTTAAGCCTCATTACTAAACACTACTAATCAAGAATATGATCTTGGCATAGAAAGAGAACCCACAGACAGCCTCACATACATGTAAACTCGCTAGTCATGACAAGGAACTATGAGCTAACGTTGCCCCTTACATAACATCTGAACGAGAGGCATTAGTCTGCAGGCCTATAAAGGACTATGTCAACAATACGAAATGTTAAAACCTGGACAGAAACCTGATTAAGGGCTTCACAGAGAGGCTCCACTTGCAAACTGACAAAGGAGAATGAGTACCAGCCCATAGCTGCTGGAGAAGTGAGCTTCCAAACCCTCCAAGATACAATTTTCACAAGAACACGGCTGCTCCCTAACACTGGAAATCTCAACACTGCCCAGTGTCAGTGGCACCATGTGGGGTGAAGGGCAATGACTTGTCGTTGTATAGGGAGTATGCATTGCTCCAAGCTGGAGCAGAGCTTGGCTTCATCTAGCAAAATGGATTATGTGCTCTGTGCACCAACAGGCTCACACACAGTGCTGACCCTGCAGAGAGATGCTCTTACATATACCAAGAATATGCACCAGAACACACACAGCACTGTTGGCAGCCATCCTAATCTATATCTGACTGTCATTCCACACTGGAGTAAGCAGAGGAACCCTAAGACAATACAGCAGCAATGCAGTGTTTTAGATCATCCTAGATCACGATAAACATGGACAAACTGCAGCTATGTTCACCAGAGAAAATGCTCACAAATATACTTTTGAATAAAGTCCAGACAAAAGTGAATCCCTATCATTGTGGCATTCTGACAGAATTACATCAGAGCCAACTTAAACTCTGCTTATCAAGGACACTGACAAATAAATGAGAACAGCTTAAAGTTTGGTCAGTGCCATGAGGAAACTGAAATGATGGCAGAGAGTGACCCAGGGAAGAGGACCACTGTAGGCAGGGCAGCCTAGGAAGGTCTCTGAAGAGCAGACATCCAACTGAGACCTGAAAGACAAAATCGTATGTAGCCCAGGAGAAAAAAGACAGAATGGACACAGGTCAGAAGCCTACTACGGGGGAGGGAGGGACTACAAACATGAGACACAGCTTTCCAGACAACTGCAGAAAGAGTTGTCTGGGTTCAGAGCTGGAGAATAGACTGTACCAGACTATGCTGTCTGCCTCTTTTGAGCACTACACAGTGGGGAGAGAAGTGAGCTGAAGATGCAAACACAGAGGGCATCCCACAAAGCCTCCTACCCCCAAGGTCCCTGATCCGCAGACAGGAAGTCCCTCATGTATCAGAGCAGAATCTGATACAGGGATTCCTGTGGAGCATCCAGATCAGCACGACCCACTGGGTGCTCAAGTCTTGGAAGCAGAATGTGTTGATGGAACACTAACATTCCTAATAATGTTGACGTACTGAACCATATTAAATGCCACCTCACACTCTTGCTGGATGAGACCAGCAGCATGGCTAATTCTACAAATTCCCCCAAAAAAGTAAAGATGGAGATTTTAAAGCTTCAAAACCACAAAGTCTTCTGATGCTGACCTCCCAGGGAAAGAGGAAGACCTACTGAGTGAACTAACTTACAGGAGCCACTGGCAGAGCACAGCAGAATATTAGTAGTAACATTATATTATATTAGTAGAAGTATAGTAAAACAGACGAACTATGGGGAAACAACTGTAGACAGCTAACAAAGGAATATGAATGGAACAAAAAGGCATGGGGCGCTGGCTCAGTTGCCCAGAGCACTGGGTTTTCCCAAGGACTCAGGTTTGATTTCCAGCACCCATGATGTAGTTCAAGTAGATCAGATACCCTCTTCTAACCTCTCCAGGCACCAGTCAGACACATACTACACAGACATACATTCAGGAAAACACCCTTCCACATAAAATAAAAATAAATTCAAAAAAGTATTAATACATGGGAACATGTCCTGTCAAGAAACTAATGTGAGATTTAGCAAGGGACCCCTCATGTTCCCTTATGCCTACTGGCTGCAGATGCAAAAACATCTTAGTAGTTTTTGCACATACATACATACATACATACATACATACACACACATACACACACACACACAGAGTGAGACCTACCCACTAGGCCACACTTCTAGAAGGTTCTACCACTTTCACATAGTACTCTGCTTGCTAGGAACCAAACCTTGAAGACATTTGAGCTTTTGAAGACAGTGAAAACCAGATCAGTAGTGAGGGGTATGTATGCATTAGCCTTGCCTTGGTGACATCTCCACACATGGAGTCTGTCCTGGAGGAACAATTGCCAAGGGATCTTTGGAGACTCTGATCCTGACATTTTTCTCGGGCTTGGAGATGCCCCACAATTGGCTCGATAAGAGGTGAAGAATTTTCCTTGTATTTTTATACCACACTGTGTTGTAAACCCAGCTCTTATAAATAAATGTTGTTTCTGAAATCTGAAGCATCGGCCAGAGTCCAGTCTCTTCATTTCAAAGACAGCACCTCAAAACCTGCCTTTGAATCAAAAGCATTGATTTTCCTGGCCTCTCATAGCACTCAGGGCTCTCCTCCCACAGTCGAAGTTTCTGAACTGATGTCCTGACACGGAGATCAGCAGGTGTCTCACTGGGCCCTGTTTCTATCAAGAACAATAAACTGCAGGTACAAGCCTGGCTGTTAGGAATCACCTTCCAGCCTTGGCCCCAAATTGAGAGTCTGGAAGGCTGATGGTTGAGCCTCTGTACACTGGCTCATGACTGTAATCCTTTTGAAGACACATCTCCCCTCAGGAAAATGGAAGCCGATCCATAGCCCTCAGTAGCATCTGATCAGGGGTCTGGCTGTACAGTGTTCTTCAGGCAGCCATTTTCCACACTACACCCACCCTCACCCCGACTCATTTCTTTCCTTCTTGAGTGGAGAAATTATTTATGCCTCCATGGGATCATAAATGTTATGACAATGGGGGGGGATTCAAGCAGAGAATTTCTTGTCTGAGCCTGCACCGTTGACACATTTATTCGGTTCTTGAAATTAAAATTGCATGGCTATGAAGTCCTCAAGAATATAGCCAAGGACAGCCCAGAGAAGTGCTCAGCGATGCATGCCTTAAGGAAGTGTCCTTTGTTCATCAGAGTTTACAGTCACTTATCCTCCTGTGGAGCACTGTTCTGAGGATAGCACTGAGGACCAGCTCACAGGCCCTACTTCCTGTGACAATCACAGACAACAGAAACCAGAGACAATAAGCTTCACACTCCAGGGTCAGCGATAGCAATGTCAGGATTGAGAAACTGAAACAAAGGAAATAGGGCATTTACCTAATGATAGGTCTGAGTCTAAGTTCCTCTCCAAAGCTGCCTTCCCAATCCTCCCTATACCCAAAGCAGAGCTGCCAGATGCAGGGACGACATCCTGGATGGCTTCTGTCCTCTGTCCCCTGTAGTCCTATGTCTATGAAAGTATTGTCTTCCCTCTCTGGACCACCTCTCTCTACCCTGTTGCCACAAATCTGATTTCCATGTGGACCAGGCTCCTGCCTGAAGTCTCGCCTCCATGAGCACACTAAGATCAAGGTAGGCTCTAGAAGTATATGTTAGACCATGTCAGCACCAAACACTCTACGACACTTCAGAAGTGTCACTCTTCCTCCCTGCTCACATCCATGTGCATTGGACACATGCTTTTTTTTTTTTTTTTTTTTTTTTTTTTTTTTTTTTGGTCTGTAATGGAACCTGACTTCCCACCTCCCCTAGCTCCGCTCATTCCTATGAGGCCTGCTCACCCTCCATGTCTCAGTCAGAGAACACCTGCCCTGTGACCTGGGTCTGTGTTCTGTGGTTTCATCTCTCACTGAGAAAGCCACTGGTACTGGGCTTATCATATGACATCCCATATTGGTCTTTGGTTACATGTTAACTAGACCAGTATCTTCACTGGGTTATCTCACCTGTTAACCAGACCAGGATCCCAACATTGTATTACAGTCACTTGTTAACTAGACCAGGACCTCCATGCTGGGTTATAATCACCTATTAACTAGACAGTGGGCTCCTGAAAGTCAGACACACATCTGCAAGGGTCACCATTTTTTTCTCACCCAGCCTAGTACCTGATGTATATAGTATACACCTATGAAAATTTTCACACTGGATGGTAGAAATAGTGGCATGAGCTTTGAGCATGATCTAACGATCAGCACAGTGTGTGGAAGGACATTCAGCATGCAAAGAAGTTCAAAAGTGATAATGCAGCCATGGAATGAGAAAGTAGGTTGTAAAGTCTAGTGGTTGCTGAGTCACAGAAGCCTTGAAAGTCAGAATAAGGAATGAAGGGGAGGGGGTGGCTGGAGAGATGGCTCAGTGGTTAAGAGAATTGATTGCTCTTCCAGAGAATCTAAATCTTAGGCTAGAACAAAGAAGTAGGCTTCAGACATGAAAATAACTTTGGGCTAGGACAGGGAGTAGGCTCAGATATTTTGGTCACCCTGATAAGCCCTTAGAAACAGTGATCATGGGAGTGATCACAGAACTTTGTTTATTGCCTTGCTTGTTCTTTGACTATTTGTGTTTATTGTCTTGCTTGTTCCTTGACTATTTGCATCTATTGTATTGCTAGTTCCTCAACCTAGAACTGACCTTAATACTTGTATGTAACTAAAATGGTATAAAAGCAAAAAGGAGGAGGGGGGATGGGATACAGATTTCTTGGGGGTGGGATGGGGAAAGGGGATGACATCTGAAATGTAAATAAATAAAATATCCAATTAAAAGTATAAATAAATAAATAAGAATTTTCTCAAAAGAAAAAAAAAGGAATGAAGAGAGGAGATTGCTGCTGATAACCCTGAATAGAGCACCAGGGACGTGGCTTATTGTCCAACATGAAACAAAGAGGAAACAAACAAAATCGCAGAGTTTTTAAGAGTAAGTCATGAAGAGCAGGCATCTGTGAGAGGCTCTGCTTCATACTGCAGCATGGATATTGCCGGGGAAAGGAGGTCGACTTTCACACTTGTCATTTCATGGAGGGTCCTGTCTAAATGATGAACTCTGTCCTCATACTTGGCAAAGACAGGGTCACTTTCATACTTCTGCTTGATGTTACGTTGTAGATGCAGCCTGAAACACTTAAGCTAAGGAATAGAAGAAAGTGTAGTCAAACTGACCAAGAAAATGGGTTTATCCTTCAGTGACATGACCACTAGAGACCAATGTTCTGTAGTAGCTGTGAGAGACACAGGACCACAAAGTTGCAGGTGTAGCAGTAGTTCATATCAGGCTGAACTGCATATTGAATCAAAATAACAACCTAACACTTAAATTCTAAAACAATGCCATGTACAATAGCATTAAAATGTGGAAAACTGAGAGTGATCCCAAGATGCATGTGAACGGAAACATCACAGTATGGCTGAAAGACATAAACTTTAAACAAACGGCAATATATGCTTTATTCACAGGCTAGAAGACTCAATATTGTTAACAAGTCACTTTCTTCAAAATCCATTTAGAGATCTTACATGCTGCCAAACAAAACCCCACCAAAGCCTTCTGTTGAAATTGACACAGTGTTTCTAAAAGGCACACTGAATTGCAAAAAGACTTAGAAAAAAATATTTTTGAAAAATAACAACTGTATGAGAAGTGCCTCTAGTTCATGTGAAGTCTTATTTGAAATTACAATAACCAAAGGTATATTGTAATTTTCAAAATAGACAATGCATCAAAAGAACAAAGCAAAGACCTGAGCAGTAGAAGGTACACATCAACACTGACTTCTGACAAAGGAGTAAAGTCATTCTGTGGGGAAATAACAGATGATATTGAAGCAACTGTTTCTATTTAAAAAATAAATAAAAGCCAAACATCACCTCCCACCACATGCAAGATGTAACTCAGAAGGTAGTGTAGACTGAAGTATGAAACCTACACTCTGAATCTTCTAGAAGAAAATTACATTGCCAAATATTCTTCACCAAAGAGGATATACATATCACAGACTTTACTCCATGATGTTGGCTATAAGGTAAAGGCAAACTGAAACCACCATAAAGTTCCACCAAAGTCCTAGTGAAACCACAAACATGATTGGAATTTTGACCTGGTGAGGGTGTAAGAAAGCTTGAACTCTTGTGCTCATATACAACATGGTTCCTTTTCCAAGAGTTCTAGGCATTTACCATGTGACCACAACGCTCTTTGGCACTCCCCTTGTGTGAACCACATAGAACTACAGTGAGCAGATGCTTGGGAAGGAGGTCTGGGGGAGCTGAAATGGGGAGGGAGACATAGGTCACTTTAAAGAATGGTGGAGCAATCTGTTTAGTTGACTGTGCTGGCATTTGAGGATTGGAGGCCCATGTTTAAACCTACCTAATTTTACACCTTAAATATTACCTTTAGTTGTTCAGCTAAGTGCACCGTTAAAATGCTGCTAAATCAGAGCTAACACATAAGCATGGAGAAGTCACAAGATACAAGGTCAACATGTAATCATAAGTTCACAATCCAAAAGTCAATGATTGAAAAAATGAAATTAAGCTTATGACAAATTATATTGTAGCATCAAAAAGGTAAAATATGGATGCATTTAATAAAGGATGAAACCTTTTAACACAAAAATTACAAAATATTGCTGGGGGGGCATTAAAGATTTAAATAAATGGGAAGACACCCCATGCTTACTGACTGAATATTACTGAGATAGCCATTCTCTTTAAAATGATCTTTACATTTCCTACAGTCTTTAAAGAATACAGTTAGACTTACCTGAAGGAATTGAAGACTAGATTCTGTATTCAGAAATTTTAAAAAGTGAAACTAACAATGGTCAAAACAACTTTGAAAATGGGGGAAAAATTTAGAAGATTTTTGCGGCTGACTTAGAACTTCATTATAAAACTACCTTTATCTAGACATTATGATTTTAACAAAATAAGCATGCATCTCATAGGCCAGGGAGACGGCTCTGCAAGAAAACGCAATTGTTGCCAAACCTGATAACATGAGTTTGGTCCTCAGGACCTCCATGGTGGAGAAGTGAACCTGGAAGATGTCCTCCAATCTTAGCACATACACACCCAGCCACCCCCTCTACATAAGTAAATGTAATTAAACACAGACATACATACGCCGGGGTGGGACAAGACTGACTGTCCAGACACCAGTTCTTATCATCACTGTCAATTTCTTTTGGGCAAAAGTAACAAGTGAATTTATTGAGAGAAAAAATCTTTTTTAAATTTAATTTAATTTTTTTTAACTTATTTACTTTACATCCTGCTCACTGCACTCCTTCCGGTCACCACTCCTACAACTTTCCCCCCATTTCCCTCCCCTTCTTCCCTGGACAGGTGGGGACCCTCCCTAAGCATCTCCCTACCCTGGTACTTTAAGTCTCTGTGAGGCTAGGTGCTTCTTCTCCCACTGAGGTCAGACAAGGCAGTTCAGCTAGTAGAACATAGCCCATGGACAGACAACAGCTTTTGGGATAGCCCCTGTTCCAGTTGTTCAGGACCCACATAAAGGTCAACCTGCACATCTGCTATATATGAGCAGGGAGACCTAAGTCCAGCCTGTGTATGTTCTTTGGTTGGTGGTTCAGATATGGCCTGGACAAGGGAGGCCCCCTGAAGAATCAATGGGGGTGACCTTAGCTGTGACTCACTACATTGAGGATATGGAACCTGAAAAGGACACCTCCTGTATCCAGACAGGAACTCCAGTGAAGCAAAAGAGACACCAACCCACCCACAAAACTTTCAAACCAAAATTTATCCTGTCTTCAAGTAATGTAGGCAAGGTGGAAGGGAGCAGAGACTGAGGGAATGGCCAACCAATAATGGGCCCAACTTGAGACCCATTCCATGGGCAAGCACCAATTCACTATTAATGATACACTGTTATGCTTGCAGACAGAAGCACGTTGTCCTCTGAGAGGCTCCACCCAGCAGTTGACTCAGACAGATACAAAAACCCACAGTCAAACAATGGGTTGAGCTCAGGGATTCTTAAGGAAGAATAGTAAGGAGGGATTGTGGGCCCCAAAGGGAATAGAAACTCCACGGGAGGACCAACAGAGTCACCTAACTATGTATTGTCTTTTTAATAAATAGTGATAGCACAATATTCAAAGCAAACCAACTTAGATACATAACATAAAATTTAATTCAAAATGAGTCAAATATTTAAATATAAGAGCAAAAACAATACAAACAGAAGCCAGGCATTGCAGCAAACTCCTTTACTCCCAGCACTAAGGAGACAGAGATCTCTGAGTTCAAAGCCACCTAATAGACATAGTAAGACTATGTCTCAAACAAAATAAAACAGAGAAGAACATTTTAGGTTAGGCAAAGGTTTTCTATAAGTGATACCAAACACATGGTCCACAACAGAAGAATCATTAATTGACCCTCATTAAGATATGACATTAGCAATTCAAAAGATAGCTGTAAGGAAAATACAAGGAACAGACTGGATGACAACATTTACAAACACTTGTCTATTAGAGATCCAGGCTCAGAATACAAACAACATATTTCCAGAAGACAGACAACCCAAGGAAAACATGAGCACAGGGTGAAACAAACATTTTTCCATAGAAAATACAAGGATGGTTCATGACTGAAAGGTTCCTTCAGTCGATAGGCAACGGCTAAGTGAAACCATGAGATGCTTGCCTTGTGGCTGTCAGAGAGGCTACAGCCAAGCCATCAGCAACCTCCCTAGGTGAGGCTAGGGAGAGCTCAGAACTTCACACATGGCTTGTAGGAGCACAAATGCTGTGGCCACTTTAGAAAACCAATTTTTAGACTCTTAAGTTAAATATAATTGCCCAGGTGAACTTGTAATTTCTACTTTGGTGCTCACACGAAGAAAGGGAAGCTCTATTTTCACATAAAAACTTGCAAACATTTTTTTTTTTTTTTTTTGCTGAGTTTTCACAATACCCCTAAGTTGCTAACAACCTATAAGCTCAACTAGACAACAGATGGGAACTGGAATACTATTCTGCCCTACACGATGAAAGCCCTGTAAGCATGTTATGCTGTAAATGAGCCTCATAATGTCATGTTAATAAAGAAGATAGAAAAGAAGACCCTGTGTATCCTATGATTCAATTTGAAAGAAATACCCAGTAAGAGGAAATACACCAAGAAAGTTGATTAGTGCCCAGGATAGACCAATATGCACAAGAAATTCTGATTTTTGATAGTGACCACATAACATTCTTAGTATGCTGAAAATCAATAAATCTTAAGGCAAAATATGTGAAAATGTATCTCAAAATATTTGTTAACTAAAGAAATGTTTTTTTTTTAAAAGTGGGTGTCTCTGAAAGATTTTTTTTTTCTTTTTTAATATAAGGATTTTTTTCACATTTAAAAAAAAAAGTAATTCTTGTAGTTACATGAAGGATAGATCAGATATGTGGGAACAGCAGTTGTGAACTGATAAACTGCTAAAGTTAACACCTTTCAGCCAAGTGCATAATGAGATGTAAAATCTGAGGTAAGCCAAGGTCCATTTCAGAAGCTCCTGGGGCAGAACTGGCAGGGAATCTCCAGCTTCCTACTTCCCAAGCCCCCCACCTCATGCTCCACTAAAGAACAGTACTAGCCACCAGGAGATCACTTCCTCCCACAGTCATCTTCTCTGCTGTGACATCAAGCAAATGGCAATGCAGTCTCGGAACTACACCCTGAACACAGCCAAGTTCTGTCTTCTATCACAGCACATCCTGCTAATATGACAAGTTGGAAGTATGACAGTGATGATGTTCTGTGCCAAAACCATTCAGCAGGTGACAGAGCTGCCTTCCATGCCTAGAACTGGAGACATCTGTTGACTATAGGCAAGTGACACCTTACAAACCCCAAAGTGGAAGTGAAGAAAAAGTGATAGATGTTCAGTGCTGCCTGGGAGTGCGACAGAGTGACTCGTTCACAAGCAAATGCATCATATGAACCAAAGGTATGATTTTACAGCATTTAAAGTTGCTCTAGCCTGAATCAAGGGTATCTGCCTTCCTGAAAATCTCTCCCTTAGATCTCTAATGGAGAATGCCACTTCAATTTTCCCTTTAAATTCCCAGGGGTCACATCTCTCAGCAAACCATTCCCTCATGTATCCCTCCTCCATACTTTATCTTGAAGCCACTAGTGCTTAGATTGGGTCTTTTGTTTCCCATGAACTACAATGGGTGTTAAGCGGTGTGCACAGCTGGGTGGAAACTTGTCTTTCTGCATTCTGTTTGCATTCTCTTCTCTGTGAATGGAGGGAATGTGACCAGATACATGGTGGTGCTTCAAACACAAGACATAGCCCCTTCCCCTTAGGATCATGGTGGAGAGCAGACATTTTTGAAGGGCTACTTTCACAACTGAAAGATGTCACACAAGAGCAAGCTGGGCAGAGAACATACCAGCACCTCCGAGGGAATTTCTAAGAAACTGTGAGAATATAGAGAGCTACTGACTGAGTACACAGTGTGCTTCAACTGAATGGGCAATGGTGGAGGTCATGGGGAGAAATGGCAGGCAGAAGGAGGCTTGTCCAAACTGTTCAGTGTGTGCATCCTTGTGAGAGTTCAGCAGACACCTGGTGGGCAGCAGTCATCAAATTAAAGAGTAGCCAGCATCGAGCAGGTTGGAAGGAGATGCCTCACTGCTTCATGCCCCACACTTGGGTGATGATCACAGGTGAACATTATAGTTTCCTTCTTGTAATCACATGGCTTCAGACTAATGATAAATCTGAAGTACTTAACTATGTAAACATGTTAAGAATGATTTAAATAAATAAAATATCTACTATATTTGGGAAAATGTCATAAAAGTATAAATTCTAAAATATACATGAAAGAGAGACAGAAAGAGGGAGGAGGGAAGTTTTGTTTATCCAGGCTGGCCTTGAATCATGTACATAAAGAGTGAGTGAATAAAAAATAAACCCAAGGAGATGACACAGAGTGCAGTAGAGGAAGTTGAGAGATTGACAAAATGAAACGAGGGTGAAATGAGATGCCCTCTTCCACATGGAAATTCCAGAATGAGTACAAAGACAGGAGAGGCAGGTTTTGAACAGCAAATGCCCTCTGTGTTACCTCAAACACAAGTGCTCCCAACCAAAGACCAAATGCAGATAGATCTGTGTGGACCCCAGCCTATGCCAGGGAAAGCAAAGCACTAGCATCAAAGAAGGTCTTAAAAGCTGACAGATTTAAAATACAAAAGGGCGGGGGCAGGATGATGATCCAGCAGCTGTCCCAACTGCAGGAACAGAAACACACACACACACACACACACACACACACACACACACACACATATCAACAGAGTAAGCCTCAGTCTAAAATAAGTAATAACTAGTCCAGCATACAGAATAGATGGTAGGTAGGTAGGTAGGTAGGTAGGTAGGTTATAGGTAGGTAGACAGTATTACTTTAAACATACAAACTACCTATGTTGACAGCAGGTCCCCACAAAGGGAACTTCTAATGATTGTGTACCAGGAAGGAAAGAAAAATATTTTAGTTGAGAAAGCACCTGTAAAGTGTAACAGTATATAATATTAAATATATAAATATTTAAAGAGGTATTAACTGTATTCTTTTTAAAATTAATGGTGGAACTGGGTAAATAGCTTAGTGGGGAGGGTACCTGCTGTACAAGAACCAGGACCATTGGGTCTTCAGCCCCATGTAGAAAACTGGACGTGGCAGCTCAAATCTGCATGTAACCCTAGCCAGAAAGGGGTAGGGATAGATGGTCTGAATCCTCTGAGGTCACTGGGCAGTCAATCAAGACAATTTGTGAATTCCAGGTTCAATGAGAGACCCTGTCTTAAAAATTAAAGTGTGTAAGGGAGATACTATAGATATGGCTTAGCAGTTGAGAACACTGTTCTTCCAGAGGACCTGGCTTGGGTTCCCAGAACCAACATGGTGGTGCACAATCATATTTTACTTCAGTTTCATGGGATCCAAGACCTTTTTATGGCCTTTGTGTGCTATAGACATGCATATAGGCAAAACACTCAAATATACAAATAAAATTATATTTAAAAAGTTACAGTAAAGGGACGAGAGAAGAAGATACCTGATACTGAACTCCAGCCTCCATATGCACATGAATACACACACACACACAGAGAGAGAGAGAGAGAGAGAGAGAGAGAGAGAGAGAGAGAGAGAGAGAGAGGATAGCAATGACTTCTTTTTAAAGGTGAATATAAAATAATTTGGCATTCCACTTTGGAAGTGGTGAAAAACATGAACTTAGTCCTCACTGGAGATAGCTGGAAAGAGTGGACAGAAGATGCCCTAAAAGTTCACCATGCTCACCAGGCATCAGCATCAGAGGAAGAGTATGACTTAAAGATGAACATGGGGTCGAGGACCGCTCTTGTTCATGAGACATGTGTCCTTTACAGAGGACCAGATGATGAGCATCTGTAGGCATACATTTTTTGTAACCTACTTTTTATAAGGGTTCAACCTCTCCTCTAGCCCACCACCCATCAGTGGTATAGAAGAGAAAAGTTATTAGGATATGGGGAAGTGGACCTGCTCAGCAATAGTTCTCTGGGGGGTGAGCCTGATCTCTGGCAGCAGTTCAGTCCTATAACAAACACTAAATATGACTCCGCAGCTGCAGAGCAGTCCCTTAGGCAGGCAGACCCCAGGCATGAACAGGCAGCTACAGTCCAGTTCTTTCTGAAAGCAGACACCAGGCACAAACCAACAGCTGTAGTTCAATTCTGAAGAAACCTTCAGGCTGGCCAACTGGTCTAAGGCAAGGATGCAGAAGTGACAAGTTGCCATAGGAACCTCACAAGCAGTTCTTTGGTGAGTCTCACAATGGCAGTGTTACTACAAGTTGAGCTCAAAAAACGCTATGTAAAACGAACCAATACAGGGGTGTTGTTAGCAAAGAATAGTAAGGCAGAGCAAACCAATGCTCAGCGCTCATCTCCCATTGTCTGCGGGGTCATATTTATACTCCTTCATCAAGTGTCCTTTCATGTGTTTGCTATATCCAAACATCCTTTCACCTGAATCTGTTTCAGGAAAACAATCTTTCACATGTCTGCTTTAGCAAGGCATTCTTTCACCTGTGTGCCCCAGCAAACCATCATTTGACATAACTGACTTTCCAAAGAACTAGAAGTTTCCACTTCAAGCACACATTACACATGTAGACTGGAGTCCTTGCTTAACTTAGTAAAGCATTCCTTTTTAATAAAAGACATTTATGGTGATAATTGAAAGCTAATAAATTAAGTTATAAGCCTGGGATGTAGCTCAGTAGTAGAGCACTTAGCTAACTCACAGAATGCCCTGGCTTTACTCTCTGCCACTGCAAACTTTTAGGAAAAAAAAGTTAAATCTACACATAAAGTAAAGGGGATGTGCAAGCAAACCAGTGGAGTTACTAGGAAAGATTTTAAAGGTTGGTGCAGGGCTGAGAATATAGTGCAGCATCAGAGTGCTTGCCTGGGAGCAACTTCCTCAGCAAATACAAGGTTCTGGGCTCAATACCCACCAGCAAACAACCCACTAATCAGACAACAAAACAACAACAGAATTTGATGCACACAAATTCAATGTGTGGAAAACAAATGTATCTCTAGATATGAAGCTTATTCAGTGGATTTTTATTACTGTGTGTGTATGTGTTCATGTATGTGTGTTTGTGTGTTCATATATGTGTTTGTGTGTCCATGTATATGAGTCTGTGTGTAGAGATATGCACATTAAGTGTAGGTGCCCTCAGAGACCAGGGGTGTCCAGTTTCCTTGAAACTGAATGTATAGGTCATTGTAATTCACCCGTTGTGGGTGTTAAGAACCAAACTTGGGTCTTCTGCAAGTATAGCACATCTGTTAACTAAGTAACCCCTCCAGCCCTGATACAAAGTTTTAAAATATAGTTTATAAAGGCACCATTTACAATACTGTTCAATATACCAATACTTAAAGAATAGATCTAACAGGTAGTATTCAAGATTTATATTTATAAGTAAAAAGAAAAATTACCAAGACTCATTAAGAAAAGCAAATAAATGGGGAGATTAAGCATACCCACTTGATTTGGAGAATATTGAGAGATGCTGATTTTTCACAAATTAACTCACAATCCCCAATTCTTCAAATGTGTAAGTTTAATCTAAAACTGAAGCAGAAAACAGAAAAGAAGGAAAGAGAAAGGAAGGAAGGAAGGGGGAGGGAGGGAGGGAGAGAGGGGGGGGGAAAGCTAAAAAGAACATTTTATAACAGCAACTGCTGGCAATAGGAGGAGTTACTGAATTTTTAGTGGAAATATAAAATGGTGGTTTCCCTTTGAGGAGGGTGTCGTTTTCTCATTAAAGTGAAAGATTTGCATGCCACATGCCTTGACAATTTCACATGAATATATATATATATGAATATATGTATATATATATATATATATATATATATATATATATATACACACACACACACACGGACGAAATGCTACTTTATGCATCAAGAGACGAGTTTAAGAATATTTATTAGACCATTTTATAACAGCAAAACCTTGAACATAATCTATTGACAGATTAATGGTTACAGAGTCCCATCTCTGTTTAGCAGAACATTGTAAGGTGGCAAAGACAGATGAACTATGGTTCTTTCCATCCATTTATCACCATGAACAAAATTCACATATTTGATATTAAGCAGAAAAGTAAACCACAGAAGGATGTGTGCCGTGTGGCTCCAATTACAGCAAAGTCCAGAACTTCTGAAAGACTATAAATAAAATATTGCTTAGGGATTTGTATATGTGCAAAAAATATGACATATAATAGATGGATAGAAGATAGATGATAGTAGATAAATAGATAGATAGATAGATAGATAGATAGATAGATTGGATAGATAGATTGGATAGGTGGATGCATGGATGAATGCACAGATGGGTGGATGGATGGATTGATGGATGAATGGATGCATGCATGCATGCATGCATGGATAGATGGGTGGATGTATGGATGGATGGGTGGATAAATATATGGACAACGAGATGCACAGAAAGAAGGACTGGTACCCACAAAACTAAATTTCAGTGCTGCCCTCAGGATAAAAGGATGACTTTAAGGGAAAAGCCCATGATGGGCATCAGAGTTTTTGATGTTCTCTTTGTAAATTACATGCTGTGTGCATAAGTGCTTGGTATTACCTAATGCTTTTCACATATGCTACATATGATTTTGTCCCCCCAAAAGCACTATTTTATACAATACATGGCTCTGCATGACTCTACTTCCCCTCTCACATTCTGGCTTCCCCTTGCCTTCTTTCCTTTGCTCACTTCTTCCTATATGGAATCTCTGAAAAAAGCATACAGGCACTCAGGTCTCTGGGCTGCTCCTGTTTTTCTGGCTTTCATTAGGATATCTCACTAATGATGTACAATAGTGAGGCCCTGTCAGCCTTCCAGGTTGCTCTCCTTCCCTGCTGGTACAGCCGATAACAGAAATGTCATGAATGTTAAATGATGCGTTGAAAACATTAAGAAGGCATCTGACTGTGGGCCTCTCTGTGGTGTCATTCACTCCAGTCTGACTCTCGTTTGGCTAATAGCAGTACTGGGCACCCAGAGAGATCTCTTAGTTGACTTTTGATAATGAGTGCTGGATCGGTAGGGCTCTGCTTTCCATCCTGGCCTCAGACTTTGTACAGCACTTGCTCATCTCACCACTGGGGTCAGGGAGTGGATTCTGGACTTGTCACTTTTGGCTGTCAGCATTTCAGAGAGCCTGGGAATTCCTCAAGTCTCAGAAAGACTGCACATGACCAACCAGTGGGAAAACTGAATTCCCTGCTCTCTATACTAATGACAGGTGTGAGGTTCCGGGGGAGCAGAATAAGAAGGAAGAAAGGGATATAAAGACAATATGAGTGAGAAGGGCGGGGTGAAGCCACAGCAGCTGTGGGCAGTAGGGTGGATACAGCTTGGACCAGAGGCAAGGAACCTCTCCATGGAGGTTTGAATTGCTAAACACAGGAAGGAGGACAGTGAAATAGGCAGGCCTTCATGGTGGCATGAGGCTGCTCTGCACAGCCCAGCCCACATATCTCTGAGCTCCTTGGTGTACTTCTTGGAGATCTGCAACTCTTATTGCTCATGGAAGCAAAATGGAGGAGTGAAGGTAACCAAGCAACACACCCTGAGCTCTGCAGCATCACTATAGCTGCATAGCCTGACTTCTGACCTCAGGTCTTCGAGGATATCACAGGGAGTTGGGATTGCCTTGTGTCAACTGAGAGGATGCTCTGTGCTCTACTGATCACAGGTAGGCACAGAGTTCTACAGGGCTCTGCAAGTGTTGCCATAATCCATCCTTCCCTGGCTTTTCACAGAGATCCTTCTCTATTTCTCTGTTTCCTACCATTGCTTGCATTACTCCCCACGCTCCACTTTATCCTTCCAACAGGAGTCTAGAAGCTGGAACAGGGTGAAGGGAAAGCAGACCAGCAGTACACTAGGAAGCTGTATGGAGAAATTTTTCAAAGAAAATTGAGGAAGGACTAGAAGCAACTGTGCATGATAGTAATGAATGACTGTGCTCATTCCACTCTGTTTGCATCCGACCTACACTCAGCAACACTACCAGTGCCACCTTACTCTCTTCCATCGCTGACCATTGGTGCTGGATGACAGTAAAGAAATTATGTGAATCACTACCATCGTCAATGTTTCCAATGCCTTTAAAAACCATGACAACCCTAGCCAACAAACATGATGATCCTAATTTTCAGTCCCATCTGTCACAACATTTAGAAGACTCGGGAAATGCCCCCAATTGGCCAGTAAGTCTAAAACACCAACTCTCCAACTCAAGACTAGGTGACCCCAGAGCTCCAGGTCCTAACTGAGGGGCTGCAGACCACCCAAATCTGAGTGGCAACTTGAATGAGGAGTGTCCCCAATAGGCTCATATATTTGAACACCTGAGCCCCAGTTGGTGGCTTAATTTGGGGAGGTTACAGACCTTCAGGAGGTGGAGCCTTGCTGGAGAAAGTATGCCACTAGGATGAGCTTTGAGAGCTTATGCTCTCATCTCCTCTTCTAGCTCTCTCGACTTCTTACATAAGGATGAAAGCCATGGCAAGCCTGATTCCTTCTCCTGCTTCCTGTTGCCACGTTTTCTTACCATTCTGGCCTCTAACCCTTGGGACCTGTATGCCAAAATAAGCTCTTTTTTCCCATTAAGTTGCTTTCTAGTTGTGTTATTTTATCACAGCAATGGAAAAGTAACTAATGGGACCTGGATCAGTGCTGTGGGCATTACCTTTCTCCTTTAGCTAGCTAAGAGCCCCTCAGAGTACAAGTGGACCTTAGCACTTAGCGAAGAGTTGGGCAAACTGATGGCACTCTCTATGCTGATTAACATAAAGCACTGTGAGATGCTTGGGGCTTTTAAAACCAGTTGGAGCAGTGCTGTATTCTTTATTACATCACTCCATCACATGTTGATCAGTGGTACTCCTGCAGGAAGATAGATATGCTTCATTAGATGTATGTATTAGCCACTGCAATTATAAGCACATTATTGCTCAACCTGAAAATTGCAATCATTTATTTTTTATTTAAGTATTTCCTTGATGGAGCTATTGCTTTTGAAAGGTTTGCAAATACATCTGGTTTGCAATTATTTTAATGTATTCATACTTTAAATACACAAACATGGTGGCTTTGATGTTTAGAACACGGCAACGGTAATCATTCTAAGAACCAGATAGAGGGGGTTTCCTTGTCCCTTTATGCTCTATAATATTGGACCCTTCTGTCTATTGCAGCATCATAGATACCTGACTTTTTGTAACCTGCCAGAGGATAGGAGGAAATTCCAACAAGGATGCCCAAGAATGTGGCCAGAGGAGAGCTGATGCTGATGGTATAGTCGGTTTTGTACCCAGAGTCCAGTGTCACATCATCAAAGAGCTTGAAAACAATCTGAATGGAATATACAAGGAGGAAAACCCGATGCAGACGACAATGGAAAAACCAAATTGTCCAACAATTGCTAATGCATAGGTCCACGCTTCAGGGAGCTCTCTAAAAAGTCAAAAGTTATTCTCAAATGTTTGATGGCAACCTTCTGCATCCTCTGAGGCTGAGATGCAATAAAGACCTATCCATAGCTGAAGACTACTAACAAGTTCCCAGTCACTGAGGAAGCATGTGTTGTCACAGCAAATGGTAAATTATGGTGAGGATGAGGTAGAAAGAAGGAAGTAGGCAGAGCATGTGAGGGAAGAAGACACTCACTACAGAGAATAGGACATCTCCTTTGTGGCTGGAGGGGTGGGTGTGGAGGTACAGCAACAGTGTGAACAGGGCCAGGGATGTATGAAAGAGGATGTTGAGAGACTGCAAGGAAGTTGAATGCATCTTGGAGCTGATATTTGAGGCTCTGAGACTCATGGATGAAGATGTGTTCCTCTTGATGATACCTGGGCTGACTGTAGATTTCTGGTCACCTTCTAATGGTAACAAGTCCAGGGGAACACAGCTCAAACTCCAAGTCTCTTTTCCCTGTTCCACACATCATCAGTGACCCATCCTAAAGAAAGAGAGGTGTATCCTGTGAGGACCTCTCCCCATTAGGACCCTGTCTCCACTGCTGAGATGGCATGAGGAGGCTAGGTATGGAAAAGGACAAAAGTCTCTGAGGCATATGTGCTGTTGGGATATGTTGTTGGTTGTATGACATCCAAAAGGGGGAAAAAAGAGAAATGATGATGGTGATGTTGGTAAAGGAGATGTTTGAAGGAGGAAAGGCAAGAAGAATCGGATCACAGGTACCATTGTATGGGGCAAGATGTAGCTTACATGTGACTATGATCTTCTATCAACCAGCTTCTCCCTAATCCCACTTTCCCCTTGGGTTGGTGCAGAAACCAGCACTGAATCAAGACTGAAGTGCCCGTGCTCTTCACACACCACACAGCTGTCCATCAACTCAAAACTTAGTAATGGCAAAATCAGAGGAGCTCTACCTGGGGTCTTGGGAGTTGCAATTTAGATGAGAAAAGATTCAGACAGCTCTGCATGAATTTTTCAAGGAAATACAGATATGTAGAATGTTTGCCAGAAAGGTCAAGATAAACACAAAGGGAATCCCAGAGCCATGGCATAGGCTTGCTGGGACAGAGGACCCATGCTAGCCTTGAGCTACACACATTCACACAAACAAGTCCAGTTGTGCAGACCAACTCAAGCTAAGAGCACACAGCACACATCAGGAGTAATCAGAGCATGGCAGCCCTGGTCCAAAGGTGTCCAGTTCAGGAATCCATTTTTTTTCTTTGTCTCTTTCTTTTTTCTTTTTTTTTTAAATTTAATTTAATTTTTTATTTATTCACTTTATATCCCACTCGCTGCCCCCTCCTGTTCAGCCCCTCCCATAATCCCTCTCCCATTCCCTCTCCCCTTCTCTTCTGAATCAGTGGGGGACGCCTGGGTATACTCTCACCCTGGCATTTCAAGTCTCCGCAAGGCTAGGCACTTCCAGACAAGGCAGCCCAGCTAGAAGAACTTACCCATGAAAAGGCAACAGCTTTTGTGATACCCACTAATCTAGTTGTTAGAGACCCACATGAAGACCAAGCTGCACAGTTGTTACATATGTGCAGGGAGGCCTAGGTCCAGCCTGTGTATGTTCTTTCATTGGTGGTTCAACCTCTGAGAACCCCAAGAATTCAGGTTAGTTGACTCTGTTGGTCTTCCTGTAGCGTTGCTACCCCATTCAGAGTCACAATCCTTCCCCCTTCTCTTCCGTAAGAGTCCCCACACTCCATCCACTGTTTGGCTGTGGGTGTCTGTGTTCATCTGAGCCAGCTGCTTGGTGGAGTCTCTCAGAGGACAATATACTCCTGTCTGTAAGCATAACAGAGTATCATGAATAGTGTCAGGGACTGGTTCTTGCCCATTGGATGGGTTATTGGTTGTCCACTCCCTCAGCCTCTGCTCCATCCCCCATGCCTGCATTTCTTGTAGATAGGATAAATTTTGGGTTAAAAGTTTTGTGGGTGGGTTAGTGTCTCTATTGATCCAGTGGAGTTCCTATCTGGATACAGGAGGTGGCCTCTTCAGGTTCCATATCCCCAATGTTGTGAGTCACGGATAAGGTCACCGCCATTGATCCTTCACACCTCACTAATCCCAAGTCTCTGTCTCATCCAGATGTCCTCCCCCTCCTCACCCCTACAGTTGCAGACTTCCATTCATTTTCATGGCCATCTCTCCTGTCCTTCTCCACACCTGATCCTGAACCCCCCAATTCCCTCCCCATCCCCTCCCTACTAGTTCCTTCCCTCCATCTGCCTCTTATGATTATTTTATTCCCCCTTCCAAAGGAGTCCACTTTCTGGCACATGCATAAGTCCTGCTTTCCAGTGCACTCCCAACTCCATTCTGATGGCCTTTTAAGCATAACCTTTTGTCATGGTTTGCTTCTGGATTTCACACAACCAACAGTATATTCCAACCATACCATGTGCCTAAAAGGCTATTGTCTATTTTCATACCTACTTTGGAAGGGACCTAATGAGGAGAGGTCCTCACAGAATACACCCCACTGTCCTCACTACAAGTCACTAGAGACTCGCAGAGGAGGGAAAAGAGACTTGGAGTTTGAGGTGGATTCACCTGGACTTGTTACCACTAGAGGATGACCAGAAACCCACACAGTCAGCCAAGGTGTCTTCAAGAGGCACACACTGGTCCATATCACACAGCAGAGGGCAAGAGGTAGACAGTATACAATGATTTCCTCTCTGTGCCCTCCTGAGCTGATTGGGATCAGTGGTGCAAAAGGAGTGGGCAAGTCTGCCTGCTGAGACTCAAGGGGAGGCTGAGTAGCCTCATGAATGGAAGGCTAATCTCCCAGCACAGGATTTCCCCAGTTGAACTCAAAGTCGGTGCAACACAAGCAAGCAGGTGATATATAAAGCCAGGTACACATGAGTATGGACTTTTACTCTCCCATGAGTGCCACAAAAAGCAGCTTAAAGGCCACACTACTGACTTCCCAGGTTCAAAACAAAAACAAAAAACAAAAACAAACAAACAAACAACAACAAAAAAAAGAGGATCACTCTGCTTGTGCTGGCCCAAGGCTGGCTTGTATAAGGGTTTGGAGGCAGGATCAATGTCCTTATTGCCTTCCTGTTATATGATAAAAAACAACTCTGACCGCAGCAACTTGGGGGTTGAAATGATTTATTTGGCTTGTACTTCCAAGTCATAGTCCATCACAGAAGGTGGGAACTCAAAGCAGAAACCATGGAGGAAAGCTACTTGCTGGATCACTCAGTAGCCCATGTTCAGTGACCTTTCTCATGCCGTTCAGACACACAGGCAGAAGGATGGTGCTACCCACAATGGGCTGGGCCTTCCTACAGCAATAAACGATCAAGACAATCCCTCAAAGACAGGCCCACAAGCCAACAAATCTAGGCAATCCCTCAATTGAGACTCCTTTCTCAGGTGACTCTAGGCTGCGTTGAGTTGGCAGTTAAAGCTAAGACAATGCCATGGGCAGAGTGTGGTTTCTCAAGCCAGGTTATTCTCAAGCTGGTGGTTTCTCATTCTCACCACCAGCTTAGCATAATCAAAGGCAAGGTTTATACTGACCCCGAATCTCAGCATCATTGATCAGAAAACACCAACTTCTATTGCTTATGTGCAGGGTGTTAAAACCCCAGCTTCAAAGCCCCTACTATTCCTGACTAGATGCTCAGCACCCAGACCATGTAAGGACCTTATACAGCTGCCAGTTCCCCCAGTGTGAGACCAGGCAATTTCTCAGGTGGTGAGAGAATCCATTTTTGAAGGAACAGGGTCCAGGACAGAGACTCTGAGCCGGATTCTGGCACTCCCCCTTCCATCTTAGTGTCTCTCTCTCTCTCTCTCTCTGTATGTGTGTCTGTATGTGTGTGATATGTGTATCTACACATATGAATCATATAAATACAGTGTTGCCACACTTAATCCTCACTGTCAGCTAGAGAGGATTTAGATAAACCATGAAAATGTGTCTGGGGGTATCCATGGGTATATTAAAGACAGGTTTAACTGAAGTGGTAGTTCCTATTCTAAATGTGGTGGGCACCATGTCATAGGCTGGGGTCCAGGATTAAATAAAAAGGGTAAGCACCATCATTCAGCTTTCTCTGTTTCATGACAGTGCATGCAAGGTGAGCAGCTGTTTCATGTCCCTCCCTCCATGATTATTCCTTCACGATGGACTGTATTTTTAAACTGTAAGCCAAAGTAAATCCTTCCTTTCTTAAGTTTCTTTATCCAATATTTTACCACATAAAAGAGAAAAATAACTAACAGATACATGCTGTCCATCCCAGCATGTGCGGCTTCTCAGTGCACTAGGCACTGCAGGTGCCCAGCCTGCAGCTGGGACGATACAAGTCAGGAAACAGGGGCACATTTGCAGAAACTCTTCATCCTGATACCAGCAATCAAATCAGCAGCTGTGACACCCTCTTCTCAGTAAAAAAAAAAAAAAAAAAAACCTGTAACCAAAAGGGAAGACGGATGCTGTTTTGCTCAACTTTTGAATCTACTTGGAATTAATGGAGAATAAATGTTCGAAATTCAAACCTTTCAAGGGACAATTTCCATTAAGCCAGAGCTCAGCTTCATTTCTGATCCACTGTTGCAAGGAGTAACAGCTGTTCGGGGCACTGTAACTGCCTTCGAAGCACTGAGGCCATAAACTTTCAAAAGAAAACTCTCCTCCTGATAGGCACCATGAGAGCAGTGGGGGGAAGGGCTCAGTTCATGAGATCTGATCACTCTGCTAGTGCCCCAGATCCTCAAAGTCACAAAGACAGCACTGCACAGAGATGCCCAGACACCAGCCTTACTTCAGATCTGAGGTCAAGTGAGAATGTGAGGGTGGTGAAGAAGATATCTGAAAGGAGGGAAGATGGGAGGAAACAGAACACAGGTTCCATCTCATGCAGTGTGGGCGGGATGTAGCCAATGTGTGAATATGATCTTCTAGCAACCAACCTCCTTATAACCCAGCCTTCCCCTTTGGTTAGCTCCAATGTCCAGCACACCACTGTGGCATTGGGGACACATCAGTAAACAGCCCTCACTCTCCTTTGCACCTAGCAACTGAGGCAGAGTGGGTGGTGACCCTGGACTAGCAAACTCAAACACACTGTCTGTGACTCGATCCTGTGAACAGCAGCACTGCCTTGAGAAGCTCAGACATCAGGGGCAAACAAGGCTCAAACAGAAGGCAAAGCAAGAGAAAGTCTCCCAGAAGAGAAGTGAGGTGAGCTGAAGGCTGCTGTGAATAAAAGGAGGTGAAGAGAAGAACCTTGATGGGGAGACCAGAAAAGCAGAATGGGCTCGACCAAGTACACCCTTGGATTTACATCTTCCTTCTTTGGGGGCTATATAGCTCCTTCAGAGTTAAAACAATAGAAGTATCTAAAATGTATCAGCCTTCTGATACATTTGTGTGGATAGAAGGAAGTAGACAGAGAAATGGTGACAACAGTCCAGGCAGGAAAGGTGTGTTGGTGTTGTTGATGGATCAAGACCCCAAGACTTGGAGACAGACAAGCTTTGGGGTGGTAGATTCTTGCATCAGCAACATGGCAAGGTTTGCTAAAATGGAGTTTCTCAAGGAGGAATGGTCTGGTCTTTTTTGTTTGTGTGTGTGTGTGTGTGTGTGTGTGTGTGTGTGTGTGTGTCTGTCTGTCTGTCTGTCTGTCTGTCTGTCTGTCTGTTTTCAAGAGATGATAACTGTGAAAGAAAGAACCCGGTGAGATGTTGGCTGAAAACCAGGCATGGACAAGTTTGAGTGACTGTAGAGTGTGGCCAAGCCTGAGGCTTCAGAGAGAGGTCTGTATGAAGGCATGAACATCACATGGGCAAGTAATGTAGGGATGGCTTAGGGATCATGACAATGTCCTGGTGTCCACAGTGGATGGTAGAGGTAAAAGATGAAAACCAGCTCTGCATAAACCTCTGAGAGAAGAATTCACCCAGAGATGAAGGACAATGGCCTCTCATCTTCTCCTACTACTATTTCTTCATAAAACAGGAGAATCAAACACGACTCAAGATTCTCTTGATAGAACAGGCCAGATGTCCTACCTCCAACACTGCAAAGAGTGAATGAGTGGACATTGAAAAGGGACATGATGTAGGGAATTCCTAAGGGGAGAGAATGGTGTCGGAAAGTCAAGTCAGAGAAAAACTGTCTCTGACAGTTTTTCTGTGGGAGATAACAGCACAATGACAACAGCGTCTTTAACAGCAGTACTTTGATGGCATGGTGAGACAAGCCAGTGATTGTGAGTCAGAAGCCAGTGAAGAGAGCAAAAGAGGGAAGGAGTGACCAGAGTTGTGACAGGGTGCATCTATGTCTTCCAGAGATTTAGTTTGGCAGGAGTAAAGTTTCCTGAGGAAAGAGTCTGACCTGCAAAATGGTCATTTCTGTCTTCTATCAAGGTTGCAAGCACAGCCAGATTGGAAAAATGGGTGCATAGATAGAGTGAGGGACTGTCTGTAGAGTATAATGTTGGGAAGGGCATGAGGCTAGATAGGTTCTCTGAGAACAAGAAAGGGTCAACAGGTCCCACATTGTGGGCCTTGGAACAGAGAGGTGTGAGGAATACATACAGAGGAAGAGACAAGTACAAAGGCTTCCAGGCATTCAGGGGACAGTCAAGATGCTCAGGCTGAGTGGGCTAGCTCACTAGCTTCAAGAAGTAACAGAGAATGCTCCAGACAAGCTAGGGAAGAGATGCTGGACCCAGATTGTTCTGATGAGGACAGAATCCCAATGACATAAGAGGAAAAGCTAGAATCTATCTGTCTGCCTTCCATGGGTAAGGTCCACCTGTCTCCCTAAGGCAAGTCTAAAATAAAAAAGACAGGTGTACACAGAAAGGCTAAAAGGAAAGGCAATGCAGAAGCTAATAGTCTCAGGACCATTGCCAATCCCAGTGATGAGTGAAATCACTCAGAAACAGTGCCAGCCTCAATCTGAGGGAAGAAGGATGTTCCAGAAGCAAAGCCATGCTGCAGGCATTGCACTGCAATTTGTCCCTTCGGGTGCTGTTTTTTTCCTCCTTGAGATTTTTATATGTTTTCAATTTAATAATTCAATTCATTTGAACTAGTCCTTAATAATCAGTCTTCATAGCCACATCATTGTTTCAACAGCAATCATCTCAGACACACCTCCTAACAAGACTTTCAACATTATGACAAGAAACCATGCCTTCAGGAGCATGTTTACTGTGATGAAGACGATACATCGGTGCTCTCTGAGACACAAGGGTAAAAGGAAACCCTTTCATTACACAGTGACAAAGGTGGAAGGTAAAACATGTTCATGAATTCACAGCAGCATGACCACATACTCAGAAACAGATCTGGGCTTAATACAAATGGTGTAATTCCTAGTCACCTACAGCTACGTATAGAATACCTTACAGAGACTGAGGTAGGCTAAAACGCACTGTAGTACTTGGTAGACTTCAGAACCAGTATTCTATCCCTAGTACATCACAAAATATATCCTGATACCCCAAAGAAACAAGTCTTGCAAGTGGGCATCAAACACTGTGGTGTTTGCAAGCAGGCATCGAAACTCATGGAGCAGAAATGAAGTAGGCTGAACTCTCCAGCCTCTGAAATGAAGCAGGCCAGGGCATTGAGGACACACCATGTGCTCAGGCTACAGGGAACCTGGTAGATTTAGATTTATATGGGCACTGTAGTAATCAAGGTTGTCTAGAGGGACAGAACTCAAAGAATGAATAAATAAATGGAAATACATGTTTTCATTCATTTCATACTATATATATGTAAAATTGCATACATATGTATGTATATTACATATATGTGTGTCTAATATATGTATGATATATATAATATATATAATTATATATATAAATTTTTTAATTTATATATTTTTTAGAATTACTAAATTTTTAAGAATTACTTCAAAGTAATTTTTTAGAATTAATTTTTTAGAATTACTTCAAGCTGTGGTCCAGCTAGTCCAACAATGCTGTCTACCAAGAGAAGGTCTAAGAATCCAGTAGTTATTCAGTCCATAAAGCTGGTTGTCTCAGTTAGTCTTCAGTATATGCTGCAATCCTAAAGAAGTGGACTATAATGCCAGTGAAGGAACAGACTTGCATTTGAGCAAGCAGGCAAAGAGAGGGTAAGCTCATGTCTTCCACATCCTTTATATAGAAGGTGTGGTCCAGATTAAAGTATATCTTCTTCACACATCAAAGATTCAGATTAGAAGTGGATTTTCCCACTTAAAATGATTTTATTAAGAAAAAAATCCCTTATAGCTGTGCCCAGTCATTTAAGTATTAGCTAATTCCAGATGTAGTCAGGTTGACAACCAAGACTAGTCATCCCAGGTACCATAATAGTTTATCTGCATTGTCGACATGGTGGGTTTTGAATCACCTGGGAGACACACCTCCAGGTGTGTCCATCAGAGCATTTCCAAAGAAGCTTAACTGAGCAAAAGAAGACCCAGCCTGGATTTAGACATCACCTTTCAATCCATGGCCCTGGGGCTTAGACTGAATATAAAAAGAAAAATCTGTCAGGAGCAGCATCATTTGGCTCATGTTATTTCACAGGGCTGCCACCAATGCTAGAGCCACTCTTGCTCCATACCTTCTCCACCAGGTGGACAGTACCTTCTTGCTCCACAACTTCTCCACACAGTGGTTGGTGCTTACACCTTCTCCACTATGCTGGTCAGTACCTTCTTGTTCCATGCCTTCTGCGCCATCATGGGCGGTACCTTCTTGATCCATCCCTCCTCTGCCAAAATGGCCAGTACTTTCAAACTCTGAGTAAAATCAGTTCTTCCTCCCTTAAAATCTTTTTCTCAGGCATTTCACCTCAGCAAAGAAAAAGCAACTAATGGAGACACTAAAAGGAAGACAGCATGAGATTTTCCCTGAGCTCAGATGGCCTTTTATCATTTGCTTTCTAGAAACACTGAGCATGTGGGGTGACTGTGCACCTTGGCTTAGTTGAGCTCAAAACATTTCATTAATCCGTTCTTCCCACCTGAGGTCTTTACAAGATTAAACATAATTCAATCCAGTCAAAACTCAGAAACTAAAAACTTTCATTAAACCAAGATCACTGGCCTTTCTCTCTAATTTCATATATATTCTCCTTTTTTAAAAGACAACATAAAACAAATACATGCACTTTAGCCTAAATTGTTCTTAGATTTTGAAAGAAAAGTCTTTTTGAAATATGATACTGTTACAATAGGTGTTATGAGCTTAGTTCTTAATTTCATAGTAATAATCCATCAGTAAGCAGACTGTTAGAAGGCTGTCCCCCAGACATGAAGATAAAGGCAGCAACATCCCTAAGCAGAGACACTGAATCTACCTGACAGCAGCATTGCCTGGATCACAACACATGGTGCAGGTGACATGAGAGAAATGAGGTCTAGAGGAAAGACCAGTGTTCCTTGGAATTGAGGAAGAATGTGCTGAGCCAGGAGCATGCTGATGGAGCTGTGAAGACGAGGATGTCTTTACCAGTTCATCTTCCATATGGAGGTCAGTCTTTTTATTTCTTATATTAGCCAACAAAACTTGCTACTGTTGTTATCTCCCACTCAGTAAGCCACAGAATGGAAACAGAAAGAACAAAGCTTTAAAGCCCTCTTAAAGCTCTTCATGCATGCCCTTCTGAAACTAAGCAGCATGACATACAATGGATTGAAAAAAGAAAACCAGAAATTGATGCTTAGGGAGGGAGGGTAAGTTTTGTCACCTCTATTAGTGACAGCTAGTGGAGTAAAACCTCTGGAGAAGGCAGATGGTGTTCATTTACCCAAGTGGGGTCCCAAAGAATGTCTCTGCATCCCAGGAGAACAAGAGGTTCAACTAGCTGAGTTGATCTACATAGAATCCAGTATGGTGGGAAATAAGACTAGGGTCAAATGCTTTGAAATGTGTGATTTAGCCTTAACGTGAGAAAAGAGGTCATGGTGTCTAACTTCAAGTGCAAATAGAGTTTTGAAGATAGACAAACCCTCCAGGTAACATCATCCCATCAGCCCTGTATCTCAGCACAGTATGGGCAAAGAATTTTCCAAGGAACACTTGGAACAAAAGATGAATGGGTGAATGGATAGATGGGTGAATGGGTCAGTAGATTGATGAACAACTTCAGCATCCACTATTCTGTAGATGACATTTATCAGACAATCGTCCGTCAACTCCATCTTGAACAAGTTCGGTTGTATAACTTCACTAGTCATCAACTTCCCCACTCTCCTGGCCAGGGGCCACTTCTGTGCCCCAGAAGCAAATGTATAATTTCACCCTCTGCTCCCTGATAGTACTTAACCTCAATAATGGGTTCCACCAAAGGTCATAGTCTACACATTCACAGTCCAACACTGAACCCTAATAGCCCTCAGGAACTCAAAATGGGCTTCAAAACCAACTCGTTTTCCCATTATAGATTTAAATGAGAAACGCTTGCTATTAATAGAGGTAACCCTGGAGCTGCCAGAAGGCTCTAGGAATCCCATTTTAGCTCAAAAAGAGTAGCTCCATGATGTTAATGAAGTAGAATCAGCTCTTTTCAGGTCTGTTTGTAAACAAGTCCCCACAGGAGAGTCCTCTTCTCGACTCATTCCCTGTGGAGTATTCTGAAGTGAGAGTTGTCATTTCCTGTACTTCCAGCCTATTGATCACTGACTGAATTCTATGACAGAATTCCACGAGAGAGACATTGTCCTTTCAAGAGAATCTTTTTACATTAGAAATTTAGGTGAGATACCATGCCAAATAAACAAGATGTCTCCCTTATATAAATTCATTGATAAAATCAGGGGATGTGTAGACATTTGATGAACAAGGCTTCCCTTTGAATAGGACTAAATCAGGTGTGTCACAGAGGCACAGAGATGGAGGCGGTGGACAGGAACAGTTTTGTGTTCTACCATCTATCTGCACATGGGCCACTCAGATCCACTGTAAATTGACACAGTTCTGGGAATACTTGACAATATGGTTACCAAAGTCCAGCATGATGCCCCTGTGCTCCTGGTTCAAGAGCAAAGTTTGTAGGGACCAGAAAAGCCACCGGAGGGCAGCAGACGTATCATAAGGAACTGACTCAGATATAACTTGACTTGGAGTAGGGGCATCCCTAGAAGTGCCCCAAGTGAGTCTCTTACTGTTTTGGTTTTCCCTGTAGAAACTTCACATTAAACTTTATTTGAAAAGAAAAAGGGATGTCTTAGAAGAAACTGACAGAAAGTCTAGAGTAGCCCAGGAAAGGGAAGCTTGCCTCTCCTGCATGAAAAACCTCTGGACCTTTCTCCAACCTTTAATTTCTTAGCACACTTAAGTGATAAACAATGAATTACAGGCAATGGTCTCAAAATCTTTCCTGCCTTTAAAAATTTCCCCACAACTACTCTGCTTCATAAATTAAAAATACAGCATAGCTGCTACTGTGACATGTTCCTGGTTTTCTTCAAGAATAGCTACCAGTTCCTCATTCCTTTGCAGCAGGACCTCATAGCCAAGAGCCAGGTTTTGTCCCAACAGACCTTCTATGTATCCATCAGGCGACACAGATGAGTACCCACTGACCCCAGCACCCAGATCTCCTCTTTCTTCTGAAGTTCAGAGCTGTGATTTATGAAGATGTATAGCACTCAGACCATATCAAGTTAGTTTCCAAAGGAAATCAGTATGGAAATGAATGCCACTGTTTCTGTGTAAGTCCATCAACTCTGATTCTCAAGCAGGTGGCAATCAGTCTGTGCATATTTTTAGCAAACAACTTGGACTTGATGGTATAAGTGCTAGGTACTCTCTAAAAAAAACATATGCTTGGCCTTGACATGGTGATGATATGATTTATCTAGAAGAGCTGCCTCTCCTAATTAGTTTGATTGGAAATGCAATGAAATTCAATGCACCATTCACTCAGGAGATCCCCAAGCACAATGTTTGTGTTCACAAATGCTTCCTGGTACTACATCAGCACCTCAGCCCCAGCCAACAATGTACACTCATCCCGAAAACTCCTACCCTCTCTCCAATTTTATATAGCCCTTGTTTGCCCCCAATAGAGAGAGCTGTTTCACTGAAAACCATCTCAGGAAAACGTTATTTCTCTCACAGTCATGCCAGCTGGGGATCCTGCTAACCCACCCACCCAGCTAAGCTTCATTCCTTTCAGTCTAGCCTGGTGCACAATGGTGCCTGGACACCCCGAGAGCAGAAGCAGACCCAGCCAGCACTTCCCACAGTTCATCTTGGATGAAAGTTAGAAGTGCCCTCCTGTCCCTGGAGCATCCACAGGTCATGCATTCCTGTGTGATGCCTGAGACATGGAAGGTATTCAAGGAGCCAAGGTTTCACCACTGGCAAAAGCATGCTGACTCTTGGGTGCAGGACCTCTTCCTCTGCTTGGGATGCTGGAGGAGCTCAGAAGTAGATAAGTTTCCCCCACACACATTGAGAAAACCTGTCCCCTTCTTGCTTATCACCACACATCTGGCTCTCACATTATTGAGACATGCTGTCTTCCAAGCATGTCAGCCCTTATTACCGGCACGAAACCCTCAGGATTGGGCCTGTAGACAGTCCCTCATAAGGCAGCCTAGGGGAGGGGTCTTTAGACTCTCACCTGAGAGGCAAGCCATGTCTTCCCTCTTGCACCTGCATATAATTCTGCCCAAGCTGCACTTGGTCTCTGGAGGTGTTAGAGCATACAGGAGATGGGGGCGGGGCTAAACCAAAGCAAGTGCTCCTTCTATGCAGTTGTGGGTAAGTCCTCATCTATGCTGGGGTGAGGCTATTTGGGGACATCACTGAGTTGGGATTACATTCACTGCTATAAGTAATCTCAGTCCCATTTTCCTATGAATAAGTCTTAAGACTGTTAGAGCATCAAGCTAGGTTCAGAAGGAATCATGACTTTGGTGGCCTATCTAAAGTGAATAGACATTTGTTCAGTCCTTGAAAAAAAAAAGCTCACACAGTACACTTGCATATGTATTCTTTGCTTCCACAACATCCTCTGGAGGAGTCCCTGCTGCCCTGTGGAAGCAGACTGAAGAGCTGAGAACACCTGCGCTCTGCTGACCTTCTCAACGCCCACACTTCTGCAGGCACAGGAGCCGTTCTCTGCTCTCTACTCCTTGGAGGCCTTCTGTGCTGTTCTCCGTGCTCCCTGCTGCTGAGGACATGAGCTTCCATAATATTCATAAAAGGGAAAATATGTTCTCAATAAGAATGCCACTTAATATTCACAAGTAAGAAATCAGAGCTGGCGCAGCGCGGCCGTGCTGTGAACTTAATAAGAGGAGGTTACTAACAGTAAAGAACCAGGATGCCTGTCCTGTGGGACCGGCAATGATCTCAGCTGTTCACAAGAACTGCCTGCTTCTCAACAAAACTGGATGGAACAGAGACCCAGAAACACCTATGGACCTAGTGTCTGGGCATATGCCGTAGCCAGAATTTAAGAGCTGCAGGGTTGTGGGGATGGAGACAACATCAGATTGTGTTTAGACAATACCATCAACATAACCTCAGTATGAAACAAGCCAAGTTAGAAAAATGGCAATCATGGATCATGAAGGCAGCGTGTGAACTCACATGACATCTAGGCTTCCAAAATGTCTCCCCACTGGGGCAGAATTCCTCCAGTCCTCTGCCCTCCCACAACCTTCCCAGTGACTCCGTTCTAATCCACTGCACTCCAGGTGACTGAGAGGATAAGAGAGGAGCCTTGTTTTTCATCAGTAACAAAACTTCTTAAAACAGTCCAGTACTGAGTTTGCCTTGCTCACACCAAATATATTAAGAGAACAAGAAGAAAATAAAATTATCACAAAATTCTATTTTTAGTTTAGTAGCACTGCCAGAACTTTCTTTTCCAAATGTACGCTGATGTTTCTGCAGAGTCTCCTGGGAAACTGTGGCACACCATCCCTGTTGGCAGGTTCTGGCCCTTCCAGATTTCCTGAGTCTCTGGAATGGAAACGGGTGGAGAGGAAAGTGGTATTTGGGGTTACTAAAGCCCAGTTGGCAGATAAACAGTCGCCTGGACATGTTTACAGAAAGGCATGCAGAATGAGATGGTGAGGTCAAAATTCAAACACTCTTAGCTATAAAGGCCCCAGCATATTTGATGAAAATAGTCCTGTTTTATACTCAGTTGGAAGAAAATGGTTCTTTTCACATTTTTCTGCAAACATACGCCTTCCAACAGAAGCTTAAGATGCTTCCCTCGTAGATTCTTGAAGCACTTGGGGCGAAAATTTATAATAAATTTATTGGGAAAGTTATAGCTGCTTTCCCACTTGGCATCTCTTCGCTGAATTGAAAGTCACCGCTCCTGAGAGCTGCAGCAGATTGATGGGCCCTACCAGGCACTTTACGTCATCTTGCACACCCATCAGCCATGCATAGCCACCACCGCTCCTGAGAGCTGCGGTAGACTGACAGGCCCCACCAGGTAGCCCGAGTCACCCTGCACATCCATCAACTGGGGACCGTCACAACAAGGCTGTAGAGATATTCTTCACAACACCAAACAAATGTGCGCATCAAAGAAGCCATCCTCTGGGGTTTTTCAGTTTCTAAGTCCCAGGCATAGCCAGGTCCAGGGTGGCCTCACTGCTAAGACTGGACAGCTAGCCATACTGTGAGTCCAGAGCCCTAGAAGGAGGAGCCCAAGTGCTTCAGCCTCAGCACCTTGGAACATCTGTCTTTTCTATCAGGTATGTAGGTCATAATTGGGGCGCTTTAATAACCAATCTTGGTTGTCAATCTGATATAGCTAGGAAGAGTTTCAATCAGGTATATAGGTCACAAATGGGGCACTTTGATAACTAATCTTGGTTGTCAACCTGATAAAACTAGGAAAAGAGAACCGTAATTGAGGAACTGCCACCATCATACTGGCCTCTAGACATGTCCATGGGACATTTATTTGATTGCTAAATGATTTAGGAAGGTTCAGACAACTGTGGGCAATACCATCCTTGGGCAGATAGGCCTAGGTTGAATACATAAAATAGCAGAGCAAGCCAGAGGACACAAGCCAGTAATCAGCAGTGGTTTCTGTTCAAGTCTCTGCATTGAATTTCTGCCCGGACTTCCATCAATAGTGAAAGTATATGCCAAATAAATACTTTCCTCTCCAAAGTTCCTTTTTGGTCATGGTATTTATTATAGAAACAGAAAAGGATATCAGAATAAACATCAGGTAAAGAAAACTTACAAATATTTCTTCAGCCTAGAGTGACATCAGCCAGCCATGACCCAGTCAAGTGGATGGAGCATGTTCTAGATATGACATGACATGAAGAATCCTTGCCTCTGTGGACTTCCTCCAAAGATCTGCATCCCACTCTCATTGTGAGAAGGGGGAGGGGGTAAAAGCAAAAATAAGATCCTTCCTGATCTGTTCTTCTACATGGTTACAGTCATTGAAAGCCATCACCTTCAAAAATAGCCTAAGAAGTTAAATTCAATGATGAATACTGGATGGGGGACTTGGGAGAGAAAAAGGACACATTTGCCATGGTATCAAATGACCAGTTTCTCACTGCCCATGGTGAGCACCATCCCTCAGCTTCCAGCACAAAACAACTTAAGTCTCTGATTTGTTTCCACATGTTATTAAAGAGGAGACTGCAGCTGACCTTTGTGGGTTCTTCTTTTGTTCACCCTTTATCCCTCCGGTTTCACTATTCATTACTAGATAGGAAAGGAAGAATAGGGGAACAGGGGTAGGGGAGATCCCTGAGTGTAATTTTTTCTTCTTGTTTCTTCTTTGCTTGTAGCTGGTCTTGGCTACTTTGTGGGTTCTTCTTTACCACCCTTTATCTCCTTGTTTTGTTCTTCTATCACTAGATAGGAGACAAAGAAAGATAGAGGGAAGAGGACGAGATGAAGATCCCTGAATCTTTTTTTTTTCTTGAATCTAATTTTTGTTCTTCTTTGAACGTGACTACTAACCACAACCAAACCCCCTGAACGACCACCAACCACCAACCACCAACCCTGCCTCCTCAGAGCCCTAGCATTTATCTCCTCTCTGAAAAGTTCCCAGAATTCCGAACACCACACAATTGCGGAAACTATCTGCAGCTTGCCTCTGCACGCCCCTGCTAGAGCATGAGGCAAATCATAGTCAGCTGCTGCAGACAGCCCAAAGCAGCCCAATATCCCCACACCTAGGGTTAAAACAAAAATGCATTCTTATAATATTTCTCTGTTTTTAAAGAAACCCAAATTCCAGAATTCTTAAAGATGTTACTACAGGAGACAGGTGTCAATTCTAGTTAATAAACATGCTTCCATGAGGCAAAGTCATCACTTGTAAAGCTCTCCTGCCTATGTGGCATTTCTAGAGATTGGAGAATCCTCCTATGAGGTACAGAGAAAGCAGAGGCTTCAGGAAATATGATAACATAAGAGCAGGAATCCGGGTCACAGAGACCCATTGGTTATGGTTTGTATATGCTCAGCCCAGAGAGTGGCACTATTAGAAGGTGTGTCTCTGTTAGGGTAGATGTGGCTTTGTTGGAGTAGGTGTGTCACTCCAGGTGTGAGCTTTAAGACCCTACTCCTAGCTGCCTGGAAGTCAGTATTCTGCTAGCATCCTTCAGATGAAGATGTAGAACTCTCAGCTCTACCTGCCCTATGCCTGCCTGGATACTGCCATGTTCCTACCTTGATGATAATGGACTGAACCTCTGAACCTGTAAGTCAGCCTCAATTAAATGTTGTCCTATGTAAGACTTGCACTGGTCATGGTGTCTGTTCACAGCAGTAAAACCCTAACTAAGACACCCATGCTTCATAGCCAAATGCATGCCTAGCACACTGGTGGAAAAATAAGGAAGTAATCTAGCAGCTGAAAGCCCAAGACTCCCTTTCTCATTCCATAGGTTATTGATAGAGCAGTAAGGACTGGATGGCCAGCCACTCAAAGTCCAGAGGGTGAAGCAACTACAATGAGGTCAAGAGCAGCACAGAGGGGCCTTACTGGAGATCAATAGAAGGAGATTGAATGATAACAGTCAAAGATCTCTAGGCCATAGAGCCTGAAAGACAAAAGCCACAAAGTCATTCACTACTCTCTGGGGCTCTAGGGAAGATGACTGGATTCAAGCCCCAAGCCATTTCTTGTCACGTGAAGGCCATGTACTTTTGGCCAGTCTCAATGTTAGCATGGGTCTAGTTCAGGTAGCTTGCAGGTGGGATCAAATTAGCTAGAGCAGGCACCATGCAGGAGGTATAGCAGTGACTGTTGACACCAGCGTACTGTCTATGCTGTATGCCCTGCAGGAGCCAACAGGTGCTGGGGTTCATATAACTGCTGCTGGGCCCCTGGTGGCCTGGTTAAGAAGTTCTCAGGAGAAAAGAGAATCCAGTTTGGCAAACATTACATAACATCTGCCTTGGGTACCTTTGCAGCCTCCATAGATCAGTGCCCTGGGTCCTGTGTTGCAGAACATTATCTCCATCGAGAGTAACAGTCTTTACATTTTTTTATTATATGTATGCATGATGCATGTGTGGGGACAAGATGCTGTGGCACATGTGATAGCCATTACTATCCTGGTACAAATTATTTATGATTACTATGCAATTGCATGTTGTGGGGAGAGGAGAACATGCTGTAACACATGTGTGGCTGTCAGAAAACAACATTGTGGCCTTGATTCCCTCCTTTCATCTTTACATGGATTCTAGGGATCAAACTCAGATGACCAGGCTTGCACACAAAATGTCTTTACCTGTTGATTCATCTTGAGGGCTCCAGTAGCCATTAACAATTTAATTAAGGCACAAGAGATAATCAAAGATGCTGTGCCTGTTGATATTCCCTGGTAGGAGAACTTGGAAAAGGTCATTAGACACTCTCTTGATAATCCAGCCACTATCTCACTCCTAAACTCTGTTCCCAGCTATGCATGATTCTGTCCTCAGTATGCATGGGCTGGGGAGGTATTACAGTGGACAGGACATAGATAATAAACTGAAGAGGACCACATTTATGCAACTATGGGGAAGTCATCTACACTACGGTGAGATGTTTTGGTGGCTGTTTGGGTGTTACCCATGGCCTTGTAAGTAACCCTTTACCCACACTCCTGCAATGATGCTGGTTCATCAAGCTTGATATCAGTAGAATCTTTGCTCTGTTGCTGGTGCCCTATTGGGGTGAGAAGATGTTTGTTCATGCCTCCATTAGAAAAGTTAACCCAACACCCTACAGCCTCACGTCAAGAGCAGCCATGCCCCTGGGGAGACATATTTCCCCCCTAACAAAAAGCCCAGACATATTCTGGGACTTCAATAGATGTAATGTCCATCTTCTATTCCCAGCTCCCTTCTCTATGGCAGTGGGCAAATTCTGGACTGCATGATCGTATCTTTCAAACAGATTCTTCTGAAATAAAATGCACTCATGGGGCTGAATTGTACAAATGAACAAGATAGAGACAATGTGCCTTGTTGGGAATGTGTTCTGTGGCAGGAGCATGCTCTGCCCACCTTATTCATCAGGAGGACTGACCCCAGGTGCTGAATACCGGCAGCCTGGCTTGTCATGCCTACGTGAGCAGGGCCCTCTAAGCTTCCATGCTGAGCTACACAGAACCAGCATTACCAACATAAGGATGACTTGGGGGGATTCAATTCCATGTATCCCAGAAAACCTTCCTAAGCTAATAAGTAATCACAGCCAGATTTTATGGCATTTTATAAGCTTATTTTTGCAATTTGAAACAACCAAATGCAGACATGTATTTTCCAGCAGTCTACACTCCAATCCCAGGCTGCTACTTTAAAAGCTTCCAGGGTTTTGTGATGTTACCTCAAAGAACCAAAGGACAATTATTGGCGAAAAACAAAAACCAAGAGTAATTTAATGCATAGTGGTCCCTTGCTACAAATGCTTCTTAAATGGGGGAGGGCCAGTGAGACAGGGAAGAACTGTGGGGTTGTATTTTCTTTGTCTGACTTCCAAGTCTCCCAATGCACTGTGCTACCTCTGTCTGTGCCATAAACATGGCCCTAGACTGCTAACGATGCAGGCTGCTTTGTGAAGCTCCCTTTGAGTTGAGCATCGTAATTAAAATTCACAGCAGATGCTGCTGAAAACATGTAATCTATGCACAGATGAAAAACAGTGAAACAAAGAAATATACCAAGCCTGGCAAAGTGCTAAAGAAAATTTCAAATAACAAAACAAACAGAAAGAACAGAGGTAGAAAATTGGACCATCATCAGAATAAAGATTCCTCTTTGGGGACATGCTTGGCTCCCTCTTCCTGCCCATGGCTCTGCTTAGATGGACTCGGTGCGCATCAGGCAACATTTACCACAGCCTTGGCCTTCTGAAGCCCTGGATTGGTTGCTTTGCCCTGACAACTCTTTTGTTAACTGTCAGTCTGTATTCTAAAAGGAAAAATTGAAGCCCATGTTCTGCTCACTCCAGCCACAGGACAGAGGCTAAGAGCCTATCCCCTCTCACCTGGGCAGGGTAGGTCCCACTCCAGTGCTAACTATTTATAGGTGCCTCTCGTGTGCTCACTCCATCCTTGAGACCTTGCTTTAAACAAGGTGAATGCTGAGTGGCTTATACTGTGTGTAGAATGTAGACCCTATTTTCAAACTTTACCCCTAAGCCCTTCAAGGTCCTCCACTTCTCTAACTCTTATTTTGGATAACCTCCAATCTGGATGGTGCCTGGGACATGACAACATGGAATAGGTCCTAAGTAGGGAGGGGTAGGAGCAAGAGATGGTTTTTATTGGTTGAGACATTATGGTTTATCCCTTCAAGCAGCCGGGGGTCCCCATCTGGACTAGACCGCCATCTGTAGACCAGCTCTCAGGAGACTAACTCACCAGAGCACAAACAGCCTTGCTCATCACAGTGTCCTCAAGGGTTGGACCAGTTCCTAGACAGAGGAGTACTCGCATCCTGCAGTGAGTCTGGGAATGGCTGATGTGCTGTGCACTCAAGAGAGTTTACTATAAGAAACAGTCTTCAATCTCACTGTTCTGTGGAAGAAGGGCAAGAACATTCACTGTCCCTCTAAAGGAAGTGTCAGGAACACTCACTGTTCCCATTGAGCCTGGTCTAGAACACCTACTATACTCATGGAGAAAGATTCTGGAACACTCACTTTTCCTATAGAGAAAGGTTCTGGAAAGTTCACTGTGCCTATGGAGGAGGGCTTTTCTGTAAGACATAAGTTTTTCAATATAGTATAGTTATGTTCCTTCATCTGCTCCTCAGTTTCATACATGGACAAGTGGGCACTGCCTGGGACTAAAGCTCAGATGGCTGATGAGACTCACAGGACAAGAGCCCCACCACAGTACAATTCCACCTAGAAGGAGCCCTGGGATAGATGGCATCCTGTCTGGGAAGCAGCCCAAAGGTCCCACCCCACACCTTCCTCACAGACCAACCTCAACCCACTCTCTAACCCTACTCTCTAGGGTATTGTATTAACCCATCAGTTCCATGATGCCATCATCCTGGTTGTGGTACTGATGGGTCAGCTATGACTGTGATCTAGTTGGGCAGAGATCCTGGCTTTAAGGAGCCCTGTAAGAGCTGCAAGGCAGGTCAAGGGGTTATCATTCACCTAAAAACTGGAATCCAGCCCCAGACTCCTGCCTTCCCTTGCAATCACATCCCCTGGGCAGCATGTCTTGCTCTGTCTTTGGCATTCAGTGCTAACTGTCTATATCCCCCACCCAGCCCAGGAGTTATACTGTGGAGTGAGCTCAAATTTCTGCTCAGTTTTTCTGGAAAGAGCATCCAATTGTTCATGTAGCTTTTGCCATAGGTTTTCTTTTCTTTTTTCTTTTTTTCAAGATTTATTTTATTTATTTCATATATATATATATTGCAGCTGTCTTCAGACACACCAGAAGAGGGCATTAGATCAGATTACAGATGGTTGTGAGCCACCATGTGGTTGCTGGGAATTGAACTCAGGTTCTCTGGACGAGCAGTCAGTGCTCTTAACCACTGAACCATAAGTTTTCTATAAGTGCATTTCTCTGACTTCAAGCGCAGTTAAAGTGTGCAGCCGTATGTATTGGTGTATATGCCCAAGAGCAGAAAGCTCTAAAATTCACAGGCATACCGTCTCCACATGGTCCACCTGGGACCCTTCAGGACACGCAGAACACCAAGACTTAGCACAAGGTCAATTCACTTCCCAGCAAGGTTACTGCTCAGAGAAGCAGGGTCAGGATCCTCCAAGGGCCCTGAATTCCCACAGGCCCTCTTCTGGCTTACTTATGGAAATGACTTCTCTCTGGCAAATAAGGGCTTCTGCTAGAGATTCCAGTAACTCTCCTCACTTCAAAAGGTGCTTTTGTTTACAGCCTGCTCTCCCTGCATGCAAATGGGAGTGCAGATAGAGATATGATCAGGGGGATAATTGAAATTTCAAAATATTAAGAACTTAGAGTTTTAGGGATTTGGTTTTGTAATAGAAACAAATAAAGGCTTGCCATGCCGGCAAAAAGACAGCAGTTAAGGAAGTAGGTTTGCATACCAAACATTTCACACTGAGAATTAATCCACAGCAAACTGTTGTAAGTCGCCCCTAATTGGGAGGAGAAAGAAGTAGCCTTGACCACCAAGACTGTTAATCAAATAGCCACTGAGCCAGCACAGAGTCAAGAGCCACCGGCATCAACAGAGCTGAAGGCAGATCCTCCTCAGGCTGCTGCAAGATGGGTTTCATGTATGCTATAGCAGAATAAAAAGGGGGGATTTAACCCATTGTTTCCAGGTTTCTATATTTAGACCATATCTCACTAAAGAGGAAGCCCATCCATTCAGAGAGAATGGCTGGTCAAGTTGTTCCAGGGATCCACTAATCTCTTCCTCTGTTGGTGCTGGTTTTACAGATGCACATAGCTTAGTCTGCCTTTTACTTAGGTGCTGGGGATCTGAACTCACATCCTCATGTTTGTGTGGCCGACATTTACTGAGTCATCTTCCCAGCCTCAACATTTCCTTCAAAAGAAGTACATTTGAATAAAGACTATGGCACCATCATCTGCTTATTCGTCCAGCCTAGGAACAGCCTCAGAGACCCTTTAGTCTCTGTCCCTTAAGACACTTGGACCAAGCACTCAGAACTACACAGCTCTGGGAGGCCATGGAAGAGCAAGGCTCAGTGACTACAGGACAATCTGGAATACTAAGAGATCTGAAGCACTTGGATCCCATCCTGTGAATCTAGACAACTTTCTTCTCCTCGCTCCTGACCATGCTGTCTCTTCTGGGCAGCTGCCACCTCCCTTCTGCCTACCTGTGATGATACATTTTATGTGTCAACTTGACAGGCTGCCCAGAGCCCACTGGCAGAACACTATCTGGGAGCACATGGGAGGGCATTTTCAGAAGTAGGGAACATGTGAATCAGTGACTGCTTGAGAAAGAACAGCCCTCAGCCAGACAGTCCCCTGCAAGCCTGGACAGAACGTCATGGGGAGGAGTGAATTCTCTCTTAATTCTGGAGCACTTGGCCCACTGTTCTATGGTTCTTAGGCCATGGTAATTTATTTTTAATCTGCAACCTGTGAACCAATCATTTACTATTAAAGAGCCAGCCAATCAGTATAGAGAGAAAGTCTTATGTATGGATACATCACCTGTAGATAAAACACCTATAGCCTATAGGAAAGGGTAGAATAAAAACGGTGGGACAACCTGTAGGCAGAAAGGATACTGGGATAGAGCCAAGCACAGAAAGATTTGCCCAGGACATGAAGGAAAACAGGCACATGAAATCTGAGCAGGGGTAACCAGCCACATGGCAGAATTTAGATTAGAATAAATGTGAAATTAAGTTATGAGCTAGTCAGAAACCAAGCCAAAGGTCATGCCAAGGTGTTTGTAAATATAATGAAGCATCAGCATCGTTATTTCTGGGAACAGTAAACATGCCATAACAATTGAGTTTCCTGTTCCGTGGTCCACAAGTTGTGCCTTACCTTCATTTTACTTGTGTAATAATAGCACTTCCTTAACCTTTCTCCACTTTTATCATATTTGGCTGAAAACAAAAATCTTTGTCTTGAGCCAGAATGCAAATGTTTTATGAGCTTATATCAAAACAGGCTACAATTTAGAGAAAATTATACCACTGAGAAAGGTGTTTTTGAATCATGTTTTAAAGCCAAAGCCCTCCAGCTCTTCCTGAAAATAACATATTTCCGTATTGCCATTGTTTTTTGTAAAAATACCTTCTATTTTGTTTCTTTTTCCAATTTTCTCTCATCCTTTCTCCTTTCAGATAACATCTTACTTTGTTACTTATTCAAAAGTAAATAAAATGACATGTATTTACGAATCTACTCATGTTTGTTATCCATATATGTAAATATATTTTAATTTTTTTCCATATCATTCTCTACCACGGGCTTTCTAAATATGGAAGCTAATCTGTTTTTTCTTTGCTACATTCTCGTCAGGAACTAGATATGGAGACAAATAAAATCACAGAGACACAGACCCTGAAACACTACCAAGCATACCTTCATTATAAGAAGTCAGTCACTCCTTAAGCATTGTAAATATGCTACTGTAATTTGGGGAAAAAAAGAGCTTTTCCATACAGACATGGTGTCCAGCTAAATATATGGGCTCACTGATCAGTTGGCAGAAGATAGGAGTTGAATATCTTCAATCCTGCCATGTCCCAGCTTCTCCACCAGTGGTCAGTGGGTGGTGAGACTACTTTTGCTTCTCCACAATCTGAAGCCCAAACACCCTCCTCTCCTCCCTCCCTCTACCTCCCTCCCTTTCTCTCTCTCCCATTCCCCCACCTCAGAAGTTGAATGCACATTGGTACATATGAACCTGGAGCATTAGCACATATGAACCAAGTTAGCCCAGACTGGCCAGGCAAAAAAGCCCAGAGATCCTCTAGCCTCTGCCTTCCCAGCACTGGTTTTACAAGTGGGTGCTGTACACCCAGCTCTTATGTGGGTGCTGGTACTTGATCTCAGTACCTCACACTTGAGTGATGATCTTAGTTACTCTTCCATTGATGTGAAGCACCATGGCTGAGGAAACATGTAGAAGAGTTTATTTGAGGGCTCACAGTTTCAGCAGGCTAGACAATGACCATCATGGCAGGGAGCATGGCAGCAGGTAGGCAGGCCTGGTACTGGAGCAGCAGCTGAGAGCTCATGTCTGGACCCACAAGTGCAAGGCAAAGAGAGCTTTGAAACCTCAAAGCCTAACTCAGTGCCACCTCCTCCAAGGCCACATTTCCCAAGACTTCTCAAACAGTTTCACCAGCTGGGGACCAAACATTCAAATATATGAACCTATGGGGGCCTATAGGAGCCATTCTCGATCAAACCACCAAGAGTGACACACACTTGACCAACTTAGCCTTCCCCAGCTTCTCCTAACTCATTTTCATTGGTGCACAACGTGGTGTTTTGGTATGAGGCCAACACCAAGGAGCTTCCTTCCCCCTTCTAGCAATTTATAGACTCATGTATAACAATTAAGTCTTTAATCCATTTTCAGTTGCTTTTTTTTTTCACCTGGTTCAATTTTAAGTTTACCTGGCACCACTCACTGGAGAGAGGACTCGACCATCCCTGCTTTTATGCATCATCCCTGACTATGGAAACCACACTCACAAAATGGCGAGATACCCATATTTTAATGGTAGCTTGTAAACAAGACAAAAACTATTCCTCACATTTCTGTAATCGAGGAGTTCAAAACCAAGGTTCCAACCAAACTGTGACCCACTGAGGTCTGTGTTCTGGCTGTAGATGGCATGTTTTCACTGCCATCACGTGGTGGAAAGGGGAGAGAGGAGCAGTTTTCCTTTGTGACAAAATAACAGAGAAAATAACTTAGAGAAATACAGTTTCCTTTGGCTCCTTCTCAGAGGCTTCTGTTTACAGCCTCTGACTTAGTTAACTTGGGCCTGAGGAGAAACATAAACAGGGTGGCAGTGGGAGCATGTAGCAGAAGCTATTCATCTTATGACAGCCAGAAAATGGAGCAGGCTAGAGACAAGAATAGAAGGCAGGGAAGGAGGAGAGAAGAGAGAAAGGAAGGTATAAAGGGCAAGCCCCTGTGTGGCCACTTCCTCTAGTGAGGCCTCACCTAACACTGTCATACTGAATATACCAATGGACAAGTCCACAGGAGAGGTTAGAGACCCTATGGTTCAGTTTCCCACCACCACCACCATGGCAGGATCCACCAGCTGGCAGAACACCTGAGTCTACCTGGGGGATATTTCTTACCCAGCCAATTCACAAGAGCTCAGTCATCAGAACTTAGCCTCCCCCAAATGCCCAGCCTCCTAATATCCTGGGGAATTTTTACACATGGATTTGAGGTAACAAAACCATCTAGGCCATAGCAAATAGTTATAGCAGAGTTAGGCTTTCCTCAGAGGAGTGTCTTTCCTTGTGGGAATATATCTAGCCTGTAGCCAAATCTGCACACATACAGCCAAAGCATTTTATGCCTTTAAATCTGAAATACAAACAACCAAAGAAACAAGAAAGCCTGATGCGAAGACAGTTCACAGAAGAAGGTGGGATCCTGCAGCAAAGCCTAGGCTACAAGACTTGGAGCCATGGGGACCCTCTGTTGAAAGTAACCAAATACCTAGGGCAGGTGATGCCCCTGGGCAGAGCTCAGACATAAGATGTAATTTTTGCAGGCATCATTAAAGGACTAATTTGGTTGGGAATTTGGAGCAAATACACTAAGACGATTTGGTAGGGCAGAAGGCAACAACAACAAAAAATGAAAGCACCAGTTGTGACCAGGGTGGAGAAATGAAAGGAGGAGACCTAGAGTGGACAAGCTGCCGGGAGTCTCAGCACAGACATCAGGACCCTCTGAGTTCAAAAATAGAACTGGCAGAGGCCAGAGCAGCAGCAGGAACCTGAATGAAATCTCCACAGACAAGGCTATCCAGGGATCCTTCCAGCCTGGCTCCGAGTCCCTCGGCCCTCCTTGTCACGAGCCTCCACAGAGCCAATTTTTATATTCATATTATTGCTCACCTGCTAACCTAATGCAGAGGCAATTAAGATAAAGTTGATTGCTGCCATTTAGCACATACTCAAAATATTTGGCCAACACCAAAATAGCCTGGGCTCACCATCTAATTACTGCTGAGTGCAACCCTGGACTTCATCCCATTAATACCTCAGCTCCAGCCTGCCCAGCCCAGCCATCTTTGAGCACTTTGAAGAAACAGAACATGAAATAAAAAACCAGGCCACTCAGCCAAGCAGGCTCCAGACTGCAAGTTCAAAATCACCCCTTCCTTCCTTCCTTCCTTCCTTCCTTCCTTCCTTCCTTTCTTTCTTTCTTTCTTTCTTTCTCTCTCTCTCTCTCATTGAAGTGGCAACCTTGGGTACCAGACCAAGGCTGAAGCCTCAACTGGGCAGCCCCACTCCCTGACTTGTCGAAACTCTTTGGGGTTCAGTAAAAGTCACAATTAATCTTCAGAACATACTTGAGAGCCTCAGGCTGTGAGAGTGAACTTCAGTGAACCCATCTATTTCCCCACAGCCCTGGGTGGAGGAGAAGTCATTCACCCCTCTGCAACACAGAAGGCCAAGGCTCTCAGAACCTTGGAGAGAAAACCCAGGGTCCATACGTGGGATCCCAGCTATGAACACAAGTATGGCAGATGAAATGCAAGCTGTAAAAGTAATTTTTATTTCCTGTACAATTGTCATCTCCAAGGCTTACTGTCTCTGTCTGCTAACCTAGGCCTAGTCCTGGAAGCTGCTAACCTCCTTACAATCTTATCTTGGCCTAGAATGTTTTCGGACTCTGAGACTTACTGCTGAATAAGCTCACTGCTGAACCCTTTCTAGTTCTTTCTGAGCTCTGGCTAGCCACTCAACTCAACTGTTCTGACTCAAATCTCCTCTCTAAGCTGACTGATTCAGTCTGGCTGCTCTCAGCTTCTCTAGAATTGCTTGGCTTGGTGTCACACTGACAATCTGTTCTAATCTTCTGGCTCCTTCTCATTCTCTGTCTTGTTGTCTTTTCTCTGTCTAGCTTGTTCTCTCTTCAACTTGTCTCCGTAACTCTCCCAGTATAATTGTCTACTTTCTCTCTCTCTAAGTATCTTCCCTTCCCTCTCCTTGTGAGAAGTGGGGATATCCTATTTTGTCTTGTCTGCCACTCAATTAGACATCACATTCAAACAGGGGTGCTTCTTTCTACAAACTAACTTTATCTCCATTGTTTGGGATTAAAGGTGTGTACTAAGAGTGTAAGTCTGTATTCCAGCCAGAGGGATTAAAGGAGAGTGCTAAGGGCTGAGCCACATCACAATTAGAATTATTATTTGTTCAGTAATTAACACACTCTCAGGGGTCACCATGTGATCAAATATCCTGCAACAAGGAGCATCAAGTCAGTATACCCACAGTCCCTTCCCAAATCCTCTGTCAGGTGTCACCATGGAGGAAAACACGTGTCTGCAGCATGTATTTACTCCACACACAGTTGTGAATTAAACTGTGGTTCAGATCATCACTGGTGTGAGATACCGGCCCCCTCAATGCTTGTTGCACAGCCTGGGCTGTGTGGCCTGGGGGTTAATGTTAGAACATTTGAGGGTGTAACTGTATATAACCCATAATAATGGATGATCCCCAAGTATTTCCTGGGGAAATATTGGTGAAAGTGGTGATTCATAATGAAATCCTTGTACTCAGCCTAGAAAGCCGAGCAGGCTCCACAGCAACCCACGCGGATCTCAGCCGCCGTCTGCCGCTCACTACGATGGAGAACAGCGCCACGTGCTTTCATTTGGTCTAATGACATTCTGACTTCCTGTAAACCATTCTTGCAAATATGATCATGGAATCGGAGCATCTGTCTTGATCATTATTTGGCAAATGTGTCCTTTTAGCATCAGTCCAAATGAAATTTGGGGAATTTGGCTAATCACAATTTAGCAGATGTTCTGTCCAGTTCTATGCAAGCTTAATTTTAACAGACAGGAATCCCTCCCCTCCCTGAAGTCCTAATTGGAGTTTCTCCAGGCGGATGCAGAGCTGTAAAGGTGAGAAAATAATAATTTCATCACATCCCGTCTGGATCCTGTAGCTTTAATTAATTTAAGTGAAATCTCATTTGACCTCAATAGCAGCAATTACTTAGCATGCATCTTGACAAAGTGCCTCACGGAGCTTGTGTTTTACTATGGTGTGTCCCCACAACCTAACAAGGCCAGCTCTAGAGCATCCCACAGTGGGACTGAGAGGTTCTCCATAGGTACTCTTATGTATAGATATTCCTATACATGGAGAACCTAAGTTTACACCAATGTACAGGGGACACAGACACGTGGCAATCTCTCTCTAATGAGGTGGTTTTCCAGTCCTAACTGATGACACTGTGGCAGTACTGAGGAGCAATGGCTAACTTTGCGGTATGACAGTGCACAAGGAGGCAAAGCCTTGACTTTGAGTCACTGGGCCTGGGAGAGTCCACTCCCCTCCTACCTTGGAACCTAATCTCACAGACATGGACACCATCCTGGATCTCCAGAGCTCTCTTTAAACTTAAGTGATTGGCTTCTCAGAATAAATGTGCAGCATAAACCTTTAAATAACAGCAAGAGGCTTTGCAAAGAAGAAATGTGTGGGATTAAAGGGGCAGAGATGGTGCATGACATAGAAAGGAATGGAGAAGACACATTCTGAGAGGAACACAAGGTCATGTTGATGATGGGGACAGCCACTGCCTGCTGCCTCTGCTTTCGTCGAAACAAGGTTTTGACTATTTTCAGATGCACATTGAAAGAGTTTTCATTCTGTTTCAGGCTTCCTTGTTTTTTTCTAGCTTTCAGCTATGTAAGTTTCTCTGTAAAGCTGGGTCCACAGGCCACTCAAGCAGTACAGCAGGAACTTAGGTCCAGCCGGTTCCCCACTGCACATGAGCTCCACCATGGCTAAGGCTGACACTTGGGTTCACTAAACTCTGACCTCTGCAGTATCTTTATCTCAAAGATGGGGATGGATCGTGATCTCTGGGGTGACAGAGTGAAGATGCCTAGCAAATATTGCTGTGATTTCTTGGAACATCAGTATGGATGAACCACCAGATAAGTCACATCTGTAAACCTAGCACTTAGAAGGCTGGGGGACAGGAATTGTTGAGTTCCAAGTCAGACTGAGATACAAAGTAAGACTCTCTCAAAGGCAGACAGACAGACAGACAGACAGACAGACAGACAGGCCAAGTTATATAGTTATGTGTCATTCAAGCAAAGCAAATATATATTATAGTGGGACTATCTTGGACCCACCAGTGATACAAATAATGGCACAGAGGCTTTTGAATATTTTAAAGCTTAGGCCTTTTGCTGGGAAATCTCACAACTCTAAACTTAACCCAACTAATCCTGGCATCATGTATTGCCACCCAGCCAGCTCTACCTCTCTCACTCCACTCTGGTCCCTCTGTTCACCTCCATGTCCCTGGTGAATCTCTCCCATCTCTATTCTTCTCCCAGTATCCCTCTGCCCAGAAGTTTCACCTTCCACTTTCTGCCCAGCTATTGGCCATCAGATCTTTATTACGGCCACTCAGATACAATTCTAGATTGCCTTAGGCAGGTAAGGAAGGATAAATGTGTAGAAAACCTGGTGATAGGCCATAGAAATGGCAATACCAGAATCCTGTCCACATTTAGCTTTCTGCCCATACAGAATTAAGAATTGAAAATACAGAGACATACTTTTACACCATGTAACCCAACAATCTATTTCTAACATTTATTTAAATGATACAAAAATTTTCTTTAAAATTGGGAACTGAATTAAGATGCCTTCTGTTATGTCTGTGTCTCCCAAAAATTAGTGTTGAAGCCTAAGTCTAGGATGATGGCATGTGTTAAGGAGCCCTTGAGAGGGGGTCAGGTGATAAGTAGAGCCTTTGTGCATAGGAACAGAGCCTTGACAAAGAAGATATAGGAGAGCCCCTCCTTCCTTCATATGAGACGGTGTTACCTATAAGCCAGGCAGAGGGCCTTCACAAACACTGAGTTTGTGAGAACCGTGATTTTGAACTTACGTATCCAAATCCATGAGAAAGACGTTCACCTTGCTGATAAGACAGCTCATGTGTGATGCTCTCCTGTAGGGGTCCAGGCCAACATAGCTTCTGCCACTGTTGATAATTTTGTGTTGGCCCATAGGTTCTAGCCACTGAGATAAAGTACAAAGCAGAAGTTAGGGAAAGACAAAAAATTGCCCAATGAGATTACTTCAGTAAGCTTGGATAATATTTTTAAACAACATAGTAAGACATTAATGAAATCTCACCCTTGTCAAATCTTTATATAATTTAAAGGTAGAAGTCCAGTGATTTTGTTTAAAATCATACATTTAAGATCATATGAACTGCATTCAGACTTGGTGGTGTGTGGTTGTGGAACACACACTGGAAAAGAGAAAGTCCTTTGCCCGTGACACTGGAATCATACCACTCCTCATGTACAAATATAATGTTAAAAAATAGATTTATCACTTTAATAGATATTACTATTTTTCTTTTATTAAGTTAGTACAGTAAAAATTGCACAAACCATGGGTTTCACTATATTTGTGTACATGTATAAAAGACACTTAGATCATAATTATCCCTCATTGTAGATAGCACTATATTTTTCTGTCTTTGAATGGTGTCACCTAGATGTCCTTTAAAGGGTGACACAAATACCAAATAATGTAAGCCGAAATTTGGAAGATGTGATAACATGCTATCCTTGTTCATTTGACCATTTTCTTGAATTTGTGGTGCCTATGTTGCATTCTCAAAAATAAAAATAAGCAACAGATTATCCGTTCTGATAACAAGTGCACGCATGCACACTCATGCAAGGGTACACATGTTTATTCTCCTGGAAATGGTTAGGCTTGAAAACATCCTTACAAGACTCCATAAGTAGATTTTCTCCCACACTGCATATGGCAAATAATCAAACCCTTTTGTAAAATAACACACACCATTCCTCTATCTCTACCCAGCTTATCACACTGTGGGTGTGCACCAAGAATTTGAAGCAAATTATCTCATGATTTATACTTTGAGGAAACTGGAACATGTTCTCTCCAAAAATATCCTTCTCCGTTATATTGATGATAGAATAATAAAACATAAAAACCAATTATATGCCCAACTAAAAGAGACAGTTAAACAAATTGAAAAACATGAGATAAAATATCGTATAACTATTAGAAATCATGCTGAGAAAAGTAACAGTAGGAAAAAAGCCAGCAGAGAGCATCTGTGTCTGTGGCAGGCTAAGCAGCCCAGGTAGAATAACTAAAAGAGTATTTCAGGCAATCATGGTTAAAAGTTTTCCAAATGTTTTGAGCACTCTAAGTATACAAACTCAAAAAGCTGGTGAGCCACATTCAAAAGGAACATAAGCCAACAAACAAGTGGAAACCAAGAAGCAATAGACCAAGGGACTCAAAAGCCAGTGGTGAAGAGAACACCCTCTGAGCCCTCTGAGGGAATAATATTATATACAGAGGAATCAGTACAGTGACAATCTCAACTTTCAATACAGGAGTGAGAGAGGCCATGAAGCAACATGTACGGGAGCAGAGATAGAAAATGAAGCTGTCGACCATGATTTCCAGACTCAAGGAGAATATTCTCAAAAGCAAAGGCACAAAAATATTTTCAGACAGAAAAATAAACCAAAGGGATTCATCATCACCAGAAGACCCATAGTGTAAAAAACGCAGAAGGGGCTCTTCAGGCAGAAGGAGATGGTGACAGAAGCACGGACACCCCCCCAAAAAAGGGAGCAAAAAACTCTAAGAATGGCAAGTTCCCAGGTATATATGTAAGCTCTTCTTACTATTTAAAGCAATTTAAAAGTTAACTATTTCTACAAACCGGTGTATTATAAAACTTACAAATGTGTGCCAAAATACATTTGTAGGGAGGAGTTCTAGAAGTTAAACTTCAAATGGGGATAGAGTGGGGGGTTGGGTAGAGAAGAGGGATGTGTTGGAACAGAGGTTAACCAAGACCAAGAGTGCATGAAAAACCCTTATATTAACCCATTACTCTGTAAGTTAAGTTTAAAACATAATTTCAAAAGAATTTTATACAGAAGTCTACCTGCCTGGGTAGACAATGCTGTTCCCAGAAGATGTGGCTTGCTAAAGGAAAATATCAGTGCTTTGTGAGGAGTATCTTCTGATGGGTTATTGATCAGGGAAGCCCCAGAGGCCTCCAAAACAATACAAGATTGCCAAGATTCATGGTTGTCCTCCATAACTTGATGATAAGAGCCTATTGTTGAAGACACCATACACATTAGTTGTTTTAGGACACAGAGAAATCAATTTGGAAATGACCTGGAAACTTCTTTCTTGCTGGCTACCTTTCACAGTGTCAGAAGGGGGAGGCCATTGGGGGAGATGATGACATCAGTGATGAATCCTCTATGCTATAATATCAACCTGTCAGGTAAGAAGTACCCATTGGTACACTCATGGCATGACTGTTGGTGAGGAAATCACCTGTTTTCTCGTTGGGTTTGAGGCCTGCTCCACAGGAGTAAATTCACACCAGGCATCATAAACTTATCAAAATCCCATAGGTGAGAAAGTCATAGGCCTTATGGGGAAAAAATCTATTGGTGTTGTTTAGCTAAATATCATGTTGCCAAACTGCCTTCCAAATATTTATGTTTATACCCCTAGATTATAGCTACTCTCAACCTAGGTCAGAAAAGTTTCTTACTGTAGCGATTAGAAGTTAATAGCAAGATTAACAATTGGTCAAAGTACAGGGAATAAAGGACTGTAAGGACTGTGATCTCTCAGTTCTACATGAGACAACCACAACAAAGCCATCTCCTACATCAAGAAACATCACAGATTAGGGACCAGAAAGACTGTAAGAGCCAGAGGATGGGCAGGAGTGTTATGAAGCTATGTCTTCTAGATACAACATGCTGCTGCTCTCATGAACTCACAGAAGTTGGGGGTCACATGTATAAGACACACACAAGATCAAGCCAGTCAGCATTCCAGCATCAAGAGGGGAGGGGCTCACAAGACTCCTCCCTTAGCTCGGATCTATTGGCAGTTAATGGCTATGCTATGCAGAAACACACACACACACACGCACACACACACACCACAGAACAAATTGAAAATCAGTTGGTCTGTTTCTTAAAATACACAAAATATAGGATCCATCCACCTCACTCATAGATATTTCTGACAATGGTAGAAAATATTGTTTCCATGCAAAGCATGTCCTCACACAAAGATTTGTGTGTGGATGTCATGCGAACTTCAGCCACAGTCACCCCTCAGCTGTTCAGTGGGTATATTGATATCATGGAGTACTATTCATTGATAAAAAGACATGAACTACCAATAACTCAGCAGCATGAAGGAATCTTCAAGTCATGAGAAGCTTTGAGAGTGATGGATACCTTTGTCAACACAATGTTGGTGATGCCTTCACGGGTGCGCACACGTGTCAACACTTATCAGCTTGTACCTCTTGCATGTGTGAGTTTATCATAAATCAGTTACACTTCGACAAAGCTGTTAAACTGATGCCTTCAAAAATACTAAATGTTTTGAAAACAGTGCTTGGGAAGCTATTCAGTGCTGTTGTGAGCTGCTCGTAACAGACGATTACGAGATAAGAATGGGAATTTAAATTGTGTACAAAATTTGGTTGTTTTCAGCTAGGAAAAATAAAACAGCTTTTTCTAATCTATAATAGTTCATGAAGTTGGGAGTCAAGAGAGAGGGTTTCTTGTGTAGACCAGGCTGGCCTCAAACACAGAGAATCTGCCTGCCTCTGTCTCCCAAGAGCTGGAATTAAAGACCTGTATCACCATGCTCTTTTTTTTTCCCCCAAAGGACTGAAGTTCCCAAAGATGTGCATGGCACTTGTGTCTAAGTGGAGAGGCTGGAAGGAGTAGTGTCTTTCAGATTTTGGGGTGTATGGCTGATATTGGGGTACACACAGGCCCACAGGGCTGCTCTCAGAAGGAAGAAGACAGGCTTTTTTGTGTCTTTACCCAAAAATTCCAGGAGCTGTGCGGAGGAATAAAGTCCCTCCCCTCTGAAGCTGAAGTTAGACATATCAACCAACACACTAGACCTCGTCTCCATTCTGTCTCAACACGCCCATCCCAGACCAGCTTCCACCTCCTCCCGGTTCTAATCTCCCTGTGCAGACTCTGTGATGAGGCCTAGACACAAATACAATTGACTTGTCAACTGCCAGGTGGAATGTCAGGCTAACACCGGCTTCAGCTCAAACTTACCTTCTCATTTAGCCTGGTGAAAGATTGATGCCCCCAGGAAAATAGAGTTTTGCCCTTCAAAACACAATCAACCCGATCGAGGCATGATCTCTGACCTCTACAAACATCTCTGCTGCGTTTTCCTAGTCCTAGGAAGGGCTCATTCAGTTGTAAGCAGCAATAGCGTACAGAAGAAAAACAAAAACAACAACAACAACCAAAAAAATAATGCACAAATGTTCCCACCAGCTCAGAGCACTGCACCCCCAGTGCTTGTTTTTCTATTAAGTGGCATCAAAACACAGACTTTCAACTAAATCACAGACAGTAGACGAACCTGCAAATGATGACCTCCACTGAGAACCACACAGGCTAGGAGTTCCATGAATGAACACTGGGATCCCTGCAACTTTCCAGGTACAAACCCAAGACACAAAAACAGACAGAGAAATATGGCCACTACCAGTGGAGATGGGGGATCCAGGATTTGAACCCTTGGAGCCATCTTCCCATTGGACCATAGCAAAGATGTATTGTTACCAGAGACCATGGAGCACAAAGGCCAGTGATATACATTGAAATGCATCCAGGAAGGAGCCCACTCCTATAGTCACCCAGCCAGAGGTTGTACACTATCAGCCATAAATCTCAGAGGACAAGATGACAGAGGACAGAGTCAAAGCTATCACCCAGCATTGCATCCCTCCATCATCCCCTCCTCTCTGTCAAGTGCGCCCCTCTCCCCCGCCAGTTCCTCCTTTGATCTACAACATGCTTACAGATGTGCTTGACCCTAAGACACTGCAATGTAACTTAAATTGACAAATTGCCTTGTGCTCTCTAAGCTTCTTAAAGTGGACTTTGGGAACAAAAAAGGCTCTCCTGTCCCAGACTCCAGAGTGTTCACTTCAAAGACCTAAGACCCCTTGTGTGTGTGGTGGGAGTCAGGGGTGGGGCGGGTATAAAACAGGCTGGTTCCTGACTCTATAACAGCAAAAAACACAGAACAGTAGAACAACCCAAGAGTGAAGCCAGAGTGGCCTTGGGAACAACTGGAAGGGAACTGTTTCCAGTTGAAGTTACTATTTTTTGCTCCAGGATAAAACAAACAAAGAAATCAGCAGCCATGGGAGAGGTGGGAGAGTGGGAGGGGAGAGGTGGGAGAGTGGGAGGGGAGAGGTGGGAGAGTGGGAGGGGAGAGGTGGGAGAGTGGGAGGGGAGAGGTGGGAGAGTGGGAGGGGAGAGGTGAGAGAGTGGGAGGGGAGAGGTGGGAGAGTGGGAGGGGAGAGGTGGGAGAGTGGGAGGGGAGAGGTGGGAGAGTGGGAGGGGAGAGGTGGGAGAGTGGGAGGGGAGAGGTGGGAGAGTGGGAGGGGAGAGGTGGGAGAGTGAGAGGGGAGAGGTGGGAGAGTGGGAGGGGAGAGGTGGGAGAGTGGGAGGGGAGAGGTGGGAGAGTGGGAGGGGAGAGGTGGGAGGGAAAGAGGAGGGAGGGAGGGAAGGAGGGAGAGGAGTGTGAGTCAGACATGGAAGGAGGGAAATTGGAAGGAGGGAGGGAAGGGGGGGGAAGGGGGGGGGGAGACAGTGCTGGCTCTGCCTGGAGCCCTATGCTGGAAACTCCACCTCCACACTTCCATCGAAGTCTCCCCAGTCATTTCTGCCAGATAATTGTGCAGCCCTTTCTGCTCTTATTTGTTCTTTTGCTTGGAAACCGCCCCGGAGGAGACACTCTGCTCTGTCTGGGACTTCCAGTGTGGAACTCTAGCTGGCTGCCTCATCAGCCCCACCCCCTCCCCATCACTTTCTAATGGATATTTGCAAGCCCCCAATTTGAAGGTGTTATCTTTCAGTTGACATAATAGATGCATTTAAAATGGAAAGTAAATTATCACAGACTGTTCTCTGTACTGTACAGAACAAATACCAAAAAGAAAATAACTTTCAGATTGGCTTCCCTTTGCTTCTGGAGACAGGGATCCATCCAGGCTTAGGCCTGCTATCTAGACTCCAGAAGTACACTGAGTTCATTTTTTCATCTGAGGATCCAAAGGCTGTGTTCCTGGGCTACTTCTCCTGCCAGCGACTCTCTCCAGTTGATCATCTGGCTCACCCCAGCAAACAAGTGAGCTCATTCATCCACTTATTTCACTCTTCCATTCCACTCTGGGGCCATCCCAGCCCTCCTTCATAATGTTCCATGTCATTTTTCTGAAGTAGAGAAAATACCATCAACTTTCACAGAATCAGACTTAGACTTAGAGACTGATTGTTGGCAGAAGGATATCTCTCTCTCTCTCTCTCTCTCTCTCTCTCTCTCTCTCTCTCTCTCTCTCTCTTCCCTCCCCCCCCCATTCACCTATCTCAAGTCAGGTGAATACCCTTGATGCCACCTCTGCTTTGTAGTTTTCCTGAACATGGGGGGTGAGGGGTGGGGGTGGGGGGTAGGGGGTGAGGGGAGAAGTTTCACTTGGAGATTTTCCCACAGATGAGCAAGTGCGTATTTCCCACATACGACAGCACGTGACTGCTGTTCTTCCTGCATCCTTCCATCTGGCTACTTCATAATGTGTCCCCTGTCCACCTTGGCCTTCCTCCATACTGTTCAGTTCCCACTGAGTTCCCACTCTGCCCTGGCAGAGCCACATTGGCTGAATAGTGGGTGGATCCCAGGTCCCCAGTGCTTTGCAATTCCAAAAAGTAAAACAGTAACAACTTTGTTCTTTTATGCTCCTGAAAGCCTGGCATTGGAGTAAATGAGGAAACGACATAGCCAAGCTCCCTTCTAAAGGAGAATGGAAATGCCACTTTTCTAACTGTTGAGGAAATGCCTTCAAGACAGTTACAACCATTTGCATTCCCAACAGCAGGGAGGAAGGCGACCTGAAGGCCTTGTGTGAGACCATCTGTCCACCAGCTAAGTCAGAAATACCATTTCGGTGTAGATTCAGCTTGCATTTATTTCATGATATTAAAGTACACTCATGTGCATATGCAACAGTGACTAAGGACCTCCACCCCCAGCCCATGCTGAGTGACAGTAGACACAGGAAGCATCGCTGTCTCATCCCTTGGCCTTTTGGAAGCATGTTCTCACATTGTTGGAACAGGTTGTAGGAACTGACATCCGTGTTTTATCATGTTAATAAAATGTATATCAATTACTGTTATACCAGGGCTAGTTGTTGAAAATTTAATGGATTTTTTATGTTCTCCTGTCAGGACTACAAGCCTGGGCTCTTTACTGACTGAGTTGTGTTCTGCTGCTTTTTTTGTTTTTTTATTTTTTGAGTCAGGGGGAAAGATGGGACACATGTGCTCTGATTGTTCCTTCTTTCCCAGATAGACTCTGAGGCTCATCGCTTTGAAAGCCTTCTGCCCTCAACCCTTCCAAACCCCTACCATCTCCAGATGGCAAACTCACATCCTGTGGGCATGCTTCAGTGCCTCTCTTAGGGGTGAGCCTTAGTTACCACACAAAGTGGCCTTTTGTCACATGGTCCTTTCCCAGCAGTAACCTTAGGCCCATTCCAAACAGTCTTTGTTAGCTTCCTTAGTGTGATAAACACCACAACTGGAAGGAACTTAGGAAGGGAAGGGCATATTTGGTTACACTTCCCCTTCACAGACCGTCATGGAGGAAAGTCGGGGCAGGTTCTCAAGCAGGAACCTGGAGGAGGCAGAAACTGAAGTGGAAGCCACATAAGAACTGCTTCCTGGCTCACTTCCCCTGCCTTGCTTCACCTCTTCTCTTGTACAACCCAGAGGTACCTGCCCAAGGAGGCACTGCCCAAAGTGAGCTGGTCCCACCCACATTAATCATTAATCAATTTTTATGGCAATTGCATTAAATCTGTAGATTGCTTTTGGCAAGATGGCCATTTCTGTAAGGCAAAGGACTCTTTCAATAGGACGAAAACGGCAACCCAACAGATTGGGAAAAGATCCAATCTTTACCAATCCTACAACTGATAGAGGGCTAATATCCAATATATAAAAAGAACTCAAGAAATTAGACTCCAGACAATCAAATAACCCTATTAAAAATGGGGTACAAAGCTAAACAAAGAATTCTCAACTGAGAAAAACTCGAATGGCCGAAATGCAAATCAAAACAACCCTGAGATTCCACCTCACACTAGTCAGAATGGCTAAGATCAAAAACTCAGGTGATAGCAAATGCTGGCGAGGATATGGAGAAAGAGGAACACTCCTCCATTGTTGGTGGGATTGCAAAATGGTACAACCACTCTGGAATTCAGTCTGGAAGTTCCTCAGAAAATTGGACATAGCATTACTTGAGAACCCAGCTATACCACTCCTGGGCATATACCCAGAAGATGCTCTAACATATAACAAGGACATATGCTCCACTATGTTCATAGCAGCCTTATTTATCATAGCTAGAAGCTGGAAAGAACCCAGATGTCCTTCAACAGAGGAATGGATATAGAAAATGTGGTACATTTACACAATGGAGTATTGCTCAGCTATTAAAACAATGAATTTGAGAAATTCTTAGGCAAATAGATGGAACTAGAAAATATCATCCTGAGTGAGGTAACCCAATGACAAAAAAACACACATGGTATGCATTCACTGATAATTGGATATTAGCCCAAAAGCTTGCAATACCCAAGATACAACTCACAGACCACATGAAGCTCATGAAGAAGAAAGACGAAAGTGTGGGTGCTTCGGTCCTTCTTAGGAGTAACAAAATACTCATGGGAGCAAATATGGAAACAAAGCGTGGGACAGAAACTGAAGGAGGGGTTGTCTGGAGACTGTTCCACCTGGGTATCCATCCCATGTGCAGTCACCAAAGGTAAATACTTATGTGGATGCCAGGAAGTGCATGCTGACAAGAGCCTGATATAGCTGTGTCCTTAGATGTCTGTCAGAGCCTGACATATACAGAGACAGATGCTCACAGCTATGAACTGATCATGGGGTTCCCAATGGAGGAGTGAGAGAGAACACTGAAGGAGCTGAAAGGGTTTGCGGCCTCATGGGAAGAGCAACAATACCAACCAACCAACGCTCCCAGGTTCTAAACCACCAGCCTGGGAGCACAAAGGGAAGGGACCCATGGCTCCAGCTGTATATGTAGGAGAGGATGGCATTGTGGGAGAGGAGGTCCTTGGTCCAGTGAAGGCTGGATGCCCCAATGTGGGTGAATTCGAGGGTGGGGAGGTGGGAGTGGGTGAGTGGGTGGGGGCACATCCTAATAAAAGCAGGAGGAGGGGGATGGGATAGGGGGTTCCTGGGTGGGGGGATGGGGAAAGGAGATCACATCTGAAATATAAATAAAATATCCAATAAAAAATCATTAATCAAGAAGGCCTTCACAGGTCCACGAGCCAATCTTATGGAGCGGTCTTCTCAATTCAGAGTTCTTACACCAAAATGACTCTAGTTTATGTTAAATTGCTAAAACCATAACCAGTGCACAGACCCAGCACTGTGCCCTTTTGTTCCCCTGAGCTTCTGTACAGACCTGAGCTCTTGGGCTGGTGCTAAGGGACTCCCTGTGCTGTGCTGAGGGCCCCAGTTTCACACAGCCATCGGTCACTCTTATTTCTGTTTCTCTTCTCTGAGAAGCCACGATAAGTTTCACATGTATGCAGTCAGCATTGTCTCACTACTCAGAATTACCCAGTGACATTCTTCCCCAAAGTCCAACCTATTACTAGAAAGGGAAACATGTTTTAGCCAGTTCATGCATGTGAACTAGAGCTATCAGGATTCAGATTGACTTGGGAGGCAACCTTGAGTATGTCCTACCCATCCCTCTATTTTGTTACTTCCCCATGGGAGAATATTTCCCCAGCCATGCAGTGCTCCCAGCCCTGTGATGCTACCATCCTCATCCAGTGTGACTGACACCAGTGCGTCTTCAAGGTCCCTTTCAGTGGCCACATTGTCTAAGACTTGTTTCCTGGACATTAGGTCTCCTGTCCTCTTCTGACCCCTACCCTTGCCCACAGTTATTTCTCAAAGGCTTGCTGCATTTATTCCTTGAGCATAGCTGCTCATCTTGTACTGTGGCCAAAGGCAAGTTTAAGAGATTACAGCTGAGATCTAGCAAGGAGAAGCCATGTTTTTTATGGTACAGTGAGGGTACCATGGGATTTCATGCTTTCTGGGGTCACAGAGGAGCTCTCAAAAGAACAGCCAGACCCTCCAACTGAAGTAGAGACATATGTGCACTGAAATTGCACACCAGATACATGCACCTGAGCTCAGGCATGACACTCAGCCCTGTATGAGCACTGGTGCCAAGGTCATATATGTGGATTGTCACAGCAGAGTTACAGTAGGCAAGAGGTCAGGCTGACTGCCCCTCACCAGGCTGAGTGATGGAGGATAAAGGTCAACTTGATCTTCCATAAAAGGAAGAAGAGAGGTAGGGAGATGGTACAGTGAACAAAGTACTTCATGTGTAAGGATGAGAAGCCAAGTACAGACCCCCAGCAACCCTGTGAAAGCTGGCCACACAGTGCGTGTCTGTAATTCCAGTGCTGGAAGGGAGGTGCAGAGGCAGACCCCAGAAGCTTGCTAGCCAGCCATTCAACTGAGCTGGTAAGCTCCAAGTTCTGTAAGACATCCTGTCTCTAAATCAGAAAGTGGCAAGGAATGGGAGAAAGACATCGACCTCCACACACAGAGGGAATGCTTGTCACGTTAATGAACTGGCATCTGTGACAAGCGCTTTTCTGGAAGACAAATGCTAGCATTTGCAGGCCTCCATCTTCAAAAGTAGAGGCAGGTGGGATTCTGAGGTGTGTGGGTAGCGAGGTGAGTCTAGACCTTGAACCCTGGGACTACTTGAATAATGTAGCAGAACCAGACTCTGCTTACCAAGACCAGCAAGATGCAAAGAGAAACCCATGTCTGCCAACTCTGGTCAATAAACGGAACCGAATCTCCACACTATAGCACGTTTTCAGTGGCAGAGACTGAGCCTCTCTCTCTTATGATAGCCATTGGTATTGCAGATGCCTTATGTCACTTCACAGCATGCACTTTACCCTCTTAGTGGTCTCCTTTGAGAAACTTACTTGTGGCAGAGAGCAGTCTTTAAATCTTGTCTCGAATGGCTAAGGTTTGAATGCTGTTAATTTTGGCTTTCAGAGTGAACTCCAATGGTTGGGTTGCCATTCGTTTTGTTTCTGTGGCTAGACAATGCCAAAATCATTTTTCTTTCAGGCATATCATCTGTTCTTACTCTGTGACTGATCTTTATAAAGCACCAAGGTGACTACTTGACATCTGGAGAGAATCTTCTGCTGAGGACATCAGCGTGTGCCTTGCAGAATATATTTCCTATGTATGAAGTTTACATAAGTTTAGAGTATTTAATTCTGATGAAAACATTCATATTTTCTTCTTTCCTTGGGGTAGTTTTTAAGCTTGTGTTTCCAGGCTTCTAAATATTTCCATTTAAATATTCTAATTGATTTCCATCAAACTATTCCAATCCCTTGTCCCTTGTGATCTTGGTGGTAGATCTGTGCTCAGGGAACCCAGAGCCCTGGTATTTTCTTGATAACACCGATGGTCTCAATTTTCAAAGATTCTTTTCAGAGTCAACTTTGCATTGTATATTTGTTTTCTACTTTATTAATTGGTCTTTTTAACATAATCACTCCTGGCTTTCTAACCTTTGGGCTTTGAGTTGGTTCTTGTGGGGGAGGGGGAGGAACCAGAGCTTTTTCCCTTAACAGGTGGTAAGGCTGCCTCCCACTGAGACCCATTCAGTTCATTCATTGCCCTGTACTTTGTATGAGTTTCTATGATTTAATATCTTCTATATCTATTAAACTCAAGTTCTTTTCATAAATGCACAGTTACACATTTTCCCCTTCCCTTCTATATCCCTGAAGGTCATCATTGTGCTGCCTGTAAGATAATTAATAACTTGTTTCTTTGACTATTGATTCTATTTATATTTTAAATGGCAGGTTCTTGCAATGTATCACAGGGTGACCTTGAATTCAGATTCCTCCTGCATCAGCCTCCAGAGTGCTGGGATCAGCCTGGGCATGCAACACCATACTTGGCTTGCTTTTATTTTTGAAAGATGCCATGATGATACATGAACTTGTAAGCAAGCAGATATTTCCTTACATTCTTTAAATACTCATGTTTGTTTGAGTGCCATTGTTTTACCGAAAACTCAGCTGTTTTCCTTGCTCCTCTGAAGGTAAGAGGGGCTTCAGTTCTTTGGGTTTGTGTCTTGTTCCTTTTAAGAATTCTCTCTAGTCTCCAATTTCAACAGTGTTAGGACAACTGGCTTGAGTGTGGTTTTCTTGGTATTTATCCCAACTTTTGAACTTACCTTTTAGCGTCCTTTTCAATGCCTAATTTGAAGTACTGAGTTTGACCACAAGATGGTTTTGAGTTTCAGTCCTTGTTATGAAGCGTTCTAATGTCTAACCACTTGCCTGCTTTTCTTTTTCTCCCCAGCACTTTCTCTCAGAGGTGTATTCAGAGACGTTGTGGTGAATTTGTCAAACTCACCTCTGAGTGGCTCACTCAATCATGGCCATCAGCCACAGGCTCAATATTCTAGATTTTTTATAGTGTCCAACTATTTATTTAAATAGTTGCATAAAACAACAATTTAAATTTTCATGTCCGATATCTCCCAATTTCATATGTAGTAATTCTAATTTTTAGACACCATGTATTTTTAGACACTATTTTTGTTATACTTTTGATTCTCCTAGTGTCTAGATGGTTAGTTTTTTAGTGAAATACAAAATAAGCATTATTAAATAATGAAATTGATTTGAGGATATTGATGGTGTGTCTCTTCCTTCAGAATATATGCATATTTTCTACTTATTTTAGGTAGCCAATCTACAGGAGTTGGTATCCATACATCATATCATTCCAAACCAAAAAGGATATGAATTATCTTGTGTCTTGTCCCAGGTCATGGCAGATATCCAAAGTATTTACGTAGGAATTTCAGGCCTTTTGCTTGACTCTTCTAGCTGATGTTTTCGGAGGCTGGTCCAAGCCACCTGGTCTGACACTGTCAGATGAGGGAACTATCATTCTAGTTGTTGTTTGATTCACTGCCCACCATATTAGACATCACTGGAAACTCATTAATATGAGTCTTTGGCCTGCAGCAGAGTGCCCAAGGGATTTTACTGATTTCTCACTATGATCTCCATGCTGGGATAACTACAGGTACTGATGTCCTGGGTCCTTCTGATGGGTGACTTGAATATCACTGTATCACTGTAGCCTCATTCTCCAGGAAGTGATGGGAAGCACAGAGGAGAGGTTAAAACCAGGCACAAGAAAGGGTGGAAATGATGCTCAAGAAGAGTGGTGCTCAACCTGCGGCTCACAACCCTATTGGATGTATACATCAGACATCCTACAAATCAGATATCTACGCTACAACTCATAACAGTAGCAAAATTACAATTATGAAGAAACAAAGAAATACTTTATGGTTGGGGGTCTACAACATGAGGTCCTGTAAAAAGGATCTCAGCTTTAGGAAGGTTGAGAACCACTGCTCTAGACTCTATGATGGGTAGCATCCTGACAACGAGCTAACATTTTCAAAATGACCACAGGCTCCTGGAAAACCACAGACCTGAGAGAGACGGAGGCAGACGAAAACAGCAGCCTGTGGTTAAGAGACTTTGACTCAGATGCTGGTTAGAGGGAAGGAACCAGGGTACAGGGGGGAGAAGGTGATTTATGTGCACTTAAATAGGTCAGATCCTGTCCTGAATACACAAAGCTTTGTGTTACAGAAAGACTGCTTAATGGTCTGGTAGTTATTCTGTCCTGGGTCAATACAACCATCTCTACCTGGGTTTAATTCCTGTAATGCTCTCCAAGGGGACATGCAAACCTCTTTAGTGACAATAATGCCTGCCCTTTGGGTGAGGTTTGACATACTGTTCTTGTTTGACATAAAGGTTTTTTAACTTGCCACCTAAAAAGGAAGACAGGAGCCATAGAGGAGGGAGGAGAGGCAGCAAGAGGGGTGGGAACAAGCATGGAAGCCTTGCAGTGTCCAACCAGGCTGCTTGTACCCATCACAAAGAAACATACTATTCCATCATATGGCAGGTGTCTCTCTGTTTCTTTCTGCTGGCTCTGACAATAGCAGCAGCATCTGCCTTACAGGGATAGGGCAGATTTTCAGAACACACTATATTGTCTCTTCCATCCTAAATAGAGGCCTCGCCGTCCAGGAGTTATACCCAGTGAGAAGCCACCTCAGAGTATTACTGCTGCCCTCCTGTCCTCCAAACTAGCATGTAGCCAAGATGACTATGGTCCCAAGAAAAAAGAAGGACCCCAAGTAAGGCTACTGACATTAGCAAGGCCACCTCTGCCACCATCTGAAATATCCTCATTACAGAGCTGCCTGAAATAATTATAAACTGAGATGAAGGCCCATGTTCTGCCAGCATGAACAGCTGGAACAACATGAACATAAAAACACAGAGGGCCAGTAGCTTTGGATGCTGTTAGTTGTTCCAGATCATGTTACCACAGAATGTTCCCAGGGATTACCTCACCCCCAAAGAATGTAGGGAACTGAGCAGGGAGACAGTTGCTGCAGTTTGGAAATGACTTACCCCTATAACTTGATGTCCCTGGAAGCTGGGTCCCAGTGTAATGCACTGAGACTGTGTAACATTGGTGAGATAAGGCTAGTGGGCCATGGATAATAGATCATGAGATGCTATGGAAAAGGATGGGTTGATTCTGTCACCGACTTCATGGTTCTGCAGTGTTGCAAAGCAGCCAGAAGATCTGGCCAGAACACCAGCACCAGCCTGTTCAGATCTTCAAGCACCATAATTGTGAGCCCAATAAACAAGTTTACTTTATAAATACCCATCTAGGGTGTCTGATTGTACATGAACAGATCCAGGGATTTATTGTAAATACCAGCCTCAGGGATTTTGTGATAAGTATCCAGCCTTGAAGATTTTATTACAGCCACATAAGACAGACCAAGCAACAAGCCATGTCCTGACCTCTCTCTCTCTAGCAGAATCAGATTGCCATAACACACAAGGAGCCCACCTCCAATAATCTAGACCTTCTCTGAGGTTTGAAACTGCTGCTAAGGTGAAGAAAACATGGCACCAGACCAGGAGAAACATTCACAGATGGATCCTGCCATTAGCTCTTCCATTCTGCTTTTGTTCGATTTCTCTTATGCTGTCAAGGGCTACAACATCTTTTCTCTGAGCCCTGGTCTGTGGAAGCCCGAGTGGCGCTCAGTTTTGCACAAACACCCAGTTATTCTAGATGTGGACACAGCTCTGGGTTGGGGGATCCTTTGTTTACATTGCTTGCTAATGTTTCCTCGATCTTCCTGTTTACTATGGCAAAAGTCACTCCTCCAGCTGTTCTCGGCATCCCCTGCTCAGAGCGGGAAGTAGTATTGCTACTCACACAAAGGTATAAGTATTGACTGAAACCAAAATTGTACACGATCATGGGTAAGAGGCTTGATTTAAGCCAACAGGTACATGTTTTCCATCCTGCAGAGCTGATAAACACTATCAGCTAGACACTCAAATACCTGTTTAGGAGAATATCAAAAAAAAAAAAAACAAAAAAACAAAAAAACAAAAAAAGAAAAACAAGCTCACAAACAGATATTAAGACCGGCCACCACCACCCTTTATTTCTGTTATAACTGCTTTTTGGTAGGCCCTTAGACTATTGATGAAAAGATTTTCCCCAGTTTGGTCAGAGAACAAAGTCTGCTCATGATTTTCTAGGCTGAAAGGCCAGCTAGAATGATTCCAACAAACTTTGCATAAAAATAAAATACAGAGCGCTCTCCAGTGGCTTTGGGTATGGCCAGTTGACCCAGCTCCTGTGACCACAGAGTATTTCCAGGAACACTCCAAAGAGTGTAGGATCTGAACATGGAGGAAGCTACTGTAGTTAGGAAGTAGTCAACCCTGAATTTGGCATCCTGAAAGCTGATGCAAAATCTAATAACTTACATATTGAAAACAAAAACAAAAAGCTACTATGTCTGAGGTCAGCAGATCCCAGCAGCAACAACCCTTCTTACCTGTCCTTCACTTCAATGAGAAGAGCTCAGGCAAGTACAGTGTTGTGTGGTCCAGGAAGCAGGGCTGTGAGGGTCCCCCTTACATCTCATAAGCAGCAAATGAGCAAGTGGAGTCAGATGCTCCAGAATGATGCAGTGGAGATTTCATCTATGGATGGTTCTACATACGAGTTATTCAATGTGTGAGTTTTCAATCTGTGGGTAGGGAATTCTGTTGCCTGGATAACACCAAGGACACCCACAGAACTATGTATCCAGAAAGTAACAACAGAAGTCACAGGACAGCAGCAGACACCATCCTAAACTACCTTGTCTCTCTTCTCCCAAACTCCTGCTCCCTTTCCCCAACTCTATCATCAGGAAAGAAGCAGAACCTGGTGGAGGCCCAAGGAAAGGACTCTAGATGGAATGGGCCACCTCTCTTCTCTACTTAGAGGGAAGACAGGCTTCCACCTGGTTCATGGCAACCAACCAATGTATTTAGCTATACCAGTTATTTTAACAGACAAATAGAAATATGAATAACTAATTAGTAATGTTCGTAGCTTCTAAAAAGATTCTAGTCAAGTCAAATCTGTCTAGTCAAGAGCATTAGACAATGCCTGCGTCTCCAGCATCCACAAAACCCAATTCACTCTCACAGCCAGGCTGGTACCTATAGAAGATTGCTTTCTGGATAAGCAATCCTTCCTGGGAAGGAGGAGAGATATGTGTTTTTAGATGCTTGTGATCAACTAACAGACTGTCTTGTATCTACCTCCCAAACCCACTAAGCCTCTGGAAGGCATTTAACCTAGAGGTGTAAGAGTATGGTCTGGCAATTGTTAGTTGGAAGAACTATAACCCCTCATGGACACTGCTGCATCCCTGTGAATGTCACCCCAGGGAAGAAGGTAGCCTGATGGGATGGAGGGTGTCATGCTCTAGTGTAATGTAACCCCACTCTCTAAGGTTTGAAGATCTATCTCCTCTGTGGGTAGAAGTTTTCACATGAAACGACACCTCCCAGATAACCCTCTAACAATGATGAAAAGATTAGGGCATGCTCCACTTCTTTCTGCTGTATTTACAAAGGTTCCCAGCACCTACAATCTTCTTAATTGCATACAAAATATTCCCCCAACAAAGTTAAATTGATCCTTGTCAAGAGAAGTTTGGCTCTTTGAAAAGAAGCATATAACAGCGCAGCCTTAAATAGGAACTCAGAGCTAGAAACATTTTGAAATGTGTATTGGCTTTTTGTGAGCGCGCTTTTAATTTTTTTTCTTTTGAGAGCTTGAAGGGAAATCTCACCAGATGCAAATGTCAGTCTACCTGAACCCATCGAATTTGTTCCCTTTGAGTCTTTCCTACAGCCTGGCCATCACTCTAGTTGAGAATTAAATGAGGTCTGAGTGTTGCTGCCTGTCATCCTGGCAGGATGCTGATGGGAAGTCTAATGGCTCAACCGTGGAAAAACAAGCTACAAAGCAGCATGAACCCCACAGCTGCTAAACTTTCCCCTGGATAAAAGCAGGGAGAATTACACAGTTAAGTGCCAACCCCTCCTCTGCCCTAACTGGAAATTCCTCAGATGGAAGTCAAGAGCCAGAACTCCAACAAGCATGCTACTCAGGGTTCACTGGTTCTTTTTCTCCATTTGCTCTGGTCACTTTGGATTTCCTGCCTGACATAACACTCATTTCAAGGGGACAAACTAAACAACTGAGTTCCATGAACTGCATACATTTTACAGTGCTATGCCTTGATGAGGTTCTGGAAAACGTGTTGGTGCCAGAGGGCTGGCTTCATCTGTCAGGCAAAGACATTTAAAAACACACCAGAGCAAAGGCCGGAACAGAAAACACAGCTTCCTAGTCTGTAGAGGGAACAGAGGAGGCAGGGCTCTTGTTAGTGTGAACACTCTGCTAAGACCCTGGGTGGATGTCAGGAGAGTTAGTGACCACACAGAGGCAAAGAGCACAGAGTGGAAGTTGAAAGCAGAAGCCACATTCGCGTCTGACAAAGTAGAGTGTAAACCAAGATTAATGAGACAAAGCAGATCGTTTCATATTAATAAGGTGAACAATCATTGAGGAGATAAGATGATTGTAAATATACATGCATCCAGCCTTGCTGCATTCAGTTTCATGAAACTGGACACTAAGGGACAAGTGGGTCTAGACAGGGCCAGATAGGATAATGACAGATGACTTCAGTAACCCCATGGTATCTGTAGATAGCATCCAAACCAAAAATTCAACACGGACACTTCAGACTTGATCTGAGCACAGATCAAATGGACTGAACAGACATTAACAAAACACTGTGTCCAGAGACACAAAGCAAATATTCCTCTCTGCAAACCACTGAATTATCTCTAAAAGAGAGCACATTTTAGGCCATAGAGCAAACATACACATCTTTTATTTTAGAGACTGGGCCGTGCTGTGTTTCTCAGGCTGGAGTGCAGTGCCTGTCCACAGGGGCTATCCAGCACAAGAGTTTTGACCTGCTCTGTTTCCATCCTGAGCCAGTTCACCACTCCTTACACAAGCTAGCACTAATCCACTCCTGGAAGATCACTATGATGATGCTGAACTTAGTTGGACACTCAATCTACACAGTAGCCCCAAACTCACGACCTCAGGGATCCTCCTGCCTCAGCCTCCATAGTAACTGGGCCTATAGGCATGGTCCACTGAGTCCAGCCATAAAGTAACTCTTCACTGATAAAAAAAAAAAAAAAAAAAAAAAAAACATGGAGACAATTTATGGTGTCTTCTCAGATCATAACAAAGTAAAATAAGAACTCACTCACAAGAAACACTATAGAAATTAAACATGCATTCAGAGATTTAACCACATGGTTTTGAGTAGCAGGGCTAGTAAGCAGGAAAGGAATTTCAAAATGTCTGTAATCAAATGAAAATTAAAACAGGACATACCAGGACCTTTTGGCTTGACTTAAAGTAGTTCTGAGGGGGCAATTAAGAGCTATGAATGCCTACACTACAAACTGAGAGAAATCTCAAATAAGTAACTGACAGACTTAGAAAGTGAAAAAAATCCACACAATTAACTCCAAGGTCTTAGAAAGATAACAAGCCAAACAATGACTCCACATGACCTACCAAACTGAAGTCAAGAGGGACACACAACTTAGGCAGGTCAATAATGATCAACGATGTGGAGGCAGAAACACAGAAACTCCCACCAAAGCAAAGTTAGGGAAAGAACAGGCTCACTGCTGACTTCTTTGAGACCTTTGGGTCCTAACACCAATGTTACTCAAGTAGCTCTATAACATCAAAAGTGAAAGACCACTCCCACATTATCCTATGAAGACAATGTGACTCTGATGCCATGATTAGATGACACAACAGCAACAACAAATTGTAATTACTCTGAGGGCATATACATGAAATGAAACGCAAAATGCTTGCAAGCTAAAATCAAGACATTAAAACATGTACTATGATCAAGGGCGCAAGGATGGTTCAGCGTGCATAAAATCAAAAATTCCAACAATGTTCTTCACAGAGCTAGAAAAAGAAATCCTCTCCCTCACAGGGAAGCACAAGAGATACACAATAGCCAACACAAATAGATGAACGGGTCTAGAACTCTTGTAAAGAAGACTCAGTGAGAAGTTGGTTGTTTTCAGCCTGAGAGTGGTGCCTCACAGAGAGCCACCTCACTGGCATCTGGTCTCAGACTTCCAGCCACCAGAACTCTAAGGAGTAATTTTGTGTTGCTTAAACCACCAGGTAGGTCTACAAGACAAAGCTACAGCAACAGAGAGTGGACCAAGACTCCAAGCTTATATTCCTGTCTGGGTTGGTCACACCTACTCAGTAATATCCTCATCCCTGGGTCTATGGCAGGGAGGTGTGGGGATGGATCCTTCTTAAGGACCTGTGCTTTCCCAGGATTCTGTCCACCACAGGAGTATAGATACAGGCAATTCCAACACATCCCTATCCCATGGAAAGCAGGTTCTCTCAAACATTCCTGAGGGCTGTACCTATTCAACCATCCCCAGCTATAATTTTTAAGCATCTTGATGGGGGTGACATGGAGAGATCTGGCCTTTCCAGTGAGTCTTCTTTCCACGGGGAGACAAGAACGCCCACAGAAACACTGGCTCTAGAATGTAAAAAATAGCACACAGAAATACAGGTTAAGTTTCAGTCCTGGATGCCCTCACAAAGCCAGATCCTACACAGACATCCACTGACACAGAAACAAACCATTGAGGACAAGACTGGAAAGTAACCAAACATCTGAGACAAACTCATCCTTCACAAAGTAGGTGTGGGCAGAGGGAGGTACCACTTAGGTCTCCATCCTCTACTGACCCTGACCTGAGCCTGCTCAGAGAGGAGGCAGCTGTATAATACCTCAAGTATGATTCCCAAGACAGAGACCAGGCTTAACTACACAGGCTATCTCCTGATATTGCCTTTCAGAAAGGCAAGAGTTCTCTGGAATGACTCTGTCCAGGGTCTTGACTCCAGTCCCACTGACTGCACTAACAATTCCCACCCACCTGGCAGAGCTCAAAAGCACAGCCAGCATCCCCAAGTTGTTCATATATCTTGTTCCTCAGGGTTCTATGCATTAGGTCAGAGAGAATGGTCAGTTTGACCATGAAGAGGGACTGATAGTTGTACAATGCTTCTACACCACATTTGCTTTTCTCCTGTGGGTGAACAAGACAGAGAAGGGCTCAGGCAGCCAGTAATTGAATCTGCTCAAGCTAGTCCAGGCAATTCTGGGGACCCTGTCTCTTGACCACAGCTATCTCCAACTCTGTGTGAGAATCTTAACAGTGATGGATGACTGTGTCTGAACTGAAGATCCCAGATCCCAGAGCACGGCTGTCCAGAATCAGATGGTCATGTTGAGGCAGTTGCCTCTGTCTACGTTTCTAACTTCACTGCACAGTCTGATCCTGCCCTCCTTAGACAGAAACAAAGAGAGATTCGTTTACAATGATAAGGTTGACATATGTTCCCAGAAGTCCTAGCTTTTCTAAGTAATTTTCTCCTCTAGTAGAGCAAATCCACAGTGAGTAGAAGGACCATGGGAAGGACAAAGCTCCATGGGCACCAGTGGCACACCAGGGCTCCCATGTGTGCCTCCCCTTTTCCTTCCTCATAGGCACACTCATAGGGGGTGTTAACCATGCTCCCATCTCAGAGGGAGGAGGGTGAGGCATGTGGGAGTCAGGAAGCTCTGGGTGGCATGTGCCTGAGCACTCCCAGGCTCATCAACATATACCATGGCCTGTCCCCTAAAGAGCTGTAGTATGGCTCTTCATATCATGAGGTCCTGGCTTCCAAGAATTCTCAGATATTACAGGATGACCAGATGGTATCAAGGGTCTCAGACTTAAGCACTATCCACACCCCTTAGAGTATGCTTGGTGACTAGAGACACTTCACTCCTCTATCACCCTGCTCCCTCCACCCAATGGGACTTGTCTCCATACCACTTCTCAGAGACATTTGAAACACTCCCCCAAGGACTTGGGAATCGGATAAGTCACTGTGTGTGCCTCGGGCACTGGACCAATCGCTGTGTTCTGACCGACTGTCTGTCTCATTGTAACTCTTACAAATCCAGGCCTCAACATCATCATCTGTGTCACTGGGAGACTAGACCAAGTCTTAACAGAGCAGGAACTGGGTGCCTCGCCTAAAGGAAGGAAGCAGGACCTGTCCAGATTCCTGCTGTGTGAACTCTGGACTGTATGGCTGGTGGACAAAATGTCATGGTACTGGGATTGCTGTATTTCTCTTAGTCCAGACAGTGCCCACAGCCTGGCTATGGATCACCATATATACTGGTAAAGGGCACAGAGACAATCAGGCCATAAACATAGAATGACTGTCAGATCCTTAACACCACTTACTCCACACAGCTACCAGGCATATTATCTTTCAGAAGTGGGAGCCACACCCTTTACAGCAACCCACAGGAGGAGGACTTGGAGACTGCTGTGCTCAAAGCGATAACATCTCAGGTGCCTGGTGAATGATAAAAACGATAAAGCTTGGAGCCTCTGCCTCCATTCTCCACCTGTCTCCTTTGCTACCTTAGACTCAAGTCAGATTCCCACTCAGTTCTACACTCAATTGTGTTTTACATTTAATGAGTAGTCCTCCAGAGCTGGAGGCTCTCCCCAGTTCAAGGCTGAAGATACCAACACAAGAGTAATTAGGATAGTTCTGAGATGTTCAGGGACATGGCAGTCAATGTATGCTCAACTGCCATCTGCTATCGCATCCTGCTCCAGGCCCCGGAGCTGTGACTACACATCTCCAGTCACTAGCCTGACCCTGAAGGAACTAACTCCACATCCCTTTCTGATTCATCATTTCTCTGAGTCAGGCCCTCTCGCAGCCAACTTGGATTCTGGGTATAATATATCTGATAGCTAGGGTATGGCATAGCTGGGTGTAATATATCTTGGGAGAAGAGTTAAAATAGCCCTGAATAGCAGGGACTCTTTTACCTACCATCCTGAGAGAAGACTTAGATGAATCAGTTTCAAGCCTAGTTGATACTGCTGCTTTGCCAGATAGCCACTCACCTCCTGATAGCAATGCGACTCCCTCAGTTATACAATACCCCATGCCATATAATATCCCCAGCTATTTAACCCCTCATCTATGCCACCACTAAGTCATGCCACGCCCTCCATGCATGCAACCCCCATGTTATGCAAACCCCCAGCTATGTAACCCCTCAGCTCTGAAACTCCCCAGCTGTGCAACCTCTCAGCTATGCCACACCCCAGCTATGCAATCCTCTAAGCTATGCAACCCATCCCTCATGCTGGCCTCCAGCTAAACCATACCCCAACTATCGTATACCCAAACTGTTCAGTTTCCCAAGCTATGCAACTGCCATGCTATGGAACTCCCAGTTTTGCAACCCATCTCTGCTTTGCAAAACCCAACAATGTAAACTCTCATCAGTGCAAGTTCCAGCTCTATAACACACCAAGAAAACCTCCAATCTATGCAAAGCCCAGGTGAGCAAATCCCCAGCCCTGCCTGTTTTCCCTTTTCTGTAGCACCTCAAGGTTCTCTTTATCACTCTGAAGACAGATCTTGGGTCACTAGACTTCTCCATTGTTTCAGAGCAGCCGTCCAAGCAAAGCTGTTCTACTGGCTTCATCACTGTGTTTTCCTCCCATGGTCTTTTGAATGGTGATTGAACTTGATCCACTGGGACGCCAACACCTAGCTTTCACACTAAAACTCCATTACCTGGTTATTTTGCATGCTTCTATTCAAGAAATCCAAATCTAGAATGTCACCCCAGCACCTCCCCCTACGGTGTCCCTTTTAGCTGAATCACAGTTTTCAAGGTATAGTCTCTTCTCTAATCCTAGACACACACACATGCACACACACACACACACACACACACACACACACACACACACACACCACCTGTTTCCAGGACCTCAGGGTCACTCTTAGTGAACATCCAGTAAGGAAGCCCTGGGTCAGCCAGCAGAAGTAACTGACCAGCTCTGGGTCCTAAGCCCTAAGCTTTAGTTCTGTATTTATGACCCAAAGAGACCAGCCACCATATGCAACTTTTTTGTCCTCATCTGTCACACCTCTGTGCAACACACCGTGAAATCTGCAGGTGACATCAAAATGTTCTGCAAAATGGAAAAGAAAATAACTTTCTAGTCTGAGTGAGCCACCACCGCAAACAAACGGTGACGATTTAATATGTTTATTGAAAGCTAAATTTTCTGCACTTTTGGCATGCTGCTTTGCCGGTGGGATCTTTCACATGGCTCAAACAACCAGCCAGCTGTCCCCTCCGGCCACAAAATGCTAATAGACTGGCAGTCATATCTTGAGGAGCTGTGGGGGTTGTGCAATTTACTTCCACAAAGTACCATCAATAACACACAAAATGTATTGCATGGCACAGCTTGGCTGCTGTAATTCCTGGTCCTGAATCTCAGGATCTCCAGAGGAGACCTATAAGGGTGGATGCCTGCTTACATAGAGGTATAAATTCATATAGACATGACATGGAGGTGTAAACTCATGTAGACATGACACAGATGGAAAGTTGGATGAGGCTTAAATAGAAATCCTTCTATTGCATCCTAGGTCCTAAGAAAACTGTGACTCAAAAGGCCCCTTCTTAGCTAAATAGGCTAAAGATCCCTTTCCCTTCCTTCGATAACAAACTGGCTATGTAACTGGATAGCACCCAGCATCATCCACAGACTTGACCTGGGAGGTTCTCTGGTTTGTCCTTTCCCAACAAGGCAATACTACCTGGGTCTATAGACCCCTCCAGTTGACTCTGGATCTTAAGCCTCATCAAGAGCCTGGCATCCATTATATAAAAACAAAACCAACACTATGCAGTGTTCAATAATTCCAGACAGACTGAGGCTCTGCTCTTTGTGGTCAATTCTTTGCTTGCTTTGCAGACAAAACAGAACAAGACTGTACAGGTGGCAAACCTGCACCCTGCCAACTCAGGTGGGAATTAGTGTCCATCCCAGCTGACAGGTAACCAGTAGGGTACCCTGGATCAAAACCAGGAGCTGCTTCTTGCTTCTCAACCCACCCAGCTTATCTTGGAAACTGTGATGTGGAATGAAAGGAGAAACAGAGTGAGTGGTTAGCAGTTGTTACACATTTCACTGTGAGCCCTTCAGGCTCAGAATGCCGATACACACGTGTGATGGGAGTAAGCCTACATGTGCTGTGAGCAGCATACCAAGGCAAGATGGGATGTTGCTCTTTGTTTCTGTCTTTTCCTTCTAAGAGTCTGGTCAGCATGTGGGCAGTGTGACTGTCATCATCAGGACCAGGCCAGGCCTCCCTTAGGGTTGCTCTTCTGAGCCTGGTGGCATGACCCTGAACAGCCAACCCATCTCATTCCTGGGACATTTTGGGTCTTTGGGCCTGTTCAGTGTTGCCAGTGTGGGACATGCATGCCCACACACCCACCCTACTCAAATACACTCTCTCTGTCCTGACTTTCTCCAAAGTGTTCATTTCTGCTTGCTGCTGGGAGCAATGAGAATTCAGGTTCCTTCCTGACAGCTAAGGAATGGGACTCTGAATTGGGAGGGACTAGAAGGCTCATCCCTTAAAGTCATATTCCTGAAAGGCACCGCTTTCCTGGAGGGCAGTGCCAGGGCACCCCAGCTCCTTCCCTAAGCAAAGGCACTATGCGGTTTGGCCAATGAGATGGTATCTCCCAAATACCAGCTGTGATACTAAAAGCATATTGGCCTGGTCAACCTGAGACAGGGCCACTTGTTTGTCTCTCCTGGAACTTCTGGTTTCTTTTCTTACCATCCTTCACGGAAGAAGTAGTAGGTTTTCAATGATGTTCCTGTCAGTACACAGGAAGCAAGGCTTCTGGGTAGCAGGGTAGAAAGTGTACTAAGCCTTCGTATCCTGGGTACTCAGGCTCACCCTTTCATAGCGAGGCTATGTTCTAGACTAATGCATCCCACTGGTTCACTCTGGACTCTGAGCTCCATCCAAGTTCCTAGTATATAGCAATGTGTAAGAAACACTAACTGGACCACACTATACTCTAGGCCGTGACAAGGCCAGGGTTGAGGCTGTGCTCCTCACTATCTTTTAAGGGGGCAGAGAACTGAGGAGAATAAAATGGAGACAAGAACGGCTTCCTTTGCTCTAGCCATGGGGCTTTAGTGAAGGCACAGTCAGTATTCTTAGAAGAGTACCACCAAGATCACCATCTGCCATTCTATGAAGTGCTAGCAGCAGCCTAGGCTTGTTCTTTGCTAAACATCAGAGAACAATTATTTTTTATATGCATACACACAATACACATATATACAATGTCCACCAGGATGCACATATGAATACATCTGTAGACATCATATTCACTACATATATATGAATGTGATGCCTATGTACATTTATATCTGTAACACAAATATACACAAACATATGATGTGCTATACATGTAAAAGTATACATACATACATACATACATACATACATACATACATATAAGACTCCGGCTTCTCTGGGTCTGCATTTATACTGATTCCTGTGCTACGAAAATGTGGTGCCCATAAGACACTGAAGACCTTGAGGCTATGGTGGCCTTCTATCTTCCTGCAAAGTCTCAAAGCCAGGCCCTATACTTCTCTTCCCCAGAAAGGAAAGCATCAAAAGATTTTTATTCAAACTAGCAAATGCCTATTTGTTATCCGTAGGCCATATCTTTTATTTCTCTATCTATATGGTAATATTTCTCAACTTTGCTTCTTATAGAAATGTTCAAACGTGCATGAAAATAGCAAAGCCATCTGCCCAGCCCTGTGCTTCCATCACAAAAGACCCAGCCCTGCCTGTGTCTGCACTCTAGTGTTCTTTCTTCCGTTAGCAGTAAGGCAGGTGAGTGTCAAAGTGCAGACGCTCAAACACTCTGTCCTGCTGGCTAACACAGAGTTGGCCCCAGTTAGGTCCAGCACCAGCCAGGGAACAAAGCCAGACACTGGTCAGGCTAAGTTCTGTGTCCTGTCTACAATGTCCACCATCAGTGTCATCTTGAAAATTAAATTTTAAACTGCACAAGATGTCTAACAGTACATGTTGCTCCATAACCATGTGACTTGCAGTGATTATAAGTTAGCAGTTGTTATCAGCTGCATGATTTGACGCTAAACCCCTGAGGGTAAAAGCTCTCACTACAAGTAGCAGAGCTGCCTCCTCCCCAGGTCCCTATGAACTGAATTAGACTCATTCTGCAATCCCTAACCCATCTTGGCTTCAGAAAAGGCCTAAGAACAGGCCCTTTTTCATTTAAACTCCAAGACTAGACACAGAGAAACCTTCCAGAGGCATTCCTGGGTGTGTTTACCAAGCTGGGGCCTGAGGGCACCTTCCATTAACCCTTTTCTTTATAACTCTAAAGAGACAATCTGGAGCAAGCCATCCCATCCTCCCACAGGTAGACAGTGCCCTTCTTGCCATCCAAGCAGCATGAAGAGGATGGGTGCCTCTCTGTCTTTACCTCATCACCTTCAGCTCTATATAATGTGTGAATGAAAGAAGGTCAGGAGCTTCTTGGAGCTCAAGCCCTTGTCACGTGTTCTTCTGTCTCTCTCACCTTCTTCCACTCAAGCAGGCATGGCCCTGGCCATGGGCTTCTCATCAGGAGCATCCTAACTCCCACAGCTGCCATGCATCACAGACAGGACGGTAACGGGCTGTAGGATGGGCCACCAGTACGGTGTATAAATTTACAGACAAGGAGAAAGTCAGTAGAGGCTGCAAGAGGAACTTAACAAGACTTGGTCCCAAGGGCACTCTGGCAGGGACACAGACCCACATGTTCAGTCCCCAGAAGAGAGGAGGATAATAGGCAGCCATTCCTGACATCACAAAGCAGAACTTGAAGCAGGAGAGTTCACCACCACCATGAAGTGAAAGAAGGCCAGCCCCCTGCATCATGTTCCAGAACCCATGCCCACATCCAATAGAGCCACACCCAATGCTGTACTCACAGGATCTGACATCCAGATTATATATCAAGGGTACCATGCCTAGAGACCCACACCTAGATAACACACCAAGGGTGCCATGCCCAGAGACCCACACCTAGATAGCATACCAAGGGTGTGTACCTCAGGTTCTGCAAACAGTGTGCTCATGTCCAGGAACTACACACAGCATATATTAGCAGTATCCTATCAGGTCCCACTCACAGTGTGCACACACAATGTCTACACTCGTGACTACCACACTTCAAAACAGTAGCACTGTGTCTGGGCCCAGCAGGCTGCACCTAAACCTAGGGCATCTCTTATCTTTCTCCTCCAAACTCACAGGCCCATGCTCTTCAGCCCTAAGCAGAGGTCATGGATGAGGAACAGAAGACACTCCTGCTCCCAAGATGAACTTAACAGTCATTTGGACCCAAAGTTGTGGAGTGAGCCTCTACAAGCAACAGCCAGAAAGCATTTATTGTCCTAGAGTTATTATCTAGAATTAGATAATGCATGAGCAGCAGGCCCAGCCCCACTGTGGCTCTCCATCTGCAGCCTCTGTACCCATCTAGCTACATCTATTTACAGGGTGCACACAGATCCTGATCAAATTAATATTCTCTATGTCCTGGGTCTGAATCATAATGCCATCCCCCGTAATGTGTTTCACCTGGCCCAGCAATTGTTAGGCAGCTACAATTCATTTCCAGAGTCACCTTTGATGAAATTAGCATTCCACGGGTGGCAGGATTATTTCTCAGGCAGGACTGGGTGTCCTCTCCTTAACGAGATACTTAAAAAAAAAATGATGTTTCTAGTTAAAGTGGAGTGGTCATTTCAGCCCCAACCCTTCTTTACGGCTTTCAAAGAATGTTTAAAATTCTCTCAACCCAGCTTCAGGCTAAATGGGAATTTCTTAAAGGAAATAAACAAAAGTCACTAGGGTTCCCATTTGGGAATTATCTGGAAATGATTAATTCCTGGCTTTAGTCCAAAGAAGCCCTTCCTATAACAGCTGTGGCAGGTGGGAAAGCATGCCGTCTAGGCAAAGTAGAAGAAACACTGCTTGCCTGGATGACTAGTGTTTGGGAACATACTCTTGAGTCCAGTGCAAGGCCAGGTGCACAAAGGCCCTGGGTTGAGCCACAGATAGAGCAGCCAGGCCTCCTTTACCAGAGCAGGCAGAGCCCTAGGTCACAGCAACCCCTGGCCCTGCCACTAGCTTTGGTGACTTGTTCTCTGTGATTTTATCCAGAAACCAGATGTGGTTCTGGGAAAACAGCTTCCTGGGCTAGAATACTGCTATCATATCTCCCCTGGCCTCTCTCACCCTCTATAGGCCAATGTTCCAACTCAGAAAGGGGCCCACGTGGTCTTACAACTGACATCATTGATTAAACCCTTACACTCTCAGATAATCTGACTCAAGTGTGCACACACATGTGCAACACACACACACACACACACACAAATGTGCAGCTAAACTCAATAGTCTTGCATTCAAAAGCCCATGGGACTCCAATGCAGCCACTGTGGTAAGAGAAAGGAAAGAGGTAAAGAGAGGAGGAAGGAGGGTCAGAAAGCAGGAGCAGACCTTTTAGAAGACAGATAAATAGTCCAGACCGAGAATATATGCCCCAGGTGACAGAAGAACATTCCCCATGAGTGCTTCATACTTTAGAGACTGTAATGGGGACAGAAATTCAATAGGAACACTCATCCAAAGGCAAGATTGTAAAACAAGAAAATAAGATGAAAATGGAAATCATAAGCTCCAGGAAACATGTTTGCCCAAAACATCATCATTAAGACTCTACTATGCTGTGAATCAAAACACAGAGATAGGTTTCATATGAGTAACACTGAATTAGTAGGAGGAAAGGTGGAGATTGCCAAAGGGCAGCTGAGAGGGTGAAGCAGGATCGGCCAGTGAGAGACAATAGGGTATAAGAATAGCAGTGGTCCTGCCTAGCAAGCTGGTTTCCCAGAAACACACTGGGGTTTTTTGGTAATATCACAGAGAACAAATCACCAACAAACCTTGATGAAAGGACTCATTTTAACAGTCAGGAAGTGTGGTAGTTTGAATGAGAATGGCCTCCATAGACTCATGTTTGAATGGTAAGTCATTAGGTGTGGCACTACTTGAGAAGGATTATAAGGTGCGGCCTCCTAAATTAAAGTAGGGTGGCCTTGTTTGAGGAGTATGTCACTGGGGGTTGGCAGGGCTCTGAGGTTTTAGAAGCCCAAGTCAGGCCCAGTGTCTCCTACTTCCTGCTGCCTACAGATCCAGAGGCAGAACTCTCAGCTATTTCTCTGCACCATGTCTGCCTGGATGCTGCCATTCTCCCCACCATGAGGACAATGGGCTAAATCTCTGAAACTGTAAGCCAATACAATGCTCTCCTTTATGAGAGATGCCGTGGTCATGGTGTCTCTTCACATCAATAGAACACTAAGACAGAGAAGTAATTCTTGGACTACCTGGGACAATAGAGGATTCTTCAAGACTAAGAACAATCAGAAGACTTAGAGCCCTACGCAGCATACACCATTTCTGTATAAAGTAGTGGGACCATATTTACAAGGTTCTTAGGAAGAGATACCTACTTTTGCTAGCCAGGGACTCAAGTTTAAGACAATAAAAGCAGACATTTTTTGTTAGGTCCAAAGAAGGCCCCCAAATGCAGTCTTGATGCAATGTCAGAAACAGAAAGGTTCTGACCAGCTAAACAGAAACCTAAACTCAGCATTCCTCAGAAATCACATAAGGTGTGTTTCTATTTACCAGGAAAAGCACTACTCCTTTATGCACCTCCAATAATCAACTACCTCATATAAAGGCATCTAGTTTCCCACTGATCCAAATAGACTGCATCAGCTCAAAGCTCTGCCCCCCTCCTGACTCTCCTCTCCCAGCTGAGCTGCTTCTCCATATTCCTGGATATGATATCTGTATCCCCAATAAACTGTTTCCTACCCACAGAATGGTCTAGTTCGGTGGTTTCATTGTGCCCCTCCTTACAACTTCTAATTTGTTGGAGCTCAGGGAAGCATAAACAAAAGGAAGACAGTGGCAATATCTTCATACAAGATACCTGTTCTCATTGCCTTTCTGTTGTTGTGATAAAACATTCTCAACCACAAGCAACATAGGAGACTAGATGGCCTCTTTTTGCTTACAAAGTATAGTCCATCAATGGAGGAAGTCAAGGCAGGAACCCAAGCAAGAACTCAAAGCAGAAACCATGGAGAAACACTGCTTACTGGCCCATTCACAGACTCCTGCTTAGCTAGCTTACTTATATAGCTCAGAACCACATGTTCAGGGAATGGTGATGCCCACAGTGGACTGGATCTTTCTGCATTGATTAGTAATTAAGACAACCACCCACAAACATACCCACAGTTAATCTCCTCAATTGCAACTTTCCTCTCAGATGACTCTAGGCTGTATCAAGTTGACATTTGATGCTAAGACAATGTACCAAGACAGCCATTGGGAAAACTCCAGTAGGCACTGAAAAAAAAGATATGGGCCATCCTACAGGCCAGTATATGTTCTCACCTCCTAAGAGCTTAGGAACAGAATAACTGAGTTCTCCCAAAAGTTAAATGATAGATAATGAATTCAGATACAAGGAAATGAAATAGCCAAGGAATGGAGATGTCTGCCCTAGGAGCCACAATGAAGGGAGGATTCATAAACATGGACAGAAGAGAAACATAAAGAGATTCAAGCTGCAAAATGAATGTCCATGGTCATAGGTGAAAGTTGAAGAATAAGAAACAAGAAAGGAGGCCGGGCGGTGGTGGCGCACGCCTTTAATCCCAGCACTTGGGAGGCAGAAGCAGGCGGATTTCTGAGTTCGAGGCTAGCCTGGTCTACAGAGTGAGTTCCAGGACAGCCAGGACTACACAGAGAAACCCTGTCTCGAAAAACCAAAAAAAAAAAAAAAAAAAGAAAAAGAAACAAGAAAGGAATTCTGTGGACTCCTGTTTTTGTCATCTTTGGAAGAGAATTGGTCAGATGTGAAAAAGGAAAAATAACTGACTTTGACCTCACCATTTCTTACAATTATCTGCTGGAGCCCCAAGCCACCATTATGTCACTAAGATCTCATTTAATTGGAACCATTAATCTGAAGTTCAACAGTCCCTCAAGCTTTGCATTTATTGCTTCTGTTGTATTCATGCAAAATTAAATTAAATCACACTTTACAGCGTACCACACATCACAGAACCCACTTTCATCATTAGGGTGAGCTACCTGAGCCACCAGATAGACCACCAGTCACCCTCCTGCCATATCCAGAATAAAGAGAGGCTTTGGAGAAGGTTCATCAAACATTAACCAAACACCAAGTGTCTTAGTTAGGGCTACATTTGCTGCGATAAAACATCATGACCAAAGAAACTTGTTGAGGAAAGGGTTTCTTTGGCTAATACTTCCACATCAGTGTTCATCACTGAAGGAAGTCAGGACAAGAACTCAGACAGGGTAAGAACCTAGAGGCAGGAGCTGATGCAGAGGCCATGGAAGAATGTTGCTTACTGGCCTGCTTCTCTTGGATTGCTCAGCTTTCTTTCTCATAGAACCCAGGACCATCAGCCCAGTGATGATCCCAGCCACAATAGGCTGGGCCCTCCCCATCAATCACTAATTGAGAAAATATATTACAACCACATCTTATAAAGGTATTTTCTCAACTGAGGTTCTCATCTTTTCAGATAACTCAGTTTGTGTCAAGTTGGCATAATACTAGCCAGCACATACCCCTAAACTTTGCCAGCCACCACATATCTAAGATTTGATCTGAAATATCCTCCATAGGTCCATGTTCTCGAGGCCTCAGTCCCAAAGTCACAGCACTATTTTGACAGGCTGTGGTGCTTTGAGGAAGTGAAGCCTGTATAGTAAAAGTAGATCACAAGGGTGAGCATTTCAAGTACAGCCCAGTCCCAGTTCTGTCTCACTGTTCCTTGTTCTGTGGGCCGGAACAAGCCTCTATTGCATATATTGCTGTGATGGAGCAAACAGCTATGCTTTGCCCCTTGCTCCCTTGATGGACTGTGACCCCCTGAAACCATGAGCCCAAACAAATCTTTCATTCCTTACTTGTTACTTGTCTAAGTAACTTGTTACTTGTCTAAGTTACTTGTCTAAGGTGTTTTGTCGTAGCAAAAAGCAAAGTAGCTAGTGTACATTCTTATGCATATCTTCATTGTTGAACATTTTTGCTGGCCACATACCATTATTCCCAAAACAGAGATGTCCAGAAAGTAAACCTTTTCCATTGGATAAAATCTATAAAGTCCCAATCAGTCATACACATTGCCCAGAGTGGCTCCAGTTCTCCATCAAGCCCTCCCAAATCTCTTTCTGAGTCCTCTCAAGTTCTGTGACATTTACAGTCTTCCCCTCCTCCTCTGCTCTCAGATTGAGTGTACAGAACCATGCAATGTCATCAATGCACAAACAGATGGGATGAAGGTTAGCTGTAGACCAGAACCCCACAGCCTTCACTTGTCTGTGAGCTTCATCAGAACAGAGGCATCATAGGTAGATACATAGACCAAAAAGTAGAATGTGACATTATGAAAGTTCAGTCCCAGCAAAATTATTTTTGGTTAAATTCTAAACAGAAATTCAGTATTAGAAATTCTTGCTAAGAACTATGTTCTTGAAATAGAGGAAATTTTTCAAACAGAGAAATTAGGCTTCTAACAGCATGAAGGACCTTTCATTCTCTGCAATGGTGGTACACAAGGAACAAAAAGAAAGCACAGTGCTTTACCACAGTTCAGTGACCAGAGAAAATGGATCAGGCCTACCCCATCTCAGCATAGTCAGGAAAATACCATAGTCCACTTTTTCCTCCAAAATGTACCCTGGTTCTGGTAAGATGGGGACCAGGTCTCTATATAGTGACATTCTGAAGGGAAAAAATCTTCATTAGCTTGACCAGCATACCAGAGCACTCACTCAGGAAAAAAATTCTGGATTGACTTGAGGCTAAGAGAGACTATATGGTGCCAGAAATCTGAGGCTAAGAGTCTCTCTGGTGAGGCTGCCAATGTGATCCTCAAAAACAGAGGGCCACTCTGCCCTAGAGAAGGGGCATCTATACTCATTCACTCCTCACCCATGTGCCAGCATGACAGCTCTCCTCAAATAGAAAGGGAAAGGAGCAGGATGCTTCCCTTTTCAGCCTCAACTCAGTCTCTGCCATGGAAATTTCCCAACCAGGGCTGGGCACAAGTCTATGAGCCAATACCAGGTTCCAAGATCACTCAAGGATAGAAGACATCCAATAAGCTCTGATCTGGGCCAGCACTACCTCCCCTTACTGTAAGGAAAGAGATGGCTATTCCCACCATCCCTATATGACTAAAGACTCCAGTCTCTCACCCCTACACACACACAGACACACACAGACACAGACACACACACACACACACACACACACACACACACACACACACACACACGCTGCTGGAGGGCATGGCCCTAGTTTTACAAATGCCTAGCTTCCCCATCTGCTCCTTGACTCCATAAAGAAGATTCTATGTTCTCAGAAGTTCTCTTGGCACATGGCATATACTTGGTGCTCTAATTTCCTTTCTGTTGCTATGATAAAATGCACTTCGAAAAGCAAATTGGGAAAGGACTCTGGGTTTGTTTGTCTGGGCTTCCAGTTCCAGAGGGAATGGAGTCCATTGTGGAGAGCAGGGAAAGCACAGCAGCGGGAGCAGGAGGCTGGCCTGACCATCAAGAAGCAGACCATTTCATTCACACATCAAAAGCAGAAAGAGAGAGAGAGAGAGAGAGAGAGAGAGAGAGAGAGAGAGAGAGAGAGAACATGTGGGGAGCCGACAGAAAGCGGCTATCATCCTTGCAGCCATCTTGAGCCATATACCCTAACAAGAGACTTGATTTCAATAGCCTACAACAGCTGTGCACACTCTGATAACATCTTGTTTTAGACACCCAGGATTTTCCCTTGGATGTGTGAGACTTAAAGGTGTGTGACTTAGGGGTGTGACTTAGAGATCAGATTTAGAGACAAGACCTAAGGGCATGACTTTTTTTTTTTTTTTTTTTTTTGGTTTTTCAAGACAGGGTTTCTCTGTATAGCCCTGGCTATCCTGGAACTCACTCTGTAGACCAGGCTGACTAAGGGCATGACTTAAAGGCGTAACTTAAAGGTGTGGCTTAAAAGTGAGACATATAAAAGGCAAGAGGCAGACAGAAGGTATTATTAGGTATTAGGCACTTGGCACTTGGAGGAAGAACAAGGGATTAGACACTAGCACTTGGAAGTAGGCACTTGAGACTCGAGACAGGCAACTAGGATTAGAAGAGGAAACTTAGAACTTGGAGGCACTAGGGATTAGGAACTCAAGACTTGGGACTTAGACTAGGAAGAGAAACTGAAGAATAAACGGGATTGAATCGCACTCTGTGGGGTCTCCATTCTTCGAGTCTGTCCTTACTCTCTCTATTGCTGAACCCCAACCCGAGTACTGGAGCAGCTTACCCCGAGTACTGGGGCAGTGTGGGTTCTAACAATTTAGCCCCCAAGGCTTTTGGCAGTGCGGGTTCCAACATTGACAGAGCAGTCAGAAACATTTTGGCTCCCAAACATGGGGCAGCTCAGGCCACAACATTTTTGGCGTCCATCATAGGGCAGAGTGGTCCGCAACAAGAACACAAGTGGGGCCAGTCTCTAAACTCCCCAAACCCCACTCCCTGCCAAATATTATACTTCCTCTTGTAAAGCTCTGTTTACCTCCTAAAGGTTCCATAACAGTGCCTCCAACTGGGGACAAATATTCAAAATGCATGAAACTACAAGGACTCTCTCTCTCTCTCTCTCTCTCTCTCTCTCTCTCTCTCTCTCTCTCTCCTTCAATAAAATGCTGATTTTTATTTTAAAACTGTAATGCCACAAACTGAGGACAAAACACTCAAACTGTAAGCTTTTGAAGGCCTGTCATCCTAATAGTAAGAATCAAAGCTTGCCAGTGAAGCTTATCAGCTTGAAGGAAAATCCAAGAAACCAAAGCTGAGTACTGTCTGGGCAATGATACATCACTAGACTCTTCCTTAATATTTTTTTTACTTACTCACTTTATATCCAACTCACTGCCCCCTCCTAGTCACCTCCTCCCACAATCCTTTCCTTCTCCTATGAGTGGGTGGGTTTCCCTTGGGTATCCCTCAGTCCTGGCACATCATGTCTGGGAGGCTAGGTGCATCCTCTCCCACTGAGTCCAGACAATGCACCCCAGCCAGAAGAACATATCCCACAGACAGGCAACAGCTTTTGGGATAGCCCCAGTGGTTAAGAGCACTGACTGCTCTTCCAGATATCCTGAGTTCAATGCATGGTGAGTCCCAACATTCTCTTTCAAACCACCATACCTGGCTTGCTCCCCAATGACCCATCTGGTTTACATATTGAAGAGTGCAGAATACCTATGTCGACCCCTACTGTACCCACCTGTGCCTGGTCCCTTCTCTCCTAGGGGACTATCTTTCACTCCCTTTGGACAAATTTCTCTCTACAGGACGTATTTGGTGACCATTCCTTAACATGGGTAAGTAGGCTGAAATAAAGCTGAATGAAAAGGACCTCCTAAATGCTGTGCAATGGTGCCAAAGAAAATCAAAATGTTTTAAGAGCATTGGTTTACTTGCAGGGTCTGCAGCAGCTGTCCAAATAGCCCTGCCTTTCTGGATCATTACTCCACCATCAGGAGCCCAGCATTAAGGCTCAGCTCACTGAGCTGCTAAGCTTTCTGGCTCTGAAGGCCGTGAAAGTTATTAGGCAAAGTATGTTATTCTGGAAGTTTCTGTCTCTGCCCTAAGATACATATGCTGCTGCTATGACTGGCTTTTGGCCCAAAAACCCATGCATCCACTTGACAGAATAGGAAAACAGTCTCCACAGCCTCTGGACACAAAGAAGAAGGAGCCAAGGGAGTATGAGGCACGGTCTGCGCAGTATCCCACAGTGCTATCAGACTAACAGGGACAGAAGTGACATGCCCATCCTCTGAGGAAGCTAGTAGCCATGGTCAAGCTTCCATCCCAAACTTACCCCACACATAGGGTCACCCCACTCAACATCCTATCAGATCATCATCATGCTATTCACACCCCAACATGGGAGTGAGGAGCCCTGTGACTGTCTCATTCCAGCATCGTGCATCTTGGTAATCGAAAACCATACAGATACTCAGGTTTTCTTGCCTGCATGGGAAAGGGGTGGAACTGGGTAGATACTATGTTGGAAATTTTCCATGTGTAGAGTTGCAGAATCCAGCAAATCCACAACCCAGTTGGATGTTTGCTAGAAAAATGAATGCACTTCCTGCAAGTTTTCGTGTTTAGAAAATAAACAGCCGTGGTCAAATTTTACACTCCGTAAGCTGCTTCTTGCACAGCCTGAGCTCTGGAGGATGTGTATTCTGGCCTGGGGTGATGGGCAATCAAACCACAAGGAAGGCTACCAGAGGCAGGGAACTTAGGGGTTGGTGTGTGGCTGCCCACAGAGCCACCTCCGATATAGCTGCCTCAACTGGCTTGTCCAACCGGCTCCAGAGTTACTTATGGTTCTATTATGAACCAACGGATCAAATGACAAAGCACATCAGCTACGGCTCATGACTAACAATAAAATAAAGTTTTGCCACAGCAAAGGGAGTAAAAGCAAGCACAAATGAGCCTGAGCTGGTTACCCAGAACCAACATGAGAGATGCAGGATGGACCTCTCTCTGTCTCTGGGACACTGACTGGACCTCATGACCTCAAGTTCTTCATCCCTCCCTTTTCGTGCTGGATTCTCAAAACTTATGACTTTTCCAGAATGACCCAAAGTCCCCAGCCACCTTTCATCAACTCAAATGGCATCTGCACCAGCTTTGTGCTGAACTGTGTCACAGCTACTATACGCCCCATCGTCGCAGCCTCCTGCACCTTAGATGCAGATACTCAGTCATAGACTTGAGTTTGCTGTAAACTTCAAGGTGGGAAGTGAAATGCCAAACAATCGTTAAAACGTGCTTGTATTTGTATTTATTGGCTTACGGTACTTAATAAATGTTCAGGTGTTTGCCATACCATATGCTCCGTGTCAAGTGCCTTGTCCACTTCTCCTGGATAGCCTGATTGGACCTGAAGGTTTCTGACTCAAGTTTGGCCAGGTCCACCTGCTCTTGGAATCTGGATTTGGGAAGCAAAAAGTGCCCCATGTGTGCAGAGAAGCAGAGGTGTAAGAGCTAAGAACACAGCTGGGGCCTATAGACAGTGAGCTTCAGGAAGAGGCTACAAGTCTGTCTGCTGAGGTTTGCCTTTGAGGCAACGCCAGCCCTTCCCCCACAGGGTTGAGTGTCCTAGAATATTGTGAGTTCAGCCTCTGTTTCATTAACTACTGTTTGCTTTCAATCCTAAGTAACCAAAACGTACCTGTGAGCTAGCCCTCCTGAAATATTTCCTTGAGACTGTGCTAGCCCCTGACTCTCTGTGGCTCACACACTGTAATTCAGCTGTACACTCCTTCCATGAATTAGGCATTAGCTATGACCAACCCAACCCACATATCCCCACAGCCATGTAACTCAGTTGGTAGTCTGCTTACCCAGCAAAGCAAAGCACTATATCCAATCCCAACACCACATAATCCAGGCCCGGTGGTACACACGTGTAATCCCAGCAATTAGGAAGTAGAGACAGGATGATCAGAAGTTCAAAGCCATCTTTGGCTACATAGCAAGTTCAAGACTATCCTGGAGTACATAACTCCTTATTTTGAAGCAAAACAAAACAACAACAACAACAACATAAAACAGATACTAAGTCAGAATAATGCAGAGTGACCTACCAGGCTGATCTGAAGCTGAACCTGCCTAGACAGTGGCCACTCACTGCCTGTGTCCCCACTCAGGCAGAACCTTCATTTGGAGCTCAGGCTCTGGCTCATGAGTTCTCAGTGCAACTACCTCCATTCAACATCAGTGGTTCCTGTACAGGCAAGAATGCTCAGAAAGTCAAAGATACAAAGACAAAGACACAAGCAGCCTAAGCAAAGAGAGTGGCCTCTAACAGATGAGGGTCCGCAGATGCCTGGCCCCATGCCTGACAGCCACCAGAAAACAGTATTCATTTTTCTCTGAGACACCGAGAGTTGTTTCAAAGCACTCTCCGTCTTGCCAGCTGGCTGAGTTCTCCAAGTATGCCAACACTGGTAACCTTAAGGGCAGGACCACCCACTCAGCAGCTCAGGGACACCATGGGGCCCTGATATGTTCTCTGCAGTGTTTCATATCGTTACAGGAGCTCCAGAAAACCCACAAGAGGAAATAAACTGAGCCTAAGGCAGAAACATCTGGCAAAGCTGCAAGATCACAACAGCAATTCTACAAAAAGGTGCGTGGGGGGTGGGGGGGTTGGCTGCCAGCCCAGCACTGGCAAGCTACAGTATGTGGATAGTCTCCACCGATACCCAGTGCTTCAGGCAGCAAATCTGATATCACAGAGGCTCTGGGTTAACAGTGTGCCCCCAACAGGCATAGCGTCTACTCCTCTTCCTCTCAAATGTTCCAATTTAGTCATCTCTGGTCACCATTTCTATTAAGCACTGTTAATGCTGTTGAAAGAGGAGGATTCTACCTGTGATGAGCCAGGGGTTCCACTGTTCTGCACCTTGGAGTCATGCCTGCCAGAGGCACTGGAGATCATGCCTGCACAGATCAGCAACACTGTATTCTTGAGAGGCAGGAACAAAATTTATTCAGACACAAAGGCTCACAAAGCATTTTCCAACATCAAACTGGACAGCCAGGCAAGAAACAGATGGATGGAGAACCATAAGACCTTTAGCCCATGCCCTGAAGGTCACCTGAGGCCTAGATCTCAATTCCACAAGTGTATAGGAGTTGTAAAGCCTCAGAGATTATAGCTATACTCTTTAAAGAAAAAAAAAAAAACAGTGAGATGTGAGGGAATCTTTGGTTCTTACTCTGCCCTGTGGAAACTCGAGTAAATGTGTTAGGAAACTGGGTGGGTGAAAGGGAAGCCAGCATCCACTGACAGGCACAGTTGTGGTGTGATGTGTGCCCGTGGTGTATGCATGTTCTCCTGACTTTTCACTCAGACAATCCACCCCCAACAAAGCAATCAAGAGCTGTGATGGACAGCTCCAAGAGGGTTGAGGATCAGGGCTTTGGCTGAGGCCCCTCCACCCAGACCAATCACCCTCTGATGAGCTTCTTCTTGCAAAGGAAACTCTATGAGGTTCTATGATTTGCCCATGGTCACATAGCTTGGAAGCCCCAGAATCAGAATTGAGATCCTGGTCAGTGCAAAGACAAACAAACCCTGGTTCTTTGTTCCATCAAGCTAAGCCCACACTAGCTTAGTCTGATGATCTTGCCTGAGATGAAACTCGGAGGAGGCAAGTGGGGAACAAAGGACCAAATTGCCAGCCAGTGATTGTGAGCGATTCAACAGTCCAAAGTTCTATTTAGCCTCAACCAGTATTCATCCAGGAATGAATGAATGAATGAATGAATGAATGAATGAATAGCATCTCCTTGTTACAAGATTGTGCCTAAACAGGTCAGTTAGAATTCCCAATCCACCCAGCTCTTCTGCTGCTGCCTTTCTTCTCCCATGCCCACAATCTTCCAAGGGCTCACAATACTTTCCTCCCAGTAAGAATTCTTTCCACAAATCAGACACCAAAAATAACTTGCTTCAAACCTGTTAAAAGACTATTTGAGATGCAAAGAATTGCCATAATTAAAGCTTTTAAAATTAACCAAAAAAATTAAATAATTCCCATCACTCATATTATTTTTCCAGGCTGATATGAAGATAATGTTTATTTACTAACTAGCAGTCATAATGAAAATGAATCTTTAAGTTCTTAATGGGTTCACTGATACAGCTCAGCCCACAGTTACTCTCCAGCAGCTTACAGTTAAATGCTATTTGTTCTTACTAAAGTTGCCTTTGAAATGCCTAACTGGTATTCAGAGTACCTTGTGGTTTAGAATCACAAAGGGATAGCAGCTCCAGCAATGTCACCCAGTGATGAAATGCCATCTGCCACCTGGAATATCCTTCCAAACACTGAGGCATCAACCCAAGCCACCATACTGTGACTTTCTTCCCACCCTCCTATCCATCCTGCCCCGTCCTTTGATGAGTCCTTTTTCACCATCTAATGTCACCAGCAGTTTGAGGTGTAACATGTGTCACTTGAAGGTACCATTGCTTTCTTTCACAGGTACATCTGCAATCATCCTTACATTCGAAAACTCCCATAACCTCCCAATGTGAAAGTGAGGTTGTGTTCAAGGGAAAACTTGAAGTCAGAAGATCCTCTGAACTGGGCTTGCAACTAGATAGCATCTGCTGCCAATAGGCCAGTTCTCAAAGAAGCCCCTTGCCCCTACCTGGACAAGTGAATGATGGGATTGCATTCCCTACCACTTTGTTGTTGAACATAGCCCTGGTACCTCCTATAAAGGCTGCATCTATCCTTTTAGCTTCATCTCAGTCAGCTCAACAATTCTCTGTGGAGTCTTCAAGCTTAGCTACCTCCCAGGGATGGCTGAGGCTCCAAAGCTGGCCCAAACAGGAGCTCACATCCAAAGCCATATTGCCCTAAACTACCACTTTGCACTCCAGGGAAACAAGCCCTGTTCCTCCCCACCCCCACGCCCATGCCTGAGGACTAGAGCTGTCATCATTGATATGGGAGATGGTGAGCAGTGATTGACAGGTTCACCACAGGAGGATAATGTGACTTCAGCAGGGGCCATAATGAAGAAAATAAATATGCATCTTAAATTTGTGATTTTCCTTAAAATATTCAGCCAGTCCACTAACTCCGAATACTCTAACAACCCTGATTGTACTGAATCAATTGTAGTTCACTTTTATTGTTTTTCTCATGATTAAGCATGCTCACAGTTTCATGCATGAGAGAAGGAAGGGTCCAGCAGGATGGCCTGCATGCCAGTATGCAGTTATGGGACTCAGCACCTGCACCTCTGCCAACACGGAGCAGATCTTCAGCCCTGTTGACGAAGGGATTTAGAGACTATGCTCATCTTTTGGTGACATGTGGTTTCAGCAGTGTGCTTGGATCAAACCTCAGGATTTGTACCTCTGACACTGGAACTCCATGATGCTTTGTTTGCTATTCGTTACTGTCAGCTGGTCACACTCTGGCATGCCCCAGGCAGAGGGATCTATGGATTAGGACCAATGAAAACTTCAACATGAACCCAGTCCAGTAGCTTGCATCTGTAATCCCAACACTTGCAAAGCTAAGGGAGCATTGCTTTTAGTTGGAGGCCAGCCTGGGTGACTCTTTCTAAAATCAAAATGAGGCTCACCTCTGGCTGCATTTGTGTTGTAGGAGGAAGAGTGAGCTGCTGACACCCCTTCTTGAGGTGGGAAATGGATAGGGAAGCCCATACCGATCACAAGCAGATTCTCCTGCCTGCTTCCTTGTCCTCTGAGATCTGGTTGTGTGTCTGTCCCTTCCACTGTAATAAACATCAGCTGGGTACAGTCCTGTGTGAGGTAGGTATTGGAGCTCCTTTGGTCCTACCTATCCCTACTATAGTTCTGACTCCAGGTAAGCAAGCAATCCCAGTGCAGCTGGTATCCTGAAGTCTTGGTCATGGATCAAGGTTTGTGGGGAGCCCTGCCTGGTGGCCTTAAAGCCCTTTGCTCTGGGGGTGCTATGTGCAAACAGCACTTTCAAGAAGAAAGGTTTGCTTTGTTTTCTTAGCAAAGCCAGCTTTCCAAAGACTGCAACTCCAAAGGAGAAGCCTTCTCTCCCAGAGCTTGGCCTTATTCCACCCTCAGAAGAGAGACTGATTTGTCTTGGGGACCAAGGACTCCCTCTAAGTAGTCAGGACCACACTCACTGTTTCTGCCTTAGAAATTATCATCCTGAGTGAGTTAACCCAATCACAAAAGAACACACACGATATTTACTCACTGATAATCGGATGTTAGCCCAAAGGTTTGGAATAGCCAAGACTCAACACACAGACCACATGAAGCTCATGAAGAAGGAAGACCAAGTGTGGATGCCTTGGTCCTACTTAGAAGGAGTAACAAAAATACTCAAGGGAGCAAATATGGAAACAAAGTGTGGGACAGAAACTGAAGGAGGAAACCTGGAGACCATTCCACCTGGGTATCCATCCCAGGTACAGTCACCAAAGGTAGACACTGATGTGGATGGCAGGAAGTGCATGCTGACAAGAGTCTGATATAGCTGTCTCCTTAGAGGCCTGCCAAAGGCTGACACATTCAGAGGCCGATGCTCACAGCTAACCACTGACCTGATCAAGGGTTTCTCAATGGAGAAGTTAGAGAGAAGACTGAAGGAACAGAAAGGGTTTGTGGCTCCATGAGGAGAGCAACAATACCAACCAACCAGAGCTCCCCAAGCTCTCCCAAACCACCAGCCTGGGAGCACATAGGGAGGGACCCATGACTCTATCTGTACATGAAGGGGAGGATGGCTTTGTCCGGCATAGGTGGGAGAGGAGATTCTTGGTCCCATGAAGGATGAACACCGAGTGGTGGGGGGAATTCAAGGGTGGGGAGGTGGGAGTGGGAGGGTGGGTGGGGACACATCCTCATGGAAGCATGAGGAGGAGGGATGGGATAGGAGGTCCCTGAGTGGTGGGGGGAGGGGGGTTAGGGGATAAAATCTGAAATGTAAATATAATATCCAATAAAAAAAGAAAGTAGGAGAGATGATAAGAAAAGGGAATGGGGCCACTGAGCCGCAAGGAATGCTGCAGAAAAGGGCGTTTTGTGGCCCAAAGCTTAAGAAGGTTCCTCCAGACCCAAGGTGACACTATCAGGAAGAATCCTTAGGGAGATAAATTCTCACAAATGAAGTCAGTGCCCTGACTAAAGGGTCTCCAGAGAGCTCCATCTTTTCCCTCACAAGGCAACAAGGAGGAGTGCATCTGGAAAAGGGGTACACCAGCACCACACAGGTGATACCGTAATCTCAGATGTCTGACTTCTAGAACTGAGAAAGAAGTCTTGTCACTTAGAAGTGTCCCAATCAGTGCTTCATTATAGCAGCCAAAGGAACTGAGACAAGGGACCTGTACCAGGTCCCTTTAGGGACAGAACAAGGGCAAATAAACTAGAAAGAACAAGAAAGCACAGAAAAACTCAGGAGGACTCAGACAATAACAGTAAAGCAGAAGTGGGTGCCACTGGTGACAGCTGGGGCCGTAGTGGCAGAAAGGAAGACTCGCTGAGGACACCCACACTTGGTCCTCGTTGGCAGGTCAGGGGTCACCAAGCACAGGTACTCACTTGCTCAGAGCTCAACTCTATTATTTCCCCATTCAATTCCTGATGCTCCTCAAGCCTCAGAACCCTAAGGCTAACCCAGCACAAAGACAGAACTGCCAGCTCTAAGTCAGCCAAAGGGGACTTTGATAAGAGTGGAGCACACTGGCTTATCAGAGATGACCAGTGTGTGTTCCCCTCCAGGGTCCAGAGAGGACACTTACCTAGGTGTCATCTCAGAACGGCAGACACAGGCAAAAACTGGGGCTGAGTCAGGATTCTCAAGTCCCCGTGCCATATCAGCTGCCGACTTTACACTCCACAGGTTCCCCGCTTTTAGTGCTATTCAATCCCATGAGCACTCAGAACCCCTGATAGAAGCACACTACAAAAACGAAGTTCATGGGAAGTATTGAAAATGTGGATACATTTCTGAAACTTCCAAATAATCTGTTATTACAAAAATAATTCTTTAATATGCTATTTATGTTAAAGCCTGCATCCCCCATCGAGCCCACAGTGAGAATACTAGCTGGACAACAGGTCCCCATTGAGAGAGTTGGGTGCTCCACGGCAAAAGAGAGGGGAGCCATGTTTCAGCCAAACTTGACACTGAGTTTCCCTTTTATGAATGAACTCCAAAAGGTGCTAGAGCCAAAACAAACCTGGGAAGGGGATACTGCCAACACTAACTTCACCAAAAGAGTTTCAGATCAAACCAAAGAAGATGGCTCCCTGCCAAGGTTCTCTGTATCCTTTTGCATATGAAAAGGCAAGGGAAGAAGAGAGTCTGTGGAGGATCCTTCAGTTGGGGATTGGCGGGGGCAAGCCTCTAGGTGCAGAGGGCACAATGGTTGGTGGGCTCTGGACAGTCTAAGGAGAGAAGGCATGTCTTGTAGGAGCTAATTCTTCAGGGCTTGGAAGCATTTCTGCTCCAGAGCTTGGAAGCATTTCTGCCCAGCAGGTGAGAGAGCCTGAAGAGAGATGGATGGCCTTCTCAGAGGTTGGGAGGCCTTGCGTGGAGACCCTATCCACAATGGCCGGCTGCACCCCTGCTAACAAGCAGCAACCATCAGGTGGAATATACACAGACTGGATTCTTCATCCTCTACAATTCTTCCCTGACCATCTTTGTTCATCACACTGCTTGTTAGCAGGAGTAGAAGGAAGGAGTTGGATAGAAAAAAAATGGCATACAAAACTGACCAAGCAGATCGCCAGCCATACCTTTCAGGAAAACCAATGGAGGAGCTTCAAATGCATGACTGTAATAAGACTGAGATGGGCAGCAATTCCTTTTCCCGACAGAGCCAACACTTAATCATATTTGTCAAACCATGAAGGACCTAATATCTAGGACAACAATGATGGAGAAATAATGACCGTTCCCCCACTGAGTATGCATTTTAATATTGCGTGATAATTAGTCTATGTTTATGTATTTGGGAATCCAAAAATTGGTAATTTATGAGTGAGACAGGTCCAAAAGCAGTGGTTGGGGCGTAATGAATGAGAACGACATGTTTACTGGTGCCAAGTAAATATGCATTTAAAAATAGCTCGCAACCTCCAAGATTGAGGAGAGAAGGGCCAGACAAGCCTCAACTGCATGGGGCTGCTGGATCATTTCATGAGAAATTACATTTGAGTCTGAAAAATATTAATACATATTAAATAGCCCCCCAAATAGTCGAGGTATTATTCCCACCATGCTGTACAATAAATATATAAAGATTCCACCATTCTGAAGTATGAGAAAATAATGTGTTTGCAATTACAGACTTGGATGCAATCCAGATCCAGCACTTACTTCCTACACCTAGGCTGTCTTTGGCCCAGCTTAATCTGAATTCTTTCCTCCACCTGTGAAGAATCTCCTCTACAGAGACTTTGGTGAGTCTTCTGAGATGGAATATTTGAGAACAGAGTAACCAATTAACAATAAATGGAGACAGAATCTCTTCTTTAAACAGAGCACCAGCCCTGGTGCTTCAGACCTTGTACCAGAGCCAAGATTTCTCCTTAGGGTGAGGGTGTTCTTATCTGCGCCAGCTACTGGCTGTTTCTCTCTCAAGACAGCTTAGCTTACCTAAACGTCATCTCTTCTCAACAGAAAACCTTGCTGGCCAGAAGCATCCTGTGCAGCGTGCACCTCTGCCCTCGGCCCCTTTCACCCACATAAGTACCCAAAACCCCAACTCTGCTGATCTTGAGCAACCTGGTCCTGGGACCAGAGATGGTTCTGAGACTCACCTGAATGTGTATCAGCCCTTCCTTGTAGGTGTTTGTTGGATATTCAAGAAGTTTAGTACCCAATTAGGGAGTGGTAGGTCCTCACACAGGGGTCAGAGCTCCCAGTGAGACTTGGCTTACTAGGTAGGCAGAGATAGGTGCATGTTCTGTGTATCAGTTACCCATGATAGGCTGTATTTATCTACTGTTGTATTAACTGTGTGTGCACAGGTGTGAATGTTAAGTCCGACTTAGAGCAAGGTAAGAAATGGCTATTTAGCGGACTAAAAGTAGCCTGGGATGGTTGTATTGAGGCTCTGGATCTGCAACATCCCATCCTCTCCAGAGCCATCAAAGCTTTAACCTGGTAATCAGCCTTTGCAGACATAGATCCTTCCCAGGAATCCTTGTGCACAACACTCACTTTAGTCCCCTCTTGATGACATGAAACATCTCTATGCTCAAATGCATCCTATTTTGTCTGAGCCTATAGATACCCTCACTCTTTCCTACAGACCCCTTCTCCTGATTGAAAAAAAAAAAACGAGTATATATGTGCACATCAGAGACAGGAACAAAACTGAATGAAGAACCTGAACACCCTCCTAACTACACAACCTTCAAAGTAAGAGTATCCTATTACTCACCCTGTTTGCTGCCGTTGTATACACTCCTTGTCAACACTTTCAAAGGCCATGCTAATCTCAAGACACTTTGTGGACTCAGCTGACTTCTGTAACACCTTAAACACCATTTTAACACTGCAGCCAGCAAACACCCCTACTGGCTGACTCTTTACTCCACGCATTCCATGCCTACCATGCAAGAAAGAATTTTCTTTTTGTAGCAATCAGACCATGTCTCAAGTTGCCCTGATCTTTCCCTACTGCAAGACTGGAAATAGTCAGATGTCTCCAGTGAGTCTAGCTACAACTACCAAATGCAGCATTAGAATCCAGATGTTTAGGCGGGACTTACGTGGGCATGGGGCTGAAGAGTCAGACCTCAGGTGTTGTTCCAAAGTGGCACTGAAGCAGAGCTGTCCTTTCAAGGACTCCAGATCATCTAGGTTTTCCCAAATTTTGTATATCATAGGTTCTTTAGTTTGCATGGGGGGATTTGCCACCAATGACCAAGAATCTTGCCACGCTCATTCACTATCTGAAGGAAATAAACATGGGACATCTCAGAGGAGAGTCATTGGATAGATGTAGGTTGTCTCAACCTGCAGGCTTGGTATCTTAGTTTGGGTTTCATTGCTGTGAAGAATCACCATAATTAAGGCAACTCTTAAAAAGGAAAGCATTTAATTGGTTCAGAGGTTTAGTCCATTATCATCATGGTAGGAAGCATGACTTCCTGCAGGCAGACTTGGTGCTGGAGGAGCCAAGAGTTCTACATCTTGATCTGAAGGCAGCAAGAAGAGACTGAAATCTGCAAGCAGCCAGGAGGAGGGTCTCTTCTGCACTGGGTAGAGTTTGAGCACAGGACCTCAAAGCCCGCCTACACAGTGATGTGCTTCCTTCAAAAGGGCCACACCCCCTAATAGTGCTATTTCCCATGAGCCAAGCATATTCATACCACTACACCTAGGTAAGCATTTATGTCATGGAGTCTCTTCACAGCAGTGAAAAACAAAGACACCAAGCCTGCAGGCTGAGACAACCTACATCTATCCAATGAGTCTCCTTCTCCAAGTTGTCACTTGTTTATTTCCTTTAGTGAGCATGGCAAGATTCTTGGTCATTGGTGGCAAATCCCCCCATGCAAACTAAAGGGCCTATGATATGCAAAATTTGGGAAAACCTAGATGATCCAGAGCCCTTCAAGGACAGATTTACTTCAGTGCCACATTGGAACAACACCCAAGGTCCAATTGTTCAATCTCATGCCCACATGAGTCCTAACACCTGGTGACGACCTCATTCATTTAAACCCACTCGGTAAATGCATACTAAGGCCCACAGCTTCCCTGGTTAGCCAGCAGACTTATCCGGGCTAGTATTTGACAAAGACAGGGGCCTGGCAGAAAAGGATGCCTTCAGGCTCTGTTTCTCTAACACCTCTCAAGCTGTTTCCCTGCTTGGCTCACTCATCCCTGCTCACACTTCTGCTTTTATGAAGGAGACATTTAATGAGTCATTTAATACATCCTAATCCTCTCTATTTAGGTCGCCATCTCCTTGGGGAGGCTGTTTCATGCTTGGAAACAGCTGGAGTGGCTCGGTGCTCTCCCTCCGGAGGACCAGCTCTTCATGGCAGTCACTCAGCTGCCATTTATCCTCAGTTCTGTAAGAGGTGGAGAGCCAGGAGGCCACTCCACTAGTATCAGCAGCATGTGAAAAGCTGGCTCATGGACCACATCTCCCAGAGCTGCAGTGTGATGCCCACTGCAGCTGCCAGGGGCCCCAGCAGCTTCTGCTCCTCTGTGAATTCTATGACTACTTCCAAGAGAAATAAATGGCAGCCCATGTTTCCCTTCGGTATTTCACAGATCGTGATGCATCAGCCTAATGAAAAGCCACCTGTGAGCCTGCCAAAGCAAGTTCTTCCTCCTCTCTTTAAACCAGAATTTTCTGTGGGTGGCACCAATCAACCTGTCCTTGGCACAGGGGCAAACTCACATCAGATTTGGAGGGCCAATGAAGACAGTTTGATGCCCCTGAGACTACCTGATTGCCCAGAGAGGACCGAACTTCAGACTATCAGTCTTAGGCACCAGGCCTAAGTGTCAATAAACACATTACCTGTCTGTGGGCTCTCCCTGTAAGAGTGGCCACACATTTCCTCCAGGAGCTGTGCTGAACACCCACTGCAAAACTGGATGCAGGTAAGCCTCTTTCGCTATGTTTTCCACTTAAAAATGTTTAGCCATTTCCCAACTATTTGGGGATTATTAATACTTTCCATAGACATGTAGATCTAAATAGTCAAACATATGAAAGTTTCTGTGCCCACATTCAGTTTCTGTAACAAGCTGCAGAATGAGCTCCATCTCAAAGCACTTCCCCATAAGCGTGCATCACCCCTATACCCCAGAAGTTGATGTCTCAAAAGCAGAACTTCATCCAAGAAGAGCAGTTTTCAATTCCAATCTCACGCGTTTTCAATTCCAATCTCACATTTTGTAACAAGCTAGTCATGTTTCCCAGCAATAGATAAACAGTCTATTCCCTCTAAGGCTCTGTTTGTCCCAAGGGATAGTTCCCGCAGGGATCCAGATGACAGAAACCTGACAAATGGCCAAATCAAGAAATCAAGAGCACTTTGGGAAGTGGAAGGTGATTTCCTGTGCGTGGGTCAGCCCAGCAGCTGGGCTCAGCGGCCCTCAGGCAGAATGTTCCGCTGTTGTTAATGTGACATGACAGAGCAATTTTCTCCCAGGCACGTGGATGAATCTGGACTCCCCAGAATCTGAAGCACACTGGAAAATTAGGGGTAAACAAGGCAAAGCAAACCATGTTGGCACAGAGACACATTTGCAGAGGGAAGAAAGCATTTGTGGTGAAATAACTTAGAAACACACCATGAGGTATAATCTTGCCAAGGCCTGTGGTGACTATTCTCGTCATTTCTTAGTCTACACTCTTTATTGAAGTTGGGAATCAAGTGTAAGTCTTCACAGGGTAATTGACAAGGGATTTTGAGTACGCACAGCTATCTCCCTGGAGCTGCCTTGGTTCCTAGTTTGGACTTCACTCTATTGGTTTAAAGATGGGCCGTAGCCAGGGCAGAAATGAAAGTACAAACTGACCTTCTGTGCCACTTGCAGTAAAGACTAGCTAGACAGGCATGTCTGTGAGGACATCTATAGACAGGTTCGAGTGAGGAGGGAAGGGCAGCAGCATCCATAGGCTGTGTCCTGGACTAAATAAAATGGAGAACACTGTAGGGAGCAGAGGAAGGCCTGAGCGAGCAGAGCATGCCAAGGACCCCAGAGCCTCAGACCTGTGGAGAAACAGCAAAGGCTCACCTTAGGACGAGGCTGCAATGAAACACGGCAAAGTCTCCTGTGGGAATCAGAATGTGGATATTGATAGTGTGTGCAGAAAACATTCACTATATCTTTCTCTCCCTGAGTATTTACAGCCTGAAGACTATTCACCTACAGAGACTTTTTCTACAAAGACAAGCCAACCCTGTCTCCTTGATCCAGCTGTATACCATAACCCTTGTCTCCCTGTTTATCTGTATGTAATAACTAAGCCTCCCCATTCAGTTGCATGAAATAACCCTGCCTTTATGATCAAATCTATATAATAAACATACTGTGATTCCATGATGCTGCATGATGTGGTCCATGAGAGCCCAAACCACCAAACCCCAGCCTTCTGTCTATGTGTCCATCTGTCTATCTGTTCTTTACTGCCTTGCTACCCCAGTCATATCCATCACTGGAACAATACTAGACATGAGAAAAAAAAAACACATGAGAACCAAAATGTAATCTCTCTGCTTCCTGACTTTGGGTGTCATGTGGCCAGCCACCTCACACTCCTGCTTCCAAAACTAGAGCTCCTTAAAATGTATTCCCCATGGCAAGATCCAGAACTCCTAAACTTACAGGATAAGTCAAGTAAGCCATCTCTTCCTCAATCTGCTTTTGTAAGGTATTTTATCCCAGTAATGAGGAACTAATCTGGCACTTTGGGGCTAGTGAGAGCAGAAAGCTGCAGCACCAGAAATCTGTGTGCCAGTCACATGATTGTGCCCCTCCCCCTTCACATGGCATCTGCACTGAGTCAGGAATTCAGTGTAAGGTCACTCGCTGTGGGGAGGAAATGTCTGTAGATCTTTCCTTTCTGCTGATGACCTGGTGGACACTACAGCAAAGCCTCCAGGCTGGAGGATATTCAGTTCAATAGGAGACAAAGGCTATCCACATTAGTCATTTTGACAAGAGAGTGTGGGTAGTCCATAGTCTGGAGTACATTGAGAAACTAAGGGGGAAAGAGAGTAGGAGTGTCTATGAAGAAGTGGAGGAGGAGTTTTCAAGGAAACAGCACGCTGCGATTAAATCCAACCAACTGACAGCAATAAAGTATTTTAAATTCTGCATGACAAATAATTCTACTACATACAAATGGTCTTTTTTAAATGTTTTATTACGTGTGTGTGTGTTTGTGTGTGTGTGTGTGTGTGTGTGTGTGTGTGTGCAGGTGAGTGCAAGCATCCCCTGGAACTGGAGTGATAGGCAATTGTGAGCCACCCAACCTGGGCACTAAAAACTCAATTCGGGTCCTCTTCAAAAGCCATACATGCTCTCAACCATCACTTCAGCTTACAAGATGCTCTAAAAACAATTAAAAGACAATCAAACTACATCAAGATCCTAACCAAAACACATGCAGTCTATGAGAAGCCCAGCTTACTATAAAGGTGCACACAAGAGAGCACCTATGCTGAAAAGCAAAACCCTGGGAAAGACACGGAGAAAACCAGCAATCCAGAGAAAGAAACTGGAGTGGCTACATGGAGAGCAGAGCTAGACTTTGGGAAGGGAGCACCACCAGGGATGGAGAGGGATGCAGTGTGGACAGGGAGCCAGCTCACCCAGAAGACAGCAGTCCTGAGTGCTCACACATGTAGCATAGAAGTCCAAACACACAAAGCAAAGAAGAGGACTGAAAGAAAACCCCAAACCCTGGTGAACATGTTGGTGATGTCAGCAGTCCTCTGGGTAACAAAAGACACACATGGTGTCCAACACCTGTGATCCCAATGCTTGGGAAACTGAGATCACAGGACTACCTGTACCATGGGACCAGCTTGGCTTACATAGACATTCCAGGGTAGCCTGATCTATGCAGTGATACGTTGTCTCAAACAAACAAAAACACAAGCAGACTCCACATCAGCAAGAACACTGTCTCCCTAAGCCACACAATCACCCAATTCACCCTTAACTGGCCTTTAAAAGGCATTCTTCATGGAGGCCAAAGAGTACAGACTCTTTCAAGATTAAACACTCATGAAAACAGGCCACGTTCAGTCTGAAAACAAAAGTCAACCCATGTAAGAAAATTAAAACCATGTAGTGTATTCTCTGACCCAAATGGAATTAAAGTATAAATCAGTAACAGAAATATATCTGAAAAATGTCCAAATGCCAAATAAAACAATACACTGTAAGAACCCATGAATCAAAGAGGAGCCACAAGAGAAATTACAAACTATTTTTAATGAAATTAAAACAAAAACATAGCAAATTGATGTGCAGAATGCCACTGAGGCAATGTTCACAGGGAGATTTTTAATGGTCAGTTCTTAGATTGAAACAGAAGGAAATCTCAAACCAATGATCTCACCTTCACTTCCAGGAAAATAGGAGAAAACTGCAAATAAGAAGTGTGCAGCTATTTTCTCCCAAAGCAAACATTCCCTCCTGGAGAAAAGCTGGGGTGGTGGGAGCTCATGGACCTCACAAGAAATTACAAGACTCATAAGCCCCTCTTGGAGATTACATAAGCAATAAAAATTGCTGGGGAAAGAAGACTCTTCAGTGAAGATGCCTGGAAATTGAGCAGGGAGCCCCGGCGATGCCGCTTTTGTAAGTCATCACCCATGCTGGGGTGGATTTTCTGGTAATGTCGTCATATGAGTTACTCATGCTTATGTGCACCCACATAAGTTACCCCAATAACTGCATTGGTTCTCTTAAGTTATGCTTGGTGGGACTCTGCCTTTAGTGGGAGACTTATCTGGGGTGAATAAAGATTTCTTCATATCTCTCTAGGAAAAATTATACACCAGAAAGGAAGGAAGGAAGGAAGGAAGGAAGGAAGGAAGGAGGGAGGGAGGGAGGGAGGGAGGGAGGGAGGGAGGGAGGGAGGGAGGGAGGGAGGGAGGGAGACTCATGTAGAAGGATGTGGGTTGTTATTTAAGCTGCAGTTCAGTTTGAAGGAGGTTTCTGTTGTTGCTTTGACTCAGTGAAGCTGATGTCTTAGTTGTTCCTGATGCTAAAATAAAATACCCAGACAGCAGCTATTTACTGGAGAAAGGGCCTATTTAGCTCTTGATGGGGATGTCACAGCAGCAGGAGCTTGGAGGGTTGACTACCAGCACTAATCTTCATGCTGAAAATTCAGGTGAGAGATCCAGAGATTTTTGTCTGTTTGCTGGCCTGTTTTTGGTTTATTTGTTCTGATGAAGTGAAGATACAGGTAAAGTAGCTTTTGTGGGGGTAAGTAGTACTGAGGGAGGGGGCTGGCAGGGGACACAGAAGGCCGAGTCCATGTTCCACCCCCATGTAACTGTAAACAGAAGGCAGATGTGGAAAGAGTCCCAAGTGGATGTGTATTATTGACATGAATACGGCCATGTTAAACATACCAATGCATTAAACTTGTAGGAGCAGCAAGCCCTTCCCCAGGTCAGGCTCACAGTAATGGCAAGGCTTTCCCCTGCTGGGGATATGGATGTTAGCAGTATTGCAGAATGTATAAACTAGAGCTTTCCCCTCTCCAGTGACTGCAGCCTGAGACTGTTTCCCTATAGAGACCATAAAGTGGAAGTTTCAGGTATTGTCATGTGATGCAGATTCACGTGGTATTTTCTGAGGCAAGACCTGCTGGAGGACAGGTGATGTTTGAAGAGAATATAAATAGGACTCAATGGACAGTAAGGGTACACTTGCATAGCTAGCCTTTCGGTGCTTCGTTGGTCTTACATCTTTGCTGATCTTTGCTTTGTTCTTCGCTTTGTTGAGAGGGGTGCAGCAGAGAACTTCTCCTGGCATTCTGGATGGTTCTGGTAGCTCCGGCTGACTTGTGGAGACCTAGCAGTTTCTGCTGGATTGTGCAACTGCTATCAATTCATGTTTGGTATCCTGGCATTGCTGAACTGGACTGCTGGTATCCTGACAACAGAGATTGGAATCACTCCCAAAGAACTACTTCCAAACAGGTCCACATCCCCTTGTCCTGTTTACCATCTTTTCTCTCCTACCTTTGGATGGTGGACTAGAAGAGGATTTGAAACATTTGAGCATGCTTATTAAAAGTAAGCCTACAAAACCTCCTATTGAGATTAGCTAATCTGCAGAATATATAATAAACTTGCCTCTTCTCTTGGCAGTATGTATTAAATTCACTGAATTTCCAGCTGCTGGAACACAGCCCACCTCATCCTATCTATTTGGTACATGTGTCTTCATTCCCCTTGCCCCAGTCAGATTAATTCCAAATCAGTGCAGGTTGTAGTACAAGTACAGCCCCTGAGACACCCCTGACATGTGTCAGAGTGAGTTCAAATGACCCAACAGAGGAAATACGTATCTAACCTACCAAAAGTCAAGAGCCATTTACAAGTGAAATGGTTGAAGAGCTAAGAAACAAAGCAGAACCAATAGTTCTAAAGACCGGCTTCTCTTGACTGAAAGCTAGATTCATCCAACTTTCATTGGCTTTCGACTCCAGAGTTTGTCTTTAACTAAATCTGTTAAAAATGGAATCAGGCAGAGTCAGCCCAAGATGCCAAAGGGCAGTTACCTTATTTTTGTTCTTAAACAATGTCAAGGGTACATTCACCTGAGAGAATCCATGCTGAAGATCCCGCTTCTCCCAGAGACATGGAAGAGGAGAGAGAGGCCCCCACCAGCCTCCTGTGAGATCTACATGTGCACCTCCTGCTGATCTACAAAAGAGGTTCATCTGTGCAGGCTGATAGCATGAGTGGGTGTGAGAACAATGTGCTCAGGTTTAGAGAGAAATATGTGAGGAGGACTCTGCATCTCTGAGAGTCTCTTCTGGAATGGAAATGAAAACTTAGCTGAGCTAGTTCCCTAGTCAGGACACATTCATACCACCAAGAGCATCCACTTCTCCACACAATGTTATACCTTCCAGGTATAAAACAGGAGCTGGTAGACATTAGGGTGTCACAGAGACAGATGTCACACCTGGCACACCTTGGGCTCCACAAGGACCCACAGGACATGGTTGAGAGGAGATCCCTCAGCAATTCCTGCCATCTTGCTGTTTTGTGGGTTGAGTTGTGGAGAGCCCGTGGGCAGAGAAACTGGAGTAGTTGCTTCACAGACATACTCCCAGCAGCAGACGCAGGAAGAGTTCACTTCGGAGAGAAGGTGTCCTCAGAGTCTGCGTGCTGCTCTGTGTGAATCAGACCCCGCTTACCTCACTCTTCACCTCATCCCAGGCTGCTCTGGGTCAGGATGAGTAGGTTGGGGTAGCATAGCCCTTCCTCGTGTGGGAGGACATGCATCAGCAAGACTCTCTTGGCATGGCTCGACAGCCCTAGTTTCCAAGAGACATCTTCTCCTGCCTGTCTCCCAGCGCTGGTCCTGCTGATCTAGACCTTTGAGCTATATCAAGCTGCACAAAGCTCTCACTGCTAGGATCTTCCCATCTTGTCTCTTCTCTGTGAACGATTTTTTGGATGTATGGCTGACATATTGAAAGCTGTCCATGATTTAACATACACAAGGAGAAGAGTGAGTACCTGTGATACCAACACCAAAGTTGAGGCCACATGCATGCCGCCACTTCAAAGAGTTTCTGCACAGTTATTATTTATCATCTCTTCTTCATCTATTATTTTTATGGTAGGAACACTTAAAGTAAGATCTACCTTCATAGTAAATTTGTAAGTGTACAATGTGGTATTGTTTGTTCACTAGGAGCTAATGCTATACAGTAAATCTCTACAACATTTACAGAGCTCAGCGTTATAGCTTCTTATTAATAATTTCCCTCCTTTTCCTCCTCCTCTTCCCCCTCCTCCTTCTCCTCCTCCTCCTCCTCCTCCAACTCCTTCTCCTCCTCTGGATATAATGGTCTGTAACTATCCAATACCACACAGGACAAAGTATGTGTAAAGTTTTGCCAACCCATCCTAACTTCTAATCCTAAGAGTATCACTCCCAGGCTCTGCATGTGTTTGATGTGTGTGTTTCTGTCTATCGTTTATTTTGCTTTGTAGAATATCCTCTCCCTTCATCCATATTATTGCAAATAGCATAGTTTCTTCTTCCCAAAGGCTGCATACTCCCCATTGTATAAATACATCACATTTTCTTAAGCATCCTAGCCTCTTTCTCTTAAACATCCCCCCTTTTTCAGACTCATTTAAGGATACTTCTGTCTTAGGGTTTTACTGCTGTGAACAGACACCCTGACCAAGGTAAGTCTTATAAAGGACAACATTTAATTGGGGCCTGTTTACAGGTTCAGAGGTTCAGTCCATCATCATCAAGGTGGGAACAGGGCAGCATCCAAGCAAGCATGGTGCAGGCAGAGCTGAGAGTCCTATATCTTCGTCTGAAGGCTGCTAGCAGAATACTGGCTTCCAGGCAGCTAGAATGAGCATCTTAAAGACCACACCCAAAGTGACATACCCACTCCAACAAGGCCACACCTTCTAATATTGCCACTCCCTAGGCCAAGCATATACAAACCATGACAATTTCTCTGCATTTTGAAATCTCTAAAGGCAACCACCCCTCTTGTCATTCTCCATTTCTCCCTTGCCACTGGGATGCCAGAATGTGGACATATCACTCAGGGAAGGAGAAATGCAGAGGCTTTAGGGTATGTTTCTTCCTCACCTCTGGGGTGTCAGGGCACCTACAGGCTGCTCAGGAAAGGTGAAACACTGTCTAGGATAGAGGTCCCAGCCCATGTTTCCCTGGGTGAAAACAGTGAAGGCTGGAACAGAGGCTGTAGTTCTCAAATTTCTGTGCACTCAGACACCACTGGGAACTGCAAGGATTTGATAGCAGTGGTTCCCAACCTTCTGGGTACCCAGACACTGGGAGCCTGTGGGTCCTTGATGAGCCCAGAAAAGGGGTGGAATCTACCTTAGCTCTGAGTGAGTGCCTGGAGGAATGAGGGGCTTCTATGGGAGACTTCAGCATGCCTCTGTGTAATGAAGGCCTCCCACCACCGCAGTCCTTGATGCAGGAGACAGTCCTTGTTTGCCCAAACTGTTTTATTCATGGAGGATGAAGATGTGTATGTCCTACTCAGGATGAATCAGGGATAAATACCTTTTGTAGTAAGCGATACCCAGGAAGGGAAGCTCATTGGCTAAACACTCAGGGCATAGATATCTCATTAGCATGGTAGTTCTATGCTTTGTGACTGGTTGTCATGGTCCTCTTAGTGGTGTGTCCTGGTCATGTGCTCCAGGACAGCAACCTGGTAGGGAGCTAGTTTGAAGCCCTGCCATTCTCAATTATGAGATTTAATGGGGTTCTAAACTTGCTAAAACTTTATCAGTTCTGTCTGGTGGCATGGTCCACTGCCCCACACCCTGTCAGCTCAGAAAACAGAAATTGTGAGAAACTGCAAAACAGGATTCTACAAAAAAGAAGTAAGGCAGGGACCCAAAGGTATTCCTTTTCATGTCTCCAGGCAGTTGGGGAATTGGCCAGCTGGATCGTCCAAGTGCATAGGGCCTCAGCTCAGCTCTCAGGGATCTAGCACAGTGAAGACAGCGTGTGTAAATTACATACCTTCCTGGACACTTATTGGGAGGTCAATACTATGCATCTTCTTTGATCACTGCATGCCAATGTGCATGTGGTCATGGTGGGGCACAATGAGCTACCTTAGGAACAATAAAATATATGCTTAACAGTTCATCTAATTATGCAGCATTTAAACATCCTTGGGAGAGATATGTGGTCCTGTTGAGCTTATACAAAAAGGTTTTACTACGGAAAATGGGAAACTAATACTCTTGTCTAAAATCAACAACAACAAAGGAACAGTTATACATCTCAAGGGATGTTTTAAATTCTCCCTTATGAGGGAACTTCTCCAGAGGGAAAATCATTTGAACGGTTTTTTATTCACAATTAAGAGAAAAACAGCCAATTAGGTTGCACAAATCACAGAGCCACAAAACTGGGGCTCTTTCCTAAAACATGGAGACTAGCTGACATTGGCAGGGCTCTGCTTTCCCCAGGCTTTGCCGGGCAAAGAGAAGCAGTCTGTGAAGAAGGAAGCCTTCCCAACTGAGGCCTTCACTGCTTCCTGTTCCAATTTTATCCTCAGGTTGTGATAAAGCACTCTGACCAAAAGCAACTTGAGAGAGAAAGGATTTATTTCAGCTCACATGTCCAGGTCACAACCCATCATTGAGGAAAGTCGGGGCAGACTCCTGTAGGCAGGAGTCATAGAGTAATATTGCTGTTGGCTTGCTCTCCAGCTCACTTAAGTTCATGCTCAGCTGGCTTCCTTATACTCCAGAACCACCCACCCAGGGAATGATACCTCTCACAGTGGGCTGGACCCATCTATATCCATTATGAAAGCCTAAATAATCCCTCACAGACATGTCCACAGACCAATCTAGCAAAAACAATTACTCAACTGAGACTTTTTTCAGGTGACTGTGTCACATTGACAGTTAAAGCTAATTAGAAAAATTCTCTTTCCTAATACTCTGGGAGTCTCATATTTTTGCCAAGATTGCGCTAAGCATCTTTCTGGAAAGTTCTTTTTCATCCCAAGTGGCATCTTAGGTTAGAGGTCAGTATTAGCAGCCATTGCTATAAACACTTGGTCGTGGTAATCACTAGGAATGGTTCCTGCGGTCCCTCCATTCCACCTGGAAGCCTCGATGCAATGTTGTCAACTTCTGTCCTACTTTGTTTCAGTTGCTGTGATAAAATGCCCTGACAAAAGTAACTTAGAAGAGAGAAAGAATTTATTTCAGCTCGTAATTCCAGGTTACAGTCTTTCACTGTGGGGAAGTCATACTAGTAGGAGTCTGACAGCCTGTCACATTGCATCTACATTTAAGAGACAAGAGAAATAAATGCATGCATGCATAGGGCTCAAATTTCTCTACTCTTATAAAGTTCCAAACCCAGGAATGGTATCACCTACTTACAGTCTGTGTCTTGCCACACCAGTTAAGACACTTAAGGCAACTCCTCATGGAGACTCTCTTCTCATGTGATTCTAGGTTGTGTCCAGTTGACAGTAAAAACTAAGCACCACAGCCCCTGACTACCTACCCTATCTGGCCTCAGATGTCAGGCACAAAGCCTTGAGTCTATTTTTCTAAGTATTCCCATGAACTCTCTAGAAAGTTGCACAACCAGGTCAAACAGCAGTGCTGTCCCAGTATGGGGATGGGTGGTGGCTGTGCTTGGATTGGTTTGGTTTCACTAGTTAAAAAACAGTCTGTTTGTTTGTTTGGGGTGTTTGTTTGGGTTATTTATTTATTTGGTTGGTTGGTTGGTTGGTTGGTTGGTTTTTTTGCTTACTAACTAAGCATATAAACTCAAATATCAAGAATCTTCAAACAATAAAACAAAGCTCTGGACACTTCCAGCAGCCTCTGAGAGTCAGCACTACTTTGTTCTCCTGCCAGTGCACAAAACCTCAGTGTGGATTTCTGCTGAGATATAACTACAGTTGAGAATCTAAAACGCACATTGTCCTATGCTAAGATCCTCAGGAAGCAGTCCCAGCTTCCTGTGGGAGACAGCAAAAAGCACCAGGAATCCAGGGTTCATGGTTCTTTTCAGATGGCTTGGCCAGCCTTAAATCCCAGGGTAGGGCTGGCCACATGGATAGGGCCACTGTCAGAGGCGTTAAGTGAGCCTTCTTCAGAGCTGTCTCCTCTGCAGGATTTTTCATTAATTATGGCCATAGGGACACAGTGTAGTTTTAGGTTGACAATTCTTTGGTCATCCCTTGAAGGACATGATCTAATGAAGATGTGATCAAGGAAGGAAACAACAACAAAAAGCAAAAAAAAAAAAAAACAAAACAAAACAAAAAAAAAAACTAAAGCTTGTCTGCTGATCACCCAACCCAGAGATTCTTCCCATCAGATTCTTTCTAGAAAGTCAAAGAAAGTTCAAGTGCTTTGGTTCTGGGTGGACCAGCAAGGACAATAGACAGAGCCTCTTCCCCAGTGGTGCTATGTGAACAGATCTGAAGCTTCCGTCCTAGGAAGGACCTTCAAAGTCTGACCACATCCCTCCTACTTTAGAATGTGGAGATTACATACTCAAAGCTCTACTCCTTTCCAAAGCGGTTGGTTTCCTGGCTTCATTTCTGTTGCTGTGATAAAATATCCTGGCAAAAACAAATTTATATTTTAGCTCACATTTCCAGGTTACAGCCCATCACTGCCAGAAAGGCACAGAGGCAGGAACTTGAAGCAGTTGGATGCATAACATCCACAATCAAGAGCAGAGAGAAGTAAATGCATGCAGGTCATTTTATTTGGGGTTTCTATTGCTGTGATGAATTACCATGACTCCGAGCAACTAGAGGAAGAAGCTTACAACACTCAAAACTTATTCCATTTCGGACAAATGTCAGGGCAGGAACTCAAGGCAGGAAACCGGAGGCAGGACCATGAAGGAAGACTGTTTACTGGCTTTCTCCTCATGGCATTCCCAGCCTGCTTTCTTACACAACTCAGGACTACCTGCCCAGGAATATTACTGACCACAGTGAGCCTGGCCTTTCTACATCAATCACCAATCAAGAAAACGCCCCACAGGCCAGTCTGAGCTGGGGGGTGGGGGGGGGCAGTATTTTCTTTATTAGGGATTTATCTTCTCAAATGACTCTAGCTTGTGTCAAGTTGAAAAAGTAAAGGAGAGAGAGAGAGAGAGAGAGAGAGAGAGAGAGAGAGAGAGAGAAACAGAGACAGAGACAGAGAGACACAGAGAGAGAATATGCTTACCTATACTAAGCCCCTTTCTATGTTTAAAGACCCCAGGGCCCAAGCCTAGGGAATAATGCCGTCCACTGATCTGCCTACCTCAGTTAATTCAGGAAAACAAAACAAACAAAAAAAAAATTTCCCAGGCATGCCCACAGGCCAATATTATCTAAAGAGGCCTTCACTGAGACTCTCTTCCTAGGTGATTCTAGGTTGTATCAAGTTGCCAATTAAACTAAAACTACCATACTAGGAAAGCCTTGTTCCATCTGGAACATTTTCATGTGCCAGGATGCTTCTTTGGGTTCCTCCAAAAGCAAGGATGGAGCTGGGGCCTAGGAAGATGATCCTAGGAGGCAGGAGGCAGCCAAGACAGTGAAATGACAAAAACACAGAGACAGACAAGAAGCATTGCATGTAATCAGAAAATGTCCACCCGAACCTGTTAGACATATCGCCTGGAGGACAGATGGTGCTAGCATCTATACACCATCTGCCTTCTCCACTAGACACTCCCTGCTGACCTTCGGAGCATCCAGATGGACTCAGGATCCAAAAGTGTAACTCTGCAAAGCCCATGCTTAACTTGAGGCACCATCAGTGCAAAGCAGGTCTCAGTTGTCACAGAACTCCCCCCTGAAGCTGCTGCTGACACCAGAGCTAGCCTGGAGGATGCATGATGCATCATGCAGATGCATGATGCCTTGTTCCATTTTGTCAATTTAATTCAATCTAGAGTCACCTAGGAAGAGGGAATTCCAATTGAGGAATTGTCTCCATCAGACTATCCTGTGAACTCACCTGTGAGGTACTTTTTAAACTACTAATTAGTGGAGGAGGTCCCAGCCCACTGTGGGCAGTATCATCATCCCTAGGGAAGGGGGTCTGAGGTGCATAACAGAAAGTAGCTGAGGAAGTAAGCCAGTAAGCAGCTTTTCTCCATGGCCTCTGCCTCTCTTCCTTCCTCTAGGTTCCTGCCCTGGCTTCCTTCAGTGATGGATTGTAACCTACAAGTGAACATAGAGTCTTTTCTTCCCCCAAGTTGTTTTTGGTCATGCGAAAACAGCAGTGGAAAGCAAGCTAGTACAGATGACAGTGGTGATGTCTCCATTGTTAGTATCTAATGACTCTGTCCTCATATCTTTCACTGCCCAACTCTCAGCAATGTACATCCTGAATAACAACTTTCAGAGAACGAGGCTCCACAAGCTGGGATAAAACTTGTCACGAAAACAGTGATAAGAGCTATTGGTGAACATCACCATAGTCACAGAGGGAACATCACCACAGTCACAGAGGAGCCCCAGGTAACCATCCTGCTAAAGAACCATGAGGATCTCTGAATGTAACTGGAGCAGACCGAGTTTGTTCAGAAACCTACCTAATATCTGAGGATCCTGCTTGCAGGCAGAGAGCTCTCAGCACCTTCTCACGCTCTCAGACTCTGGCAAAGCTGCTAATGAAGGAGATTTCAATGAAGCTGCTGCATACTCAGTAAAATCTCCCAGGCCCAGACCTCAGCAAGGTCAAGGCCACAGTGCTGCCCCTAACAACTCAAATGCACTAATGGGCCTGGGAGAACATTCATAACACTGAGGGCATTCAGTAGGTTAGCTAAAGCTGCCCAGTAGAGGAGCCTGCCTTTCTGGTTCGCAAGTTTCCTTTGCCTTCGGAATCAGCACCTGAGCTTTGAACACAAACCGAGCTCTCAGACACTGTAAGTACACAGGCACAGGCCCATATCCAAGCCCAATGGGCTAGAGGCTCTGCTCTGAATTACAAAAACTCAAATGCCTGTCTCTAGAGGTAGGATGGTAGCTCTTCCTCCTCACACCAGTGTGGGGCAGTGGAACATGCTAGAAAACATGGTAATGTTGAGTGGGTTCAGAAACCCCAGCACCCACTGGAGGACAGTAGGTGTTTCACCTACTCCCAACCAGATTCCTGGCCTGGAACACATGACCACAACTTCCCACATAAAGAACGTGACCAGTGGTCACATAGCACAGAACACAGAGTTCTCCATGCTATTGAGGTATCTAGATGGGTCCTGAGGGTTTAGCCAATAAGCTTCCTTTCCCAGTCATTCCTTCTCAGTTATAAGGAGAGGGTCTGGTCTCTTCCAAACTCCATCCAAAAGATCACCCCATAGTCCTAAGATTGGGGGGGTGGGGCGTAATTTTGATGTGTGCCAATAGAGGGAGATAGGAGGGTGTTTGGAGTTTTTGTAGATGTTAAATACGTTTGGTGTAGTCAGAACTATCATTAATTATACATCGGGGGATAGGTGATTGTCTTTTATTTTAGAATTTGGGCTTTTAGGGTTTGATGTATTCTTTCTACAGTGCCACCTGCTCTTCATAGTGTCTGGTAAAGGACCAAGCAGACCAATTCTATTAATACACACACGCAAATATAAAGGGGCTTCATGCTTGCTTCCCACACCCCGGCCCTGCTGATATGGTGCCACCAAGTCCCTATCCTCTGCTTTTAGGGTTAACAGCACATAGCCCAGACAAGAAAAACAGTTGAGAGGAGGGAGGGGGAAGGACCTCCCTACTAGAGCTAATGGCCAACAGCCATGACATGACAGAGCAGTCTCTTCTCCCCCCACCTAGGCAAAATGATCCTGCTAAGAACAATGGATGAGATTTTGCTGCTGAGAATTAGAAAAAAACGCACCTGAAATCTTTAACCCCACAATTTTCAAGCCTCTTTGTTTATGTGCTTGTTCTTCTCCCTAGAAGTAACACATAAAACAATGTTCATGCTTTTAACCCATAACTGTTCTCAATTTTTTCAATATGTTTAAAATTTTTTCTTTTAAACTTCCAAAATCACATTTAATCTACTCCCACAGATCAAACCAACTACGTTGATAACCATCATTGAATCCTTAATTAACAACCAGTTTCTTTTTACAGAGAAGCTGTTATGGTCTATCCTAGATACATAATTAACATGGTATTATCTTCCTCAGCCATCTAAAACAGATGAATTCTCCACTCTTCCCTCTGCTTTTCTTAACATAACACAGGTAACTTCCCATTTTAAAAAATGCTGTCCAGGACTAAATTCCTCAACACCCTTGCCTTTTTTCTAGGACCATAGCAACAGACCACAGATATGTTCCCAATCAAACTGTTACAAGCTTGACATATGTATTACCCACCCTGTGCACAGACGCCCCTGCTGGGGTTCTGTTCCTCTGTTGTGATTATTCTACAGGTTTATCTCTACAAAAAGGAGAAAGACAGCGTTACCACCACAGACCACCATCTCCACCATCTCCTTGGACCTGCCTGGGGCTGTGAAGTTGCCTTTCTCCAGACACATCATCTGACTAAAGACTTTTGAAGCAAAAAGATGCTGAGACCCACAGATGACAGCCTTGGGACCTTCCAGTGACAGATGAACTCTCTTACCAGAGCCTAATGGCTACCGAACTTGGGGAAATATAGATGATAGTAAGGAAAACATTATGTCCATGCAGATAAATCAAATGTTGTTTAAAACTAATGTTATACTCTCACAAACTCTGTACAAATTCACCCTCATTGTTAATCCACTAAACAATTGGTTCAATAATCTCTGGTCTTCCTAGGCCCCACTCCTCATTACCCCTCTGGCTTATGTTGTATTTTCTTTTGATGATCACACCACACCCCACCCAAGATTTTCACTACAAATAACTTAAAAGAAACAATCACTCCAATGACGCCTTCTCTTTTATAAAAAGGAAAAGGAAGAGATGTAGGGCAGTGGACCATGCCAGGAAACTTGGTAAGGTTGAGTAGGTTCAGAAATCCCTGCACTCTCTTGAGGATGGTAGGTGTTTCACCTACTCCCAACCAGATTCCTGGCCTGGAACACATGACCATAACTTCCCACATAAAGAACGTGACCAGTGGTCATGTAGCACAGAACACAGAGTTCTCCATGCTAATGAGGTATCTAGATGGGCCCTGAGGGTTTATCCAATAAGCCTCCTGGACATTCCTTCTCGAAAAAGGTATTTAATCTCTGGTCCACCCTGAGGAAGTGGTATGCATCCATCTTCTACTATCAATAAACAATATGGATAAGTAAGGTCTGTCTCTCTTTAAGAACCACACTGGGACAGCCACCAGAGTCATCGCTCCCCCAAACCCCTGATTTGTCCTTGCAGACCTGCAGGCCCCCTCCATTCCTGACTCCTCATAATTTCCAGCAGTGACCGGATGTCTGGGAGTTAAGGAGCCGCAGCTTTTGCCTCAGCCTGCATCATTTCTCACCCAGGCTGAATTACCCATCTTAGGCTACATTCTTCCGTGCCCTGAGTGGTATATTGGTGCTTCCCACAAGCCCATCACCTGATGATGATGTAGGGTTAAATGCAGCTTAGTGTTTGGAACCACATAGTAGTATTAAAAGAGCTTTCATAATGAAGATATACTCTACAGAACAAAGTATGGGAAAATCTAAATTTAAAAAAATAACCCAACTTGGTTTGGCTTGTAATGTAGCCCATTACAGCTAAGTACCACACTGGCTTGCAGATATTTCCAGGGATGTTCCGAAAAGTATAGGCATCTCTAACAGATAGCAAATGCCTCCCATGGGGGTCCACAACCCTGGAGTAGATACTGAGTCCCTTTTTTACATACCATAGAAAGAAAAAAAATTAGTGCAGAAAGAAATGATAGTGGGGAGAGACCTGGTGCAGAAAGGGTAGAGAGGACATTAGTCTCCTAAATGTTGGGAACCCTTCTCCTACCCCAGACATAGCCAGGAGTTTCAAACACTGCAAATTCAAGTGTGCTACTGTCAAAATTTGTAGATACCCAAATAAAATCAAAGCATATGGGTCCCCAAGAACTGGCAAAGCCCCAGGTCATACTGCTATGGCCATGCTGGTTGACCTCTTAGTGGCCATACATGCTTGACCACAGCAACCCGCTGTCCAGTGACATCCAGTGACCTTTACTTTCCTGTAGAATGCACAACATGGGTATTGACTGATGAGCTGCATGCTGCCTACGGAGCAGTTAGGAACTGCAGACAGGGGTGCTAAGGGAACCCAAAAGGAATAAAGAGAGGGCCTGCCAGCCACAGCCAAGGGAGAGATCAGACAGAGAGTGCCACAGAGGCTACTGCAGACACAAGGGCCAAGTGAGAATAACCACCACACAGCAGCAGGAGAGCAGAGAGCAACCAGCAAGAATACTGCTGCCTGAGCATGCACTCTTGATGGAAACCCAGCAGCCCTGTGATAGGCTTGGGACTTGGAGGTCACCACCCCACAGCTAATGAAGCCAAGACTTGGAGAGGCTATTGGTCTGGCCTGTGATACCCCGTGTTCCTTCTGCACTGCTACTGCAGACAATGAACCTCATACAGTCTTCCATGAGGGACTTATGGCTGAAAGAGGAATAGTAGGTGTGAGCAGGGGGGCTCAAGGAGGTGAGGGGGTAAAGAATAAGGGGTAGGGTCACGGAGGTTTAGCAGTGATGGGGGCTGGGGATGTTCCTAGGTGGTAGGATATTTGTCTAGCATACAAAAAGCCCTCAGTTCAATCCTCAACACCACATAAACTGGGCATATTGTTGTACACCTGTAATCCTAGCACACGGGAGGTAGTGGCAGGAGGATCTGAAGTTCAAGGTCATCCTCAATCACACAGTGAGTTGATACCATTCTCTGCTCCATGAGACCCTGTCTCAAATATACATATATACATATATATATATATATATATATATATATATATATATATATATATGACTTGGAGAGCTGGTTCATTGATTGTGAACATTGACTGCTCTTTCAGAGGACCAGAGTTTGATTTCCAGAACCTACATGGTGGCCCACAACCATGTGTAATACCAGTTAAAGGGCCTCTTCTAGTCTCCATAATCATCCAGTAAATAGGTGGTACACAGACATACACACAGGCAAATCCCCCATATGCACGAAATAAAACAACTTTTAAAAAAAAAAAAAATAAAGATTTGGAGTAATGAAGAAACATGAGATCAGTTGGAAACAGAGTCTCAGCATCTCCTCTGGCATCAGCCTATGGTTGAACATGGTCACTGGCTCACAGCAAAGACCTGGGAAAGCAGGTACTATCTAAGATGCAGAAGAGATGACCATATTTGAACCTGTGGAACAAGAATTCAACCATCACTATGGCCTGGCTTACAGCAGGAGGGACCTTCTGAGTTCAGACAAGCAAAGAAGACAAGGGTATGTGGGGTACAGGTTGGTTTGTGGGAAAAGGGGTATGTTCCAGTAGCAGTTTCCACATCCCACAGAGCAGGATGACGGCTGGGCAGCAGTGGCAGAAGTGAGAAATGTCAAATCTGAAAAGAAGTGAGGAGATGTGTGACCACTCCTGCAGGGAATTACAGAATACATACAGCGACCAGAGAATGTAATGGCATAGTTGGGCTCCTCTGATGGCCCCACTGCAGTTAGAGAACATGAATTCATAATGAGTTTATCTATACCAGCAGCTACTACCATAAAGGAGTTGAAACAGCTCAGTGTAAGGGGCATAGATTCAGCTGTAATTTCCACAAAATCTAGTAGATAAAGGAAAAGGAGAAGAGGGGATTGTACAAGGTCTGTATCAACAGAGGCTGCCTGGAGTAGGATATTTATCCCAGAGGTTTCTCTGGAGACCTTGTCTACTGACATGTGCATCTTCCCAAAAGCAGTCCCTCTGCCCTAGACACTGAGAGCAGTCTCCTGTACCCACTACCTTTATGACACTGTCTGTGATGAAATCTAAAAATGTTCATACTGCAGAAACCCTGTCTGTAAGAAAGGGATAGCACACAGCATCCACCATCTTCAGCTTTCAATGTAACAGTCTAGAAATGTGACGTAGAGTCAACATACAGGACTTCCTGGGATGCCAAATGGACAACTGTCACAAAGGAAGAGAGTCCTACTAGAGACTGTGGTTGTGCCCTTGGGAGTCTGCACATGGAGGTGCAACCTTCAGATCAGCATACTGTTGATGAAAATGTAAGCTAGCACATGCCTTATGGAAAGTTAACTTTAAGACTCATCAATCATCACAGGAAACAAAACCAAGCCCTGCTGAGACAGCTGAGTTTCCATGTTCATTGCTGTGCTGTGCTCAACAGCCAAGAAGTGGAAACAGAGAATGTGGGGGATAAGTATATATTATAGCTAGAGATTATAGACAGACAGATGTGTGATAAATAAGTGGATAGATAGAAAATAGACAGACAGACAGACAGATAGATAGATAGATAGATAGATAGATAGATAGATAGATAGATGATAGATAGATAATGGATGGATAAGATAGATGACTGATGGCGGTATAGATAGATGATTGATGACAAATAGAGAGAAAATTATTACTCGGTCTTGTGAAGGAAATATATTCAGCCACTTACAACAATACAGATAAACACTGGAGACATTATGCTCCATGAAATAAGATAAACACAGAAAGAAAACATTGTGTATGAAATCTGTGAACATTACAAAACAGAAACAGACAATAGTACAGTAGTGACTACCAAGATCTGGTCAGAGAGAAGTTGTGGTTCAGAGTTGCATTCTGCCTCACCACAGGAGTGTGAGAACTAGGCAGACTAAACACAGATTGCTAAGCTACATAAGGCTACTATCAAATGATGGGCTTGTGGGAAGCACCAATGTACCACTCAGGGGGTGGGAGAATGCAGCCTTGGTGGGGGCCTCAGCCCAAGGGAGAATGGGCATAGGCTGAGGCCAAAACTGGGGTTCCCTGATTCCCAGATACCCAGACACCCCTGGGAATATCAAAATAGAGTTGGAAATGGAGGGGCCCACAGGCCTGCAAAGACAAGCCCTGGAGGGTGGGGGGTAAAGATGGTATCTCATTAGCATGAAGAATTCTGTTCTGTGCTATGTATGTAACCATTGGTCACATTCGGATGTGGGGAGTATGACCACATGTTCCAGGCCAGGAATCAGGGAGCAGGGAAACTCCTACCATCACAATCCTCAGGTGGATGTCTGCGTGTCTGGGTGCCAGGGTCTCTGAACTCATTCAACCCTACCAAGTTTCTTGGCATGGTCCATTGCCCCACAAGACATGGGTCAAAGGACTTGAACTTTCTGTTGAACAGGAAAAAGAGGTCAAGTGCCAGGAAGTTCAGCAGCGGGCATCCAATCAACAACACTATTATAAATGAGGCATTCACCTGGAGCACATTTCAGCAGTTACTGCCATGAGAGCAGGTAGCTGAGAAAGGCTTATGTCACTTTGCCTGTTGGCAGGGACTATCTTTGTAGTCATGTGTCTATCACAGCACATTATATACCTTAAATACATACAATATCATCAGGCAATCCTCTGCCATGAATAATGAGGGCAAAAAGAACTTCCAAATTACTACTAACCAGTATCAGGAAGGAGAGAAAACATTGCAAGTATCTCAGGGACCTTGTGAGACTGACCAGTCACAGCATGAAATGTCAGGTGCCACTTAGATAAAAGAATACATTTTCTGAGGAACACAGCTTTAGAAACTGATGAGGGTAAAATACATTTTCATGACCCTGGACTGTTTTTTTTTTTTTAATTGAATAAATAGGAAGTCTCTCATAAAGAAAATCCCAGGGCCAGGAGCTGCTCAGTGGCCAAGCTCGTGATTGACAGGCACAAGGCCCCTAGTTCCACCCCAGAGGCACAAAAAAAGAGACAAAAGAAGGAAAACAAAAATTCCAGACCCAGGTTGTTTCACTGGTCAACTTTTTCAAACCTTTAAAAATTATTATCCATCTAAAAATATACTTTTGAAGAAAGAAAAAGGACACTCAGCAGTAAATTTTATGAGACCCTGACAAAAAAAAAAAAACAAAAAAATAAAACACCAAAATACTAGCAAGAAAGAAAATTACAGTTAAACACCATTTTGAATGTGGGAGCAAAAACTGCTAAAGAAACATTAGTGATTTGATTCTAAGGATGGTAAAAGCATAATAGATCATGGCCAGACGGGGCTGGTTCCAGAAACACAGGGCTAACATTTAAATGCCTATAAATGTTATCGAGCACTTTAATAGAAGAAAAGACAAAAACAGGATTATCTCAGGAGATTAATAACATTCAATACCTATCCATCATGATTAAAATGTTCCAAAAACTGGAATAGAAATGGTGTCCTGAAATATGGTAAAGAACGCGTGTGTTTTAAAGATGCCTACAGCTAATAGCATGCTTGATGTAAAAACAGAACACTACTCCTGTGAGCCAGGGCCCCTTTATCATCCCTGTCAGACAGTGTGCAGGAAATATTGTGCTTGAGCCACAAAGGGAAATAAACAAAGTAAGTAAAGGGAAGGGAGGGGGAGGGGAAAGGGGGTGAGAGGGAGGGAATAAGGAGGGGAAGGGAAAAGGTGGGATGGACTAGATGGAAGGGAGGGAGAAAGGGAGGGAGACAGGGAGAAAAGAAGAGAAGGAGGGAACTGGGAAGAGAAGGCAGAAGGAAGGGGATGGAGGGGAAGGAAGGAAGGGGGAGGAGAAGGAAGACAGGAAGGGTAGGATGGAGGAAGGGAGGAAGGAGGAAAGGAGGAAGGAACAGAGGAAGTTCACAGGTATAGACAGCCCATAATAATTCGTAGATAAATTCTAAGAATTAACAGGAGAGTTTTAGCAAGGTCTCAAGTAATGTATTTGAATACATTGCTTATGTTAAATACATTACTTATGTTGACATAAGAAGTCAACAAAATTTAGAAATTGTGTTTCCTATGACAGTAACAAAAACTAGGAAAGATACTGTTTAATAGAGTAAAAACAGTCAATACCTAGGAAAAATTTATTTTTTGAAGCATAAGGCCTTTGCATGAAAAATTATAGAATGTTACTGACATAAACAAAAGAAGACACTGTAGGGAGGAAAGCCTTGTTAGGTGGGTTACATGTTTTTTGCATGTCCGTTCTCCCCTAGATTGATCTCCAGACCTAATTAGCACAGTCCCTGCTAAAAGGCAAGGGGTCTCAGAAGCATGCTGTTAGGAGACTGCAGGGGTCAGGGATCAGCAATTACTCTTTAAGCAATCAAGACAGTGCAGTAGTAACACTGCATAGACAAGCAAGGGAGAGTGCATGCAGAGGCAGCTATGCTTTGTAACAAAAGGCACCTGTACTTACTCAGGCAGAACGGGCTCTTCAGTGTAGGCAAGTGAAACAACCAAGGAGCCACACAGAGAAGAAAACCTTCTTACTTACTCCATGCTAGATCCCCAAAAATAAAATAAAATAAAAATAAATAAAAAGACATCTTAAGACCTACTGCAGATCTAACAGCCAAGTTTAAACAATGCAATAGGAACACTGTTCCTACCTAGAGAAGGAAAATGTCCCCAAATAACAGGAGGTCAGACAGAAAAGAAAATCTTGCCCAGCTGGATATGTCCACACTAAGGATTTTCATGCATTAAAGAAATTCACCACTGAGTAAAAAAGTTGTAACACATACATGCAAAACTAAACTCACATCCAGAATATATAAAGACTTCTTACAGATCAATAATATGAACCTACCTAATTTTTAAGTGGGTTAAATTAAACAGGCAAATTGAAAAAGATAATTATCCATGCAGCTAATAACATGGAAAAGTTTCCCAATGTAATTATTCATCAGAAAAAAAATGCATATTAGGGCCGCAAGTAGATGTCATTATAAGACGATAGAAATGGCTGGCATGTAGAAGTAGAAAGTGAAGAAATGGAGCAGCTAGTGTGCAGCACAGAGCTATTCTACAGTACCTGTCAAAGTCATGAACACAAATCCACCCATCCATTCCCACAAGTTCCACATCCTCAAATCCAAACAACCTTGAAACCATGAATTGCCCTGTATTGCCCAGTGGGTATGTCTGTGGAGGATTGGTTGTCTTAATTACTTTAATTTATATGAGAAAACCTAGGGCCACTGGTGGGCAGCACCATTCCCTAAGTGTATGAATGAAGAAATAGAATTGAGCACAAAAGCAAATAGGTGGGTGTGGACACATTCATTTCTCTCTGTTCTTGACTGTGGATGTGATGTGGCTAGCTGTTTGACCTTCTGCCTTGACTTCTGCATGACGATGGTTGAAACCTGGAATTATAACATGAAGTGAACCTCTTTCTCCTATGAGTTGCTTTCTGTTAGGATATTTTATTATAGCAACAGGATGAAACTAGGGTGGTATCTGAGGAAAGTCCAAGAACCATTCCCCCATTGTATTAGTTACTTCTCACTGATGTAGCAAAATACCCAGTAAAATCAGTGTAAAGAAGAAAGGATTTATTCTGAGTTATTCTGGCTCATGGTTTGATAAGGCACTGTTCCTCATGGTTAGAGGCACAGTAGAGGGAGTGTGTGGCTGGGATTCCTTATCTCTTGACAGACCAGGAAAAAAAGAGGATGGGAAGGATGCTGCTGCTCAGCTGGGTTTCTCCCTCATCCTTTTCTATTCATTTCTCCCACATCACAGGATAATGTCACATTCAGGGCAGAGCTTCACTCAGTTAATTATCTCTGAAAACACCACCACAGACACACCCAAAGGTGTACCATATTAATGCCCTAGGTATCTCTTAATTTATTAGCCATCACACCCACCAAGATTGAAGAATTACCCAACCATTTTATGACCAGACAATGTTTCTCCTAGAAATGACATTCAAGAGAATGAATGTGGTCTTTCCAAAGTACAGGCTCAAGAATGTCCACAGAAAATTCATTCATAATAGCCAAGAACTGAAGGCATCCAGAACATCTAAAAACGAGGAACAGCATATGAAATATGAACACAGCCTCAGAACAGAAAAGCCTCTCTTGGGAAAAGTTTCCATGAAGCCTTCCTTCCCAGATGGTGGGAAAGTTGGTGATGATTATCTAAGTAGTGGCTCGTGGATATGTGCAGCTGTATGCTCATGAGCCCTGCGGTGCACGTGTTTATAACATAGGTTAAAAGTACCGACAAGGAAAAGCGCAACACATTATCATAACGACAGAGTACGCACATGTACATAGAATCCAAAGACACTGTGTTGTAAGACCAGTGCTTGGTTTCTCCTGTGCTAGATAATGATGGTCTTTATTCATTCTTAAAACAGCTATAGACTTATTTTCTATAAGTCTATAAAAGGTATGACTCGCATACATGATTTTATGAAAAATTTTAATAGTGGCTATAAAATAAAATCCAAGGAGCCATTTGATTCCTCCTGCTTCCTTCAAGATAACATGGCAACCAAGTTCAGGAAACCACCCTGCTCCTCTCCATATGGAAGAAACTTTACAGGCTGGGGAAATGACTCAGTCAGTAAAGTGCTTGCTATGCAAGAAGAAGGACATGAGTTCAAATCCCCAGCACCCATATAAAAAGCCTAGCATGGCAGTGTGCATTTATAACCCCAGTGTCGGGGTTGTGCAGAGTCAAGAGGATCCTGGGGGCTTGCTGGGCATTCAGGCTAAATGAATCAGTGAGCTCCAGGTTCAGTGAGAAATTCTGTCTCAAGTAAAAGGCAGGGGTTGAAGAGTAACTGAGGAAAACACCTAATATTGACCTCAAGCATGCATGCATAGACAGTGCAGAGAGACACAGACAGACAGACAGACAGACAGACAGACAGACAGACAGACAGAGAAAGAATATTACTTTAGAACTTACTTTAAAATTCTGCTTAAAATCATAGCTCAATCTAAACACTCCAATGACTGTGCCTCCACAGACCATGCTCCATGTGGTTTGTGTGGCCCTAGGCTTGTTCTTGACTGCGTAGATTCACTCATGACCCAGCACATCTCCTCCTGCATCCTCTGCATGCTCTGAGGTCATGTCATTAAACACAATGTCAGTTTTATGGTGAAGAACAAAGAAAGCCCTTTTTATTGCCCTTCCTTTTCACTGTCTGCCTCTCTGGTTTATTCTCCACGTGGGGGATGCTATCATACCCTTGAGTTATGTCCACTTCATGCTTGCCAGAGCAGATAATTCTTATATCTCATAACCTGTTTATATCCTCTAGATCAGCATGGTTTCGAAGGCACCGTCTCGAAGCCATAAGCAATTATTTCTACATCTTTCCCTTTATGACTTACCATTAAGGGATTCAAAACCATTCTTTGACCTGTGCAACTGGAAGGCATATTCAAAAGCTGGGAATTTGGATGGGGGTGAGGTATGGTTCACATTAGAGAAGAGAAGTCATCCGAGGACTTCCAGTTATGGTTATTGAATTATGCATTTCCTGAGCCATTTCAACAGGAAACCTTACTCCATAATGTACATCTGAGGTTGATGGAAGACCCAAGCCCCAAAGTTCCCCAGGGGTCAGAGAACTGTACTGATCGACTTTCTATAAAGTACCAAAAGCCAATGAATCAGTCCCTCTGATCTTATTACAGGCAACAAATTTAGGGTCTGTGCTTCCTTATATAAAATCTAGTTGCAGAATCTCATAAATCTTTAAAGTCATACATTAAGCCTTTTAAAAAAAATATGGTATTTGTATGGCTGTAGGTTTCATTTTGAAGCACAGATCAATAAATACCAAGGATGCAGTGAGCCTTTGCATACGTCAAAACAGAGAAATCAACATGTTTAAAGAGAAAATATGAGCTTCATCGCTGCTAATTTTAGACAAAATTAAGAAGTAATGATTGCCATACTAGCCTCCTACCCGATCTGTTCCACACAGAGTTAAGATAAATGCAAAACCAAACCAATCGGACACCTAAAGACAAAAGCATCATGGGCTGTAAGGCGCGTAGTTAATCATTGTTGCCCCCAAAGCTGCTTTATTATGGTAACTGAGAAAAACAGCGCACAATTGTGAGATTTAAAAGGTTTCAATCAGAATGATGAATAGTGGTCTTTGGGAAGCTTATTAACATGTTTACAAACTGATTTGTTGCTGTTGTTGTTTTCTCAGGAGAGGCTTTGGAAGGCCAGCACACCTCCAAGGACTGTGTCTGGAAATCTCAGGTGAGCAGAACTGATGTATGTCCCATTAAAGCGTCCCATTGAATTAGCTTTCATGCGGCTGTGAGAAACATCAAAAACCTGAGTAGAATGTCTCTGGGATGATCTCACAGACCCTCTTGTTTACAGAGGAGGCAAGCAGAACTATACAGGGAATGAGGGACTGGGTCACTGAGAGCTCAGCAATCTCAGGACCACCTCACACCACATAGGCCTCACTGTCACCTTCCTGAAGATGTGCTTGGCATCAATTTGTCAAAGTGAGAGCAACATGCTGAGCATAAGTAAAGGGCATGCTGAGACACAAGACACAAAGAAACATGAAACAAAGTCAAAGACTCCTTTCAAGCCAGAGGTATACATGTGGCCCATGGAGAATTACATACTTCAGAAAAAGTGTGCCTTCAAAAGTTGGCGTCCCCATCCTGGCCCTAACTTCATTCCTCTGCTCTTCCTATTTCTTACTTCTCCTAACATCTTTGAAAAAGATGACAGAGTGGTACCCTCACACAGTTAACTTTAAACACATCATGAAAACTTCATGAAAGGAATCCTTACACTTCCTTTTAAGGGGTATTTTGTTCAGTGCTGACATTGTCGGTCAAAGGTGGTTTTTAACTAACACCATCCCATGTGTGTGACTGTTAACCTCATGATGCAACGAGCCTGCTTGGGTGGAGTGCGGCGGAACCCTTGTGGGAGATGATAAGCACTCGTGGAAACTGATTTTATACACAAACACACAAAGACACAAGTCTAGGCTTCCAGGTCCACTGTCCGTCTCTTCACACAATAAGCAATTGAACTTGGAAAGCACAAGGTTATAGACCAATGTCCCATGGTGGCTGTGACAAAGAACCACAAAAGCAGTGGTACAAAACACTTTCTTTTGTGTTATTGAACTCTGAAACCAAAGTGTCAACAAGGGTAGCTCTTCATGTGTCCCATAAGAGATAATCTGTTCCCTTGTCTTTGTGGCTTCTGGAGAAGCCTTAGTCACTGTCTTTTCTTTCATCTTCATGGTGCATCTCTCTAATCAGTGGTTCCCAACCTTCCTAATGCTGGGACCCTTTAATACAGCTCCTCATGTTGTAACCACCAACCATAAAAGTATTTTCACTGCTATTTCACAACTGTGATTTTAGCTACTGTTATAAATTGTAATGTAAATATCTGTGTTTCCCAATGGTCTTATGGGACACCTGTGAAAGAGTCAACCACAAAGGGGTCATGATCCACAGGTTGAGTCAGTGCTCTAAATGTATCCCTGGACCCTGGGCCTTTTCCATCTTCACAGTGCCTCATTCTGGCCTGAAATACCTACCAGTTCAACCATCCTTTCAACCTGCTGTCTCTCTCATAAAAGCCCTGTGATGACACTGGTCCAAAGAGGTCACATATTCACAATTTTGGAGGGTAAATCACAGATATCTTTGGGGAACCAGTATCTTGTTCACCTCTGGTGCCAATGCCTGCTTCTAGGGTTTTAAAGCTAAAATGAGATTCCCCATGGAGATGACCAACTCACAAGCCAGACAGGTAAACTGATGCATGCAAGAAGCCAATGTATAGTGGCCTTGAACAAAAGGTACTTGAGCAGCTGGGAAAGAAATGAGGGCCTTTTGCAAGCTGGGGCCAATGTCCAAATGGAACACACTTTCAGGTACATTACCTCAACAAGACGCTCATTCAAGATGTAGCTGTTTCAATGCTTGGGAATCTGCCTTCTCTTCTCTTCTCTTTTAGGCAGTGGGAGTGCCAGATTCAATTGAGCTCAGCAAAATACCGAAAGAGGTACCACTCCTGGGGACTCTTGTCAGGAGTCTTAAAACAACCTCCAAAGCCACAACCATACATGCAAATCTGAGCCTAGAGTCCCAAGTCTTCATCTGCATGTATCTGCAAGGTGGTGGAAAAGGAACCTTAATGGGATCCAGTGGGCCCAAAAGTCAGAGCAATGTGTTTTTATTTCCAAAATGGCCTCACTTCAACTCACCTAATTAACAATGATGATGCTGAAAATCCAGTCCAGAGACTTTCCAACATCCTTCAAGTTGCAAGGTCTGCTCCAATGCCGTCTGAATCCATCATTAATTACCCAGGCTGCAGGCAGCTACACAAGAGTATATCAGTGGGAAATTAAAACAGAGATATGAGAATATGAAGGTGATATTCTAGCAAACTGTTAGATGCAAGGCCCAAGGCCAAACACATCAGCCTGAGCCCCGCAAGTTCACAGGGACACCTCCTCTGATTCTTGGAAGTGAATTGGGATCCAGGAAGCATGGCTAAGATCATGCCAAGACTCTCAAACTCCTAGAAAGTCAGGCCCACAAGAAGGATGGAATTGCATTTCTTTAGGAGATTCCACATTATTTAATGAACTATTTTATGAACGCAACACAGGGATATAGACACAAGGTCAACTGTCTCCCACACATACTGTCCCAGAAGCCATGCAATCTCAAGGCTCACTCTACATGCTGTCATGAATAAACTCTTAATAAAATGCAAACTCAAGACTCCAATAACCAGGAGTACATGTTGTGAAGAGATGTCAGAATTCCTAACTCAGCAAGGAGATCCACACAGATGCAGAGCAGATATTCCTGTATTGGAATTCTAACAGAAACAAGCTGAGTATTTCACATTCTTAGTAGTCAATTTCCTGCAGTTTGTAAGCATTTGCTTCAAGATCTGTGGGTTCACTAAAGTGTGCAAGCCGAGACATGTTGAAGGGAACATCCAGCCAAGCAGCGAGGCCATGCTTTTTGGTTTCCTTTCATTAAGTAAATTGTGGTTCAGAACTTGTTTTAGAAAGTGAATTTTGTGAAGCTATTATTCTTGTCTCGAGATTCACAAGTTCAGAAGATGCCTTGAAATGTCTCTTCATTAAATACTGTCACCACATGAGACATAAGCAAGATAAATCCATCCTTGTCCAAAACTGAACTCGAAAGGCATACATAAGTGTCAGAAGAGGGGTACTCCAGAGAAGAAGCACTCCACTGCCAGCCCAGCACCTATCCCTGTGCAGCTGCAGGGCTTCTCGAGGAGCCTCTTTGTCCAGCTTCTCAGAGGAAATGAATTCATACACAAGCATCTAAAGGAATTGGCCCTGGGCTGCTCAAAGCAGAGTCACCATGGTCTGTCAAAGTTCACAGAGGAGACAAGAGGATGGGACAAAATTGAATATGCATAGTTGGTCCAGCTTCTGATGGGCATATTCACCCATGCACTCTCTGCATGAGGCCACCCATGTAAGGAAATCTGAGCCAGGGGAAGATTCCACTCGAAGCTGGAAATACCATCAATAGAATTCATGATCACCTTCCCAGGCTAGAAAATAAAGACTTCATCTTTGTGAGGGGATCTGCAGCAATGGGTGGTAATCAGAGCATAGCCAAACATGCTACACATATACACACATACATATACACAAACATGACTGTACACATGCACATACACATACACACATGTATACACACATGCATACATACATGCACACACATACATACACATGACACTCAGTTGTATCATGTGATGTTTTTCTGGAAACTGTTTTATGAGAGGTTGTTTTGCTGAAGCAGACACATGAGAATGTTTTCCTGAGAACAGACATGTAGTGCTTTTCTAGAAGTTGCCTGGAAAGGGAACATGTGATGTTTTGCTGGAGCAGATACTTGAGAGAACACATAATATTTGAAAAGAGTATAAGCCAACAAACAGTGGACCACACTGTGGCATTGGTTCGCCTTGCCACTTTTTGCTGATCATCGTTTGCTGTGACTTTACAGAGAGAAACACACCAAAGAACTTCTCGTGATATTTGGGCAGCCTCCATAGACTTGGGCCCGTTGGCAGAGTCTTGCATTTTCTTCTGGATCAAACTGCCATTGCTGATTCCTGAATGGTGTTTGTGAGTGGATGGATCTACTGCTGCTGATTGTTGTGAACTAAACCACTGATATCTTGACAACGAAGATTGGAATCACCCAAAAGAACTATTTCTAAGCAGGTCCACATCCCTCTATGTCCTATTAACCTTTTCATTCCACTACATCTTGTGGGTGGGTGGTGGGCTACAAGGGAAGTTAAAGCATTTAAGAACCCTTATTAAAGTAGGTTTTGAAAAATGTAAGCCTAAACACACATAATGCATGAACATGCACACATGCACAAATATGCACACATGCACACAGGCACACACACACATATACACACATACATACACGTACGCACACATACACACACACACACATACACACACACACACACACATACACACAAAAGCATGTTCTCAGGCTTTGGATCATTCACACCTGCCTCTTTGTGATAGACCTCCATCCAGGGTCCCTAGATATCATACAAGTGCCAGCTCCTCCTCCAGCCATGCATGTAGCACTGACCTCCCCCAAACCCTTTACATCACAGGCAGAAAGCAGTTGTGCCCCTGCTAATGGCAGAAGCACTAAAAATGGGAGGTAGCATTCACTAGTCCATCATTAGTTGGCCAGTCTACTCACTCCCTACCAGAGCCACAGCTGAGGCCCCTGTGGGTTCTCATGCAGAATTCCAGGGGCATTTGTATGTCAGCCTGGTAATGTGCTCCCTAGTCCTCCTTGATCATAAACACTCTGGGCAGAAGAATCCCAGAAGATATCTTTTAATGTGTCATCCTGGCTGAGTGTTGGTGGCTTCATCTATGCAGAGGAAGCTCTAGCCTCCAACTCTGATCCTATCAACTATTTGAGGTAGATCATATGGGCTTTCTAAATGGATATAATTACCAGCATTTCAAATCCAATTAAGAAAGATGCTTCTGGCTTTATTTGTATTGTGCTCTGTATCTCTACTCATCTAACATCTAGGGATTAACGAGAAAAAAAGAACTATTTACACAAAACTTTCAGGCTTCCAGACAGTTGAGTGCCCTTCCAGCTGTGTGAGCACTAACCCACCCATCTACAAATGCAGGAGGTGCCTCCATCCATGGGGAGGCTCTGGTAACTGACATCACTCGTGGAACTGGAATGTGTCTCTGCCGTGGTTTCTCATGGTAACACATAGCTAGCTATATAAGAGCAGGGCAGTTAAAAGTGTGCTGTGCTAAAATGCATGTGGGGGCTAGAGAGATGGCTCAGTTGTTAAGTACCCATATTGCTCTTGCAGGGAACCCAAGTTCAGTTCTGAGCATTCATATGGAGTGGCTCATAACCATTTGTAATTCTAGTTCCAGGGTACCTGGTGTTATGGCCTCCATAGCACACACGTGCGCGCACACACACACACACATACACACACACAAATCATAAAACTCATATAAATCATATGAATTTTCTCCCTCCCATTCTCCTTTAACATGTTCACCCCATAACTGACTACAGATAACTGAAACCACAGGACCACAGAAACCATGAATAAGGAGAGGCTTTGCTCTCCTACAGCACACTCTATGGGATAAGGGGTCTGCAGGCCTGGATCAAAAGTGACTGAAATGCCTACCAGCTGGGGTCAGGACAGACTCCCATTGGAAAAGCCATAATGAAGGCTGAGTACAAGGCAGCCATCTCTGCCACAAAGGGGAACTAAGAAGACATATGGGCTAGACCTCAAAGGAGTGTTGGGGCAGTTGCATTCGTTGGGATCAGTAGGTGAGTCCCTGGGAGATAAAAACTTCTTCTTATCCTTGAAAACTGGGGGAAAGGGTCCCTGAACATGTGTGATGAGGACCCTCAGACTCTCACAGAATGTGAGGAGATGGAAAAAATACAAGAGCCAAAGGGGCCTCAGAGTCACAGAACACACCCAGGCACCAGATTCTCAGCACCAAGGAGATTTATTTACTTCAGAAGGATAAGCAGGTTGCCTCTGGATGGGGGAAAGAAGGAGATAGCCAATGGCACGTGGATATTTTAGGGACTCTACCGTTGGTTAAGAAGAAAGGGGCATCCTCCCCCAAAGAGGGTTGGAGTGAGTGTCTCTGATTGGCTAGAAGGAAAAAAAAGAAGCTGAGGTAATGGGCTTTTCAACATGTAGGCCAGTCCATGTAGCCCAGTCCATTTCATGAGGTAGCACATCTTTGATCATGTAGCCTAGTGGGTTTGAGAGACCATATCAGGACCAACAAGAGCTTTCATCAGCTTCATAACTTTGGAAGACACCATAAGAACAGTGGGGCCTGGTATGGGTCCTCTGCAAATAGATTCAACAAAATACTTGTCCATCTTCAATAGTGTGGTTACCTGTCCAGTCACCTCCTCGTCCTACTAGTGTCTGAATGGGAGCACACACAGCAGGAGAGTGAGGGGGAGGGGCTCCTGATGCTTAGCTCTAAGGGACTTCTCTGTTGTAGAAGCCCTGAAGTTATTAAACTTACCAGTTTACTTTGAAATCCAAAGATGCAAAACCCTGAAAGCTGCCTACTCAGAGGGGGAGGGGAGAGGCCAGCTGGGGCCGCAGCACAGAGCACAAGTATGACATCACACCCAGGAAGACAACAGTAGAGCTGTTTTATAGACAGATATGTGGTACTGTCACAATATCGATAATTAATTAATAATTAATAATTATATTGATTTGGTTAATTTAAAAATTAATTAAATTAAAAGGAGGGAAGGAAGAAAGTCAAGGTATGACTCCACCGGAATGATGGGATAGGGCAGGCAGTGTCAGAGAACAGCTGATGGAGTAAGGAGAGAGGTATCAGGAAAGGATGGGCATTTGGCGGACGAAGAAGAAAATCTAGGGCATGTTTTGCCCTATATTTGTTTTGGGGCATGCTGCATGTATATTGATATCAGGGCTCGAGGGGGCACTGCCAGCCACCAGGATGTACAGTGGAAATACTGTGAGGGTCTCAGAGGAGCTCAGCCCTCATCCTCACCTGTGTCTTCATGCTCCACATGGAGACAAGGTGCTGGTGTCCTCTGTCCTAGGTGGGCACTAGAGATGCTCAGTGCTGAGGTGGTGAGCCAGTGTCCTTACTGCTGTCAGCACAGAGGGAAGCAGAGAAGCCAGCAAGAAAGAGGATATGGCAAGGCCAGCCAACACCTTGGAAAACTTCAGTAGGTGGGCAACACAAGCCCAGAGAATTCACATGTACTCATACACATGGAGCACAGAAGGGTGTCAAAGGGGAGTGGTGGGATGAGGGAGGCGCTGCTGTATCTGTCAGGGAAGTACCATTGAATCTTCCTGTGTTTCCCTTCCTGGTACCCTTATGCCTGGCTCCTGTTGAGACCACCAGCCTATCTTTGACCATCTTCTCTATCTTTGACCATCTGTTGCTTTTGCATGGCCAAGCTTCTGCTACTGAGCTGACATGAACAGAGCCAACACATATTTCTAAGCCTGGCACATCTTCAACAGAAAGGAGCTGGAAGAGACAGATTGGCAAGTCCTGGCAGCATAAGAACCCCTGCGATTGAGAAGACCATGACCCTGGCTGGGTGAATGCATGGGACTAGGGCCTGCCCTGAAAGAGCCTCACCCCTGGAAATTCTGGTGGGCCTTGTGTGTTAAAAACAGGTGCTAACACCTGGATATCACTACGAAGTGCCAATGCTGTGCTTCATGCTTGACAGAAACCATCTGATCTCAACCCTCCAGTCAAGCCTAAAACACCTACGTCATAGAAGAGTTGCCCTCCTTACCCATGGATGACAATATGGGAACACAGAGAGGTGAAGGAAGCAGAGCCACGGCCACTCTTTCAGCTTGATGGAGACAGATAGCACCTGGCCATGATCTTGAAGTCATGGGGTATACCTTCCATTCTTCCTTCATTTCTAACCTCCAACCCCAGCATCTCCCCTCTGCTCAGCGGGGGCTTCTCTTCCACGCATTTTGCATAAAAGCAAGGATCACAGTTTTCCATTTCTGAAAGATGCCTGCATGCTTATGTGGGATCCCCCTCTATTTAGCTCATAGGAAAAGACAAGTGGGCATCTCCTGTGGGCATCTGACCCCAGACCCTGAGCTCATCTCAGCCTTCTTTGCACCATGTCCACCCTCTACCTAAATATAAGACTCCATGTAGCAGCTGGCTGTGCAGAAGCTTGGCCCTTTAGATAAGGCATGTAAGCATGCCCTGCCCAATGTGTGAACTACTAAGTTACTCATGCTGCAATTTGAATCTCTATGGTAGTCTTAGAGGTAAAAATCAGATAACCATTACTAGGCTTCATGAATCCAGCACAGTAAAGGTTTCCAATCATGGTGTTCCAGGAATGCTATGGTGTCCATTTTGATTTACACGAAGCTTCTTTCTGAGGTATCTGAAATAAATAGGTTTTCACGTGGCCCTGCAAGTGTCCTTTGTTAAAAGGCAAAATGAACCTGAAAGGGTTGGTATCACAAAAGAAACAAGAGTGGAAAGCTAACCCTGCTTCAGATGTTCTCTGGCCTCTGAGACTCCTGTTGTTCAGAATTTCCTGAGCACTTGACCAGCAAAATGGCAGGGAGCACTCAGTCCGGAACAGAATAAACTTCAGAGGCTCCTGAGGTCTCTAGTGGGGTGACCAGGTTGCCCTCCAAGCAAACGCTGAAGAGGGGGCCAAGGAAGGCCTTCGCTGTCTCCTTTGAGAGTTAGCTTCTCAGACTGCACTAGAGGGAGGAGCTTTCCAATCAAACATTAAATAGGGCTTTCACTATTGACGGAGCTCAATCCTTTCCTACCACACAAAATCTTCAGCCTCACAGCGCTTGGCTGAGGCACCGTTGGCAGGTGGTGAGTCTTGCTGTTCACCTGCCCCACCAGCTCATCTCTACCCCCCGACCCCATGCCTCAAGGACTTGGGGCCAAGACAGTGCAGCACCTTGGCAGACTTACCTTTCAGATATAGCCAGGGACAATGCAAGGATCAGGGAGAACCCTAATGGGCAGAGCAGGATTATCTTGGGAGTTACCAACCAGGGCCTCTCCAAATGGTCAAAATCGCCAGGTGCTCCCTGTATATCTTACTCTACTTAGACCCTGATGGTTCTCTGTGTGTTGTGTGGTGGCTATAGAAAGCCTTGGTGCCTCATCAGGACACTGTCTCCTCCTCGTCCTTCCTTCTAGTTAATGAGTCTGTCCCTTGGTCTGATTAATCTTCAAGTCCTACTGGAAAAACATCTATGCACATCTATGGGGTCATAGATGCAGTGTTTCATTCGGCACCGGAGCCCACCACTCATTATTGGACCGCATTCCCCCTGATTATAGTTATCAGTATCTCAAGGCTGTAATGAATCATGTTGGGGAGGATATGGAGAATGATTGCCTTCATTACATAAAATGAGGGAATCAGATTTTCCGAGAATCGATACCTTGAATAAACATCTATTTTTAACAAAGTAGAACACAAAACTTTGTTTAATATTGAGAGGCACAGAAGATGCAAGACCGTGTGTGTCATTCCAAAGTGTTTTCCTTCAGCTTAATTGGGTACAGCTCTTCCTTGAAAGGTATCTGGTGAATTATACTCATCAGCCAATATTGATTTAAGTGACAGGAGTTGTGCAAGTGACAAAGGACAAGGATAGACCAAACAGGATCCCTGCCTTACAGAGACCATAATTTGGTAAGGAAAACAATAATTACAACTCAGGAGATTCTACTAGGTTCTGGACAAGTATCTGGAGGCTTGAGTAGCTTCTTCTGACAACAGAGTCTCTACCAAGCTGAAAATAGTAATTTTCTACTGGAGCAGATGGTTGTGTATATAGACCAGTTAGTAAAATGTTTGCCACTGTAACATGGCCAGGTGTGGTGGTGTATTCTTGCCATCTCAGCACTGGGGAGGCAGAAAGAGGTTGATCCCCAAGTCTTGTTGGCCAGACAGTCTATTCTACTTAACCAGCTCTGGGCCAGAAAGAGATCATGTCTCAAAACACAAGATGGATGGCACATAAAACTTGATATCTTGAGTTTGATAGCCACATGCATCTGTATACATATGCCTGTCAACAAACACACATGCTTGCATACCTGTTAACCAATGTGTTGGCCTTGATGTCCTGGGATTAAATTTCATCTTAGGTTTCTACCTTATAGTACAGAAGCCCAGGAACACTGTGGAGGGAGGACCCTAACATTCTTTGCTCCACACATCACCTTAGGGACTATGTTGCTCTCAGTATGTGTAGCTCCTCGCCTCTTCCTCTCCAAGTCACTCAGGATTTAGCTTCCAAAAAACATCCGAGATTATCTGTGGCCACATCTACCCTTAATCACTCCACATGATGCTTCCCTCTCCCCAAGGACAGGGACTCTAAACTTCAAGGCCTGACACTATCTGTCCCATTTATTCCATAAAGCATAGGTTCCCATAGAAATGGGTCACATACCATTTCCCCATCAGGTAGCCTCTCGTCCCATCTTTTTCAAATGTGATTGCTTTTTAGTTGGCCCAAATGCACTTTTTCAAAAGCCCCACAGAGGCAGCACTACCATTACCCAAAGAACCTTCTCCCTTCAGGATTCACAGACCAGAATCTGCTTAGAAGACAGCCTTTAGAACTATTGGATCTTGGAGAAGAACATACCTCTTAGGTACACCCAGGAGATCCAGATGATATGAGCCACATATACCAAGCTGTTCCACCATGAGTCACTTGCCTGTGCTGTCAGTTTGAGACATTGCCCCAACCCCTTAGCTCCACTCACAAGTGAAGAACTCAGGCTTTTATGCATAATTATCATCTATCCATCTATTCATCCATCATCCATCCATCTGTCTCCTCACCCACCCATCCACCCACCTCCCCATCCATCCACATATCCATGCATCCATCATCTGTCATCCATTATCCATGCACCCACCCCTCCATTCATCTATGTATGTATTTGCTGGGAGCTGTTTTGAAAGCAAACCATGCAGCTGGTTTCATGCTAGGTACTAGGGACCCCAAAGACCCTGCTTTGTCCTTAGTGGAGAAATTGCTTCCTGGAGCAGATAAATCCCCTTTAATATCATTGCCATCCTACAAATTATGCTAAGAAAAGCTGATGCAAACATAGCAAAAGTCTCCCCTAAATGTCTTTGCATATTTTAATAGTCTGAGGGAGGAGCTACCCAGCATGGCTGGTGAGATTAAGCTCTGAATCTTCCAACAAGTAGAACTGGCATTTCATATGATCCTAAAAGACTCTAGAGAGTGGAGTATGGTTTATAGAGTGTTTTTCCTTTAGAACTATTGATAATTAGAAGACAGCCTTTAGAACTATTGGATTTTGGAGAAGGACATATCTCTTAGGTACACCCGGGAGATCCAGATAATATGAGCCACAGCCCCTAGCACCTTAAAAAAAGGACCAAAATGCAGGCTCCAAGCCACTCCTGGTCTCTAGGCACAATCTTTCTTCCCCTGCTGCCTGAAGCTAGCACCCTAACTGTGGTCGTGTGCCTGCCACTCTTCTCCAGTGGAATCCTTTCCAGGGACAAGGGCTGGCAAGAGGCACTTTCAGGATGGTTGTGATTTTTGATTGGGTGAAGATCGTCAGTGAGCACCATACTCACCGAGCAGATTTATGAACTAGAGCCATGAAGCTATGAAGGGTCACAGCACTTTCCCCTGGCAGAACCATGGACAGTTCTCTCCGTCCCAGGTCTAGATACCATCATTGTTGTGATGGATCATATTGTCATCTTGACCTAGGAGACCTAATGTGACCTAGGAGATAAATCTTTTACAAGTCTATGAGAGATTTCCTAGATTGGGTTAATTGAGGAAGGAAGACTCACCTCAAATGTGGACAGCAGCATCCCAGGGGCTGGAATCCCAGACATAAATGAAAAGAAGAAGGCAAGCTGGGCACCAGCAGTATCCCTCTGTGCCTCCTGATGAGGATGCAGTGTAACCAGCTGTCGTGCTCTGCCACCATACCTTCCCCTCCACGATGGACTTCATCCTCAAACTCTGAGCCAAACCAAACCCTCCCTCCTTTAACTTGCTTTGTCATAGCAATGAGTAAAATCACTCAGAGTCTTCCCACAAACCATCCCTGTTTCCTGCCAAGCATGAGGACACCCAAGCAAGACCAAAAACTGGATGGATGACCTAACATCATGAAGAAAGGAGACTGGTTTAAATTCTGTCCTACAGTCAGTAGGATGGTTGGTTCATCAGCTAAATGTGCTTGCCACCAAGCCTGACAACTTGGGTTAGAGTCCTGGAACCCACAGAGTGGAAGGAGAGAACCAACACCCACAACTTGTACACATGTATGTGTGCACCCCACACACACAAATAAAAATATATAATAGTAATAATATAATAAATCATATTCTCAGAGACCATTGAGACATTTGAACTATCTTCAAATATATGAACCATATATCCCTCCTGCAATATACTTTGGGAGAGTTTTAAATAATCATGATCAAAAGTGCTTCTCATCAATAAAATTGATCACGGATGCTGCTCCTCAACCCTCACCTGCCCTGCAGACCACCCAAGGGCGCGCCCGCTATGTTCTGAGAAGCCTTGAGTTTCAGTAACAGTTTGAAATATGGCTGGTTGATTGTTTTCAAGAAACTTCTGCCAAGAAACTATTCACCTGACATTTCTAAAATTTATATCTAAATAATTACATGCGGTAATTGAAAACATTAGAACGCAAACAGTGTGCCAAATAGTTAATTAGAAATAAAGCCATGCACTAACACATGCACGTGCTGGTTAAACAACTCCAAATTACAAGCTTAGGAGGCTGATAGCTAGACAGACACCCTGGGGCTGGTCCAGTCCTTGTCATCTGTATTGTGGATGACTTGAGGGGAATCGGCATGTCACAGCTAGGAAGAAAAAGGTGGCTCACTCTGAACATGTCGTAATGTTTCCCATCCTAGTCTATGGGTCCCTGGATTTCACTCTGCTGACAAAATGACTGCTGAATTCTGAACAAGGGAACCTTACCTTGGACTGACATAGGCAGCCAGTACAAGGATGCAAAGGAAAAGGCAAATGCCCCAAAGCAGGACTGATGACTGAGATCGCCACCATGAAAGGGCGGTAGAAAAAAGAAAATGTGACAGAAAAAGTGACTATGGTTGTGGCCACAACAAGCTCTCATCCAGCCACTGAAATGCAATACCTTGAAGGTATATGTGAGCCTCCCAAGAAGCAGTATCCCTGACTGGAACACCCAGCCACAGAAAGGACACAGAGAAATTCTCTGAGGCTCCCCGTGGGCCCTGAAATACTCATATACAGCTATGTTTCTCCTTTCCAAAGTGTCCCTGAGGGAGCACCCAGGAAACAGGAGAATATCTGACCTAAGTCGAACAACTTCAGAACTGAGACAAAGAATGCAAAGACAAGTTCAGAGGGGCTACTAGACCAGGCAGCCATGAATGGAGCATGATCTGAAAAAAACCTGGGTGGCAAGCTCTGGGCCAGGACCACAGGTTAGAAGGAGAACTAGTCTATGACTCAGAGAGAAGAGTCATTGATCTAGAGAAAACTTAGCAGGAAGCTTCACACACATAACTGGGCCATAGGCTCAGGTGAAACTATGGCAGGGACATGGGAAGCCACTACACAAACTTTCATTTCTATACTTTAGGGTAATCTGACTTTGTAAGAGCCTTGCTTCTTTGAGTGGGTGGGCACTAGAGTCCAGTGATGCCAGCAAGTGCCATCACCAACAAATCTGAAAATCTCTCCTGCCCCTCCCCCTGCTAAACCAACTGTCAATATCCTTGAGTGTAGAGCAGGTGTTTGCTGCCCCTACTGCTTACCAGAATGGAGATCTGTAGACCCAGATCTGCCGACAGAGTATTAGGCTCTGGGAGCCTTGAGTGCAAATAACAGTGTCTAGGCCTGGGAAACTCATGGGCACTGCTCATCACCTGCCTGCTTTGGGGACCTTCAGAATGAGTGACATAAGACAAAAAGAAATTATTTGTTGCCTCCTTTCCAGACACAGTCATGCTAGTGTGGAAGGCAGGCCTGCAGAGTGTCAGATATGCTGTCTCCCCTTATAGCCTTTCAGGCTTCTCTTGGATGCTCAAGGCTTCAGACCAACATTGCTGCATCCTTACATGGCCTCAGGGACTTTACCTAACTGGGAGTGGCAATGGAATGAAAAAAAGACAAACATGCATACATATGCGCACAAAGTTTCTCTCTGATCGAGAAGCCTCCGTACCTCCAAAGCTCCATGTATTTTATAGAGAGTTGAACAAAGAGGTAGGTAATTGCATACAGCAGAACAAAGAGGCAGCTGGACCAAGGAGACAAGTTTAGGTAATCTTGGTAGGAGTAGTGTCTGGAAGGGTACAATCTTCACACCTTGAATATCTGGGATGAAAAGTTGATGATGGACATTTCCTTTACACACTATCAGCATGTACACATAAACCAAAGAAAGACTTTGTCATCACCTGGGGGTGTGGGGAATTGAAGGCTCTGCCATTTTCCCATGGGTCTGAAATGATGGGGAACGTGACACTGCCATTACCATGACAAAAACATACACCCACTATGATGGTTTAAATATGCTTGGCCCAGGGAATGCCACTAGTAGGAGGTCTAGCCTTGTTGGAGGAAGTGTGTCACTGTGGGGTTGGCTTTGAGAGACCTTCCTCCTAGTTGCCTGGCACCCAGTCTTCTGTTTGTCTTTGGAAAAAGATGTAGAACTCTCAGCTCCTCCAGCACCATTCCTGCCTGGATGCTGACATGCTACAGCCTTGAAGATAATGGACTGAACCTCTGAAACTATGAGTTAGCCCCAATTAAATGTCCTTTATAAGAGTTGCCTTGGTTATGATGTCTCTTCACATCAATGGAAACCCTAAGACACCCACTCAGGACTCGGTCACTTGGGGTTTCCCCCACACCCTATACTACTCTTCTCTGTTTTGAAAGATGCATGCCTAAACTATTTTCATCTTTAGAAATTGAAAAAATGCCATTAGAAGCTGTCCTGAGCTTATGGGCTTTATTTAACTTAACACTTGTCAGTTGTTGATGGTTGTAGGAATATGGTATTTAAACACTTGGACACTGTGGAGTAGCACACCCATCAGAAGGATGTCAGTGGTGGGGATGGGTAGAGGAGATATTCACACCTCATAAATCTTAAAATTCTTAGTCCTGGAGTAGAGGATACTACCTTCTGTACCAATTTTCTCCACTCTTGGCTGTCACAGTGACTCCGACAATAGTTAATCTTGCATGCCTATTCCTGCCCAGGAATTTGGCAAACATTGTCCTCAGTGCATCTGTGGGAGCATTTCAGGGTCAGAGGGATGTTTAAGTCTGCCAATTAAGTGGCATGCACAGCTGCACAGTGTGGGTGGACCTCATCCAAGCTGCTGAAGATATGGACCAAAAGGCTGAGTCTAGAAAGGCCCTACTGCTGCCTGCTTGGTCTTTGGAATCATTTAATTCCTCTGAAGTCTTTCACTGTGTATATTGTTCTCAATGAGAGAGAGAGAGAGAGAGAGAGAGAGAGAGAGAGAGAGAGAGAGAGAGAGAGAGAAAGAGCAACAGAGACAGGGGAGAGAGAAAGAGAGCATTTTTCCCAGATAACTCCAAGTACCAAGTAGCCAAATCAGGAGCTCTCTCAACAACCAGCAGCCACACTGCATCTGGACACATGCACACAGTCTCCTTCTAAGCCTTGGGAATGGACACCTCCTTTTTGAGGCCCTTAAGGTGAGGGGGCCAAGCACATGACTGAGCCACCACAAGCTCTCAACAAAGGGGAAATGAAGAATTGCTGAGTAGACACCAAGTCTGGACTTACCCAAGAAACCAGAAACCGCCTTCCCTCCTCTGCACACTCTCACCTGCACACATGCACACCTATACAATGTACACTCATGTTCATACACACACACACAGACACACACATGTAGACATACAGTGTCTCACATGCATACACACATCCTTCACACAAAAGAACAGTGGCTGTCTGGCAGCAGCTTCTGCGTCAGGATGACTGACAGTGGTTTGCAATGTCCTTATGGCCCCCAACATAATGATAAATAGGAAACTTGAGATGAGCCCACTTCTGCAAGGCCAGGCTGCCTGGCCCTGTCAGAGTCACCTTGTTAACCACTGTCATGTACTCAGGTCTCCTTTGACACATGAAAGACTCAGTATCAATCAGCACTAATTGCAGGTTTTTGTGCTATATTTCTGGTTAAGCTGTTTAGCAAAAATTATATTTCATTACATTTTACACTAATCAGCATCAAAGGCAGAGAGCAAAATTAACTTGAAATAATTTCATGCTCTTGAGTAACCTTTACTTTTTAAATTGTAGTATTTTCACAGTAACTGTTTTATTCTACTCTATAATAACGGGATTCTGTGCACTAGGGCGTGGCACTTACATGCCAGATGTCTTAATCAAATCTCCATAGCATGCCTCTGTCAAAGCTGGGTCGCGGCATACACCATGTGTTACTCATAAGCTTTCCCACCACACTAAGATGTAGCTTGGTGAATAAGAATCCACTTCAAAGACAGCCTGGTTCCAAACACCTAAAATCTGTCAGGTCAAGGACTTCTACAAAATGTGACAATCTCTATATAATCATAGGCTCACCTCTATTTGAAACATGTACTTCTAGGATGTTGTTACACGTTGTTTAATCAAAATATAAAGAAGAACATAAGTGCTCCCAGATTAAGACCTGGCTCCTTAATTTGGAATTTTGTTCTTTTCTAACATTTTTTGAAGACTTGTTTTATCTGCTTATATATGAGACTGTGGATGTGTACACAAGTGTGGGGACCTGCAGAGACCACAAGAGACACTCGATTGCTCCAAAGCTAGAGTTACAAGTGCTTTTGTGAGCCTCTCAATATGGGTGAGAGAACTCAAATTCTCTGGAAGAACATCAGGTACCCTTAGCCTCTGAGCCATTGCTAAAGCCCTCCTAACAAGATTGTTGACATTTGCTCAAACATGTCCTTCAAAAGCCAATATTGAAGCAAAAAAATAAAATGTGGATACTATAATGTTACCATCACATATGTAAAGTTAGTAAAGTGCCTACCACATAAGCATGAGGACCCTAGCTCAGATCCTCAGTACTCATGTAAAAGACAGGAGCAACAGCACATGTCTATAACCCCAGTGCTTGGGGAGCAGAGACAGGTGGGTCTATAGAGCTTGCTGCTCAGCCAGTTTAGCCATGTAGATGAGTTCTAATGAGACTGCATCTCCAAAACTAAAGTGGGGAGCTGTCAAGGAAGAAACCTGCTGTTAATCTCTGGCCTCCACATGTATGTGTACAATTAACTTCATGTACAACTGCACACACTCACACAAGCACATGAAGAATGTGATGCAATGTAAAGGCAATTATCTTTACTATTTAAATGTACTTAGTATAAATGACTGCTTAAATGAAAAATAACAATGTACAATCTGGTTTATAGGTGTGGGGTGTGGGGTGTGTGTGTGTGTGTGTGTGTGTGTGCGTAAAAAAAGAGAAAGAAGAAATTGTTGTTGTTGTGTGGATGATAATGATAAAGGCAATCCCCAAGTTGATAATCTCTCAAATAATTCTGTATTGTGTTCAGTTGACAGCTCTACTTAACTAGAATAGAAAATAGTACCAGGAATGGGGTATTGCTTGTGATGAACCTGGTCTTGTTTTGGGGGGAGGATTATAAAAGCATTTAGAAACATTAGAAATAGAGGAAGATGAAAAAGAGGAGGGGGAGATGATGAGAAAGAAGAGGGGAAAGAGGATGAGAAGGAGGAGGGGAAAGAGGAAGAGGAGGTGAAAGAGAAAGGAAGAAGGATGGAGAGCAGGAGGGGGATGGGGGAGAATAGCTCAGAGACTCAGAGGAGAAAAATTTGGGTTTATCAAGCTCTTACATTGTACATGATACTGTGTCTTATCACTTGGAAGTAAACATTGAAAACTAAGACACACTACAAACATAAACTCAACCACTAAAACAACAAATAAAGACATATAGATGACAAGCTAACAAAAGAAAAAAATTAGAATAGTAAAAATATACAATGAACCCGACAGAAGTCATTAGAAGAATAAAAACAAAACAAGTGTAGCAGATTAAAAAAATGATAGAGTAAATTTAAAACAAACAACATCAGTAATCTCATTAAATATAAATGGGTAAACAGTCCAATTCAAAGGCAGAAACTTTCAGGAATAGCTAAAAGCAAGAATATATTGTGTCCTGCCTAGAGACACAGATAAAGTAAAAAGATAGGAAAGTGGAGGTCACTTAATGTCCAATAAAAAAGTAGAGTAGACACATTAATGTCAGATGACGTCAACTCCGAAACAAAGGGAAGTATCATCAGTTAAGTGATTTTTTTTTTATAATGATGAAGAGGGTCGATTCAATTCATCACAAAGATATGACACTCTCAATGTCTGAGACCCAACAGACAGAGCCTAATCTCCAGGAATTAGAAACCACCACATACAAGGGAGAAATTGGTTACAGCTAGATACCCTCTACTTGACATAAAAAGCAGAAAGCCAGCAAATACACAGAGCCACTCGAGTCATCTAGTTGTCCAAACTCAATGATGGTGCAGCTCTCCAATGACAATCTGTGTGACTGTCCTGGGTGACTTTTATTTAGAATTAACTATATTTAAAGACCCAAAATGGGTCGTTAAAAAGCATAAGGATTCATGCTTGCATGTACTTTACTCTCTGACTAAAATAAATCGTGCAAAAAAAAAAAAAAGAAAGAAAGAAAAGAAAGAGCAAAGAAGACAAGGACCTCAGTTGGAGAAGCGAGCAGGATGAGGCCTGCCTGAGTGAGAAGAGACAGGAAGAAGGATGTTCCAACAGTGCCCAAATGCTCACATGGCCCAGGTGGGCTGCGTGAAGGCACAGTGAGGTGTGACATACATGCCTGGGAGAACTAGAGAGAGGCACAACAGCAAGGGAAATAAATAAGCCATGTAGGAAGCAGCTCACTGGGGCAGACAAGATGGCTCCGTGGTGGGTTCTAGTGCTTGCTGCCAAGCCTGCCCATCTGGGTTTAGTCCCTGAGATCCACATGGTAAAAGGAGAGAACCAACTCTCATGTAAGTTATCCACAAAGCTACACACACACATACACACACACACACACACACACACACACACACACACACACACACACACACACACGTATACTATAACCACTTGTCAGGCAGGAAGGAAATGCCCCCCTCCCCCGCAGCATCACAGGGAGTGTGCACCCTCAGAGCACAGCTATGCACCCTGAAGCAATGCCACGGCTCCTCCATACCACTGTTTGCCTCTATTCCTGAAGAAAGTCAACCAAGGAAGAGGTATTGTGCAGTCGGACATTTTTACAAGGTCCAACATGCTATCTGAGAACCTCAGGATTGCAGCCTGCATTTCAAACAGCAGGTTACAAGGAGACTTGTAACTCCCCTTCTACAGCTCCATGACTTCAAAGCTTCCCAACTTCCTTTCATCTATTAGTCACTGGAAGGCAGAGACAAGCCACACATCCACTGACTCCTCTTCTAGTCACAGAACAAACAGAAGATCCTTGAGTACCAGGCTCCCTATAGATCTGCCTGGCTCACCCACAGAGGCAAGCCCACCTCCTGACCATTCCCCTTTCTCTCCAGGAGGAAATCAGCAGCTCGTGGCTCCTTGGCTTGTTGCCATGGCCTACCTGCCTCTTGGTTTGTGGGGGACTATCATCCCAGTTCATCAGTGATCACAGAGAGGATGCCTAGAGAACTTGAGGAAAGAGTCAGCAGCCCCATGTCTGACAGCTCCCTGTTTCTCATAAGCTGGTGTTGTTGGATCCCAAACTTGGTCTTCCTTTTGCATGAGTGATTCCAGGCATTCTTCATGGCGGGATAAGTCTGCCCCCTTGCTGTACTCTTTAGTTAACTTTTATTTTTAATAATTTTTCTCATTTTCCTTTTTTTAAAGATTTATTTATGTGCATGAGTGTTCAGTCTGCAAGCATGTCTACATGCCAGAAGAGGGCATCAGATCCTATTGTACATGGTTGTGAGCCACCATGTGATTGCTGGCAATTGAACTCAGGGCCTCTGGAAGGGAAGCCAGTGCTCTTAACTGCTGAGCCATCTCTCCAGCTTGGTTAAATTTTTATACTGCCTCTAGAGACAAATTTGGGGGTTATCTTGCTTAAAACAAATCAAATTAGACTAACAGCCCCCTCCAGGATGTGTAGTGCCTTCCAAATGTAGTCTGCCTCCCCTGCCTGGCATTCAAGATTGACCTCCCAGTTCCGTATTTCAGACTGAATTCCCAGACAACTCACTTGGGGCAAAGCCCAAGCATGCTGCACCCTAACTATAGTTTTTCTGGCCCACTAAAATTCTCTTTGACTCGGGGAGCCAGAGTTAACTCTTCTCTCCAGCACCACACTTTATAACACAAAGACAGATATAAATGTGCCCTGGGAATGCTGATCCTCACAAAGATGTCCGTGTCTTGATCCTTGGAACCCGTCAACCCAACAAAGGGAATTAAGCTTGAAGAACAATCTACGCTATTTTCAGCAGATCTTGACACAGCAAAACTATTCGGGACTGTCCCAGAGATCCTCTGGCCAGAGAAGGGTCTTTGCAAGGAACAAAGGAGAAGAAAGAAAGGGCCAAAGAGAAAAGAAAGGAGTAGAAGGGCAGTGGAGCAATGACTCTGCCCACAGTGCCAGATGGAAGATGCAGGCTGGGGTCACAAGATGAGGTCCGCCACCTCCAGAAGCCACTCAGCAACACAAGGAAGCAGGGGCTTTGTGAAATACTCAAAGGAGCATGGTCCTCTTGATTCCCCTATGTCTGCTCAGCGAGACTTATCCTGGACTTGCAAGTACTAGAACTTCCAGAGACTACGCAGCCGTGTTAAGATACTGTGACCACTAGTTTCAGTGGCAACAGTAATTCATGATAAATAGAGGTGAGAGGGCAGATGGACAAACTTCTAGTTCCTCATGAGTCCTCTTTCCTAGCTTCCTCCTGGATTACAATCCTTCTCTTCTAGTCACACCACCCATATCTCTCTGAGGAAAAAAAAATCACCTCCCCTCACGACTAACTGTGGTTCAACCCTGTGCTTCGAGTGCCAGGATTGAGAACCTGGCTTGTCCAGCCAAAAGCATGTTCCCCGACCCCTGGCCAGTGATTGGCTCAGAAAATGACACGTGACCCAAACCAGGGGACTTAGGCAGCAGCCTAAAGAGCTAGAAAGTGAGGCTCTGTTTCTCCCCAGCGTACATGGTTGTGCTATCCTGCCTCTTTAGCTGCCTTTTTTGTTTTTAACTTTGCGCCTCTTGGATTCTTTCCCATGACCTCTTCAGAGGGTTGTATCATTTTCCTGTAGCGTCTTCTATGATAAGCCTGCGTTCCACACCTAGAAGCTCAACAAACTTTTCCCTTCCCCCTTGAAAATGTGATGCTAGGCATAGCCTTGACCTGCACAGCAGCAGGTGGTGACCTGGAGGCAGCCAACCACAGCACCATTCTTCCCAAGGTGACCATCCGATGCTCTGTCATCCCCTCCCTCTGCCTTTAGCTTGACTATTTTCTGCTTCTGATAGTTTGGGTATTGATTGGTTCTTTTCTAATCACTTAAGAAAGAATTTTTTGTTCTCATGCGAAATCTTTCTTTTTTAGCATAAACATTTAATGCCATGTAATTCTCTCATGTGTTACCTTAGCCGTAGAACCCAAGGTTTAGAAGTGTTTTCATTTCAGTTCAGTGAGAAACACTATCTCATCCTCTTTGACTCCCCACCCCCACCCCACCCCCAAGCTACTTAGGAGACTGTTCTTTGATTTCCTAATGAGAGCATTTTCTAAATATCCTTTGGTTGTAGAATTCTCATTCCACTCTTTTGTGACTAGAGAATACACTTTCTGCAACTTCGGTTTCTTTCAGTATCATGAGATACTGATGTCTGCTGGCGAACCCCGATGTAAGTCCCACATTTGCTTAGCAAAGACATCCATGCCACTGTCGCTGCTGCTGCTGCTGCTGCTGCTGCTGCTGCTGCTGCTGCTGCTGCTGCTGCATCAGTGTCCTGAGTGTCATCAAATCTAGTTGGCAGAGCTCAGCTCCATCTCAGGCCCTTCCTGATTCTGTTTACTCGCTGCATTGATTACAAGGTGAAGGTTATCATCCCACTGTAATTATGGCTCTGGCTCCTCTTTTTTCAATCCAATCAGTATGTGCTTCACATACTTAAGAGTGCTTTATTAGCTGCCTGCACACTCAGAATCATGGCTCTTGACTAACTGACCTCTGTTTCCATATAACATCCCTCTTAGTCCAGACTATTCTTGTTCTGAGATACGTCCCGGCACATGGGAAGTTGTTGGACTGTTCTTGTTCTGAGATACATCCTGACAGAGGTGAAGTTGTTCCTTAAACCAGCATTTGTCTCCTCAGCCACCGTGATGGTTTGAATAACAATGGCCCCCCAACCTCATAGGCTAATATGTTTGAACTATTTTGGGAAGAAGTAGGAGGTTCGACCTTGTTGGAGGAGGTGTGTCACGAGGGGATGAGCAATGAAGTTTTCAAAGGCCACACACCAGGCTCAGTCTCCCCTGAGGCTCTCTCCTTCTGCCTGCTGCTGATGGATCAAGCTCTCAGCTACATCTTCACAACCATGCCTGCCTGCTTGCCACCACTATCCCTGCCACAGTGATAAAGGACTGACCTTCGGAAACTGAAAGCAAGCCCTCCATTAAATGTTTTCTCTTATAAGTCGTCTTGGTCATGGTGTCTCTTCACAGCAATAGGACTGAGACACCCGTCTTCCTCTTCCACACCCATGTCCACCTACATATTCAGTATAACTCATACCAGGCCTTGCTCCTTCATCCAGTCAGCGCAGCTCTGCTTTTAGGGTACTCCGTACAGGTTTAAAGTGTTTGTGACATTTTCATCTAATACAGTTATTGATCGAGTTGTAGTTTCCAGATCACCATTTACCAATTATTTTCTTGTTCCCTCAAGTCTTTGTTCTGTTTACCCATTTTCTGTTCACTTTCAGGATGATCTGAGTGTTCCTTGGGATTTAATTTTGTCTCCACTGCTGATGTATTAGTGACATATCTTGTAAGTTTTTCTAAGGACCACCCTGCTTGAAGCAGATTGTGTGGACAGACGTCTCACTTTGCCTATGAATAGCATGTGGCGAGTAACTGCTTGGGAAGAGGCCTCTATCTGGAAAGGCGGACGCACAGGATGCTCCAACCTCTTTGCATAGAATCTGACAAAGCTTGACTTATATTGAAAACTGAAAGCCTACTCTGCAATTAGTGGAAGCTGGTCAGAGCATGAGGGCCTGTGACATCACCTTGCCAGCTTCTCCACCTGCCAGCCTGGGCCTAGAGGATAAATCATGGACCTTGGGCATCTTATTTCTTCCCCTGCCCACCTGCTCCTCTTGCTAAGGATGCCATAATTAACCCCACCCCTGACCCCAAAGCCTGGCTGAGCACTCCACTGCTCTCCGACGGAAAATAATGGATGTTTGCTGCATAGTGGACTCCATATAAGTAAAGCTAGCCAGCTCCATCCATCTCTAAGTGTCAGTGAGCAGAGCCGAGACATGCATAATAACATGTACATTGTCTGGGAAGCTGAGTGTTCAAAGAATGAATAAAAGTATCAAAGGTCCGGGAAAAGATCATTTCCCTGCATCCAATTAATCAGCGAAAGCATTTTCTTTTTAAATTGATGCTAGGATCTCCCAGGAATGTAAAGCCAGACAAAAGTGACTGAGAATGGGCATCTTCCCCTTCGAGATAGATAGTCCAGAACATTAAAACTCCTACCAAAGTCTCATTGAAAAGATGATCCATTACCCTAAGGTATCAAACAAAATTGCTAGAATTCTCAAATACCTCACCCACTTAAGCTACACACACTTTCTCTCTAATATTCAGCTAAAATACTAACACCCCCAACTACCTAGTGATGACAGCAAGCACATGCACCCCCACGCATGCCCAGATGTCCCTCCAAGTTAACTGGGACTAAAACATCTTCTCCCTCTTTCTTTTCCTTTCAAAGGAACCTTGAAATGAGGATGTGTCCGAATTACAATAAGACTCAAGCTCACAACACCTAGGGTGTGGATACATGCCCACTAGTCAGGAGGATATTAGGCAGGTGTAGAAATCTCTCTCGGACTGGAGGATTGGCCTCAGATCCTTCCACCTGGCCTCCCAGCCTTCCTAAGCCTGGGCTTACGTTTTATTTTTATTCTCTCCGCCTCCTTATTCCCCAGTCTTCTCCTTTACTTACATTCATTTTGAATTAGTTTCTGTATTGTTTTTATTTTTAAAGCATTTGTCAGATTAAAAACAGCGGCAGGTAAGAGCCCTCTGGGAAATGAGGAATGTTTTGGCTGGGTCATCTGGCTGAGCTGGCAGGAGAGCAATTAAAGGCCTTTTAATGCTGCAGGAGAAGTAAGCAGCCAAGGGCCTGGTACTTGTAGACTCAAGTTGAGCCTGTGTCCTGAGGCCTGCCACTCTCTGGAGACAGGTACATGCAGGAAGGTAAACATAAGGTGGGCATTCAAGGGCATGGGGGGGGGGGGGGGCCTGAAGAGACATTAACACAGCAGTCTAGTCTCTCAGTTCCTACCTGGAGGCAGGGTCACCTAGAAACCTCCAGAAGCCATGAGACTCTTTCCATTCCATCCAGAGATTACTGGGAACTACATGCAGAGTTTGTTTAGCACTGAATTCTAATGCCTTTAAATTCACTTCCTGATCAGGTTGGAAAGAACAGGGCTCCTTGATGGCAAGGGTACAGTTCCGGAGCTGTCAGGCCTTGCCTGACCCTGACACACTGCCAAGCTGAAGCTGGACAACTTGGAAGGGTCTTTGTTTGACAACAGCTTTAACCAACCTGAGATCTGAGCAGTTGGGGACTTGAGGGGGCAGGGATATGGAAGAAGTTCATGGGATCAAACAAAAGACCAAGGAGTTGTTCTCAGAAAGGACCTAGGCTCAGCAAGATTATCTATCACCCAGGCAACTGCAGAGACATCCGGGAACCTGAGGAACTGGCCAGCCCATGGCTTTGTTTCCTATTACTTTGTGGAGTATTCAAAGTCTATAGAGAAATTTTAATCCAGCAACATGGCTGCTCTGGCTGGAATACAGACATGCCCTTAGTATATGCCTTTAATCCTAGGAGACAGAGGCAAGAAGATCTCTGAGTTCAAAGCCAGCCTGGTATAAAGCAAGTTTCTGGTGAAGAAAAGCTTAGGTCCTGGCATGGTGGTACACACCTTTAATTCCAGCACTCAGGAGACAGAGGCATGCAGATCTCTGAGTTCTAGTCAGTCAATTCAGTTGAGTCAGTAGTCAGTGATTTGAGAGGCAGTTCAAGAAGCAATTTTTACCAGAACTGTTTTACAGAGACGAGTTGCAAAGAGAACAAACTAGACACAGGTGAAGATTAGATGAGCCAAAGATAAAGAAGGAGCCAGAAAATTAGAACAGATCATTATAGTTAGTTTGAGGCCAAGCAAAGCAAAAAGTCAGAAGCTGAGAGAAGCCAGTTTGAATCAGTCAGCTTGGAGAAGAATTTGAGCCATAATAGCTGAGTTAAAACAGCCAGCCAGAATTCAGAAAGAGCTAGAAAGTCTTGGAGTCAACAATTACATCAGGCAAATAAAAGATACTTTTACAAAGTCTACAGAAGAAATGGTACCCTGTGGCACAGTTTTTGGCACAAAGTTGGCACAATTTTTTATTGGCATAGAAAAAATCAAGCTCCTTTATCTATGTACCCCAACCGTATCTCTCAGAGATGGTAGATTTTCTAAAAGGAAAAGTCCTTCTGTGCTGCAGGGGAAGTAAGCAGCCACAGGCCTGGTGCGTGAAAAGTGATTCAAGTTGAGCCTGTATGACCTGGATGACTTTACGAACAGGAAGTAGAGTGGACACCAGGTGAGTCCTAGAGGGGCTCCCACCCTTGGCTGGAAGGCTCCTGGAGTTTAAGGACTCTCAAGCAGGGTATCCACATTTTGTCTTCTACAGGATGATGCTTGAGCTCATGCCTTGGGGCTGTCACACAAGGCCCATAGCCATGTTTAAAAACCTAAGAAGAATGTTGAACACATGTTCAAAATTAAAACATAATTTAAAAATAAAGCAAAATTAAAGACTCTAAGGTGTTTCATTTAGTCTTTCTTGCTGCTGTGGAACACAAAGACACTCTGCAAATGGAAGCCTGAGTCATACAGTTGGGGTCTCATACCCTAGGGTGGCTGACCATGTGACCAACCCCACAGGCTGAGGCAACGCTTCACTCACTGGAGGTGTGAGTGAGCTAAAATGTGACTTTCCTGGGACAGTTCTAGTTCCTGGGTGTGTGACTTCACATTCCCTTTTCAAGCCAGGATAGGACCCCAACATGTGAGGCTCCTGTGGTTGTTCTGTTTCCCTATTTGAGGCAGTCTCTTAGCTCAGACTAGCCAGGAATTCATTATATAATTCAGGATGACCTCAAACTCAAAGAAATCCTCCTGCCTTAGCTCCCCAAGCACTAAAATTTTAGATTTAAGACATCAACACATCTGGCTTGGACTATGAGCTTTAAAATCAGAAAAGCTTTTGGCAAACCTGAGGCACTCTACCTGGTCACTCTAATCCATCCCTGACTAATATTAGCACAACTTCTTGTCTGTGACCTAGGCATCCTAGGCAGCCCCTGATGGCCCTCTCTCAACACTCTCTGCCCAGGCTAGACTTAGAAAACTGCAGAAACTAACATATGATTTAAGACATTGACTTCCCAGGGCATTAGAAGGCAAGAGTTCAGCAACTTCCTTGAAATTCCTCAGCCACATTCTTTCTCTGAATGTATCAGACATTCACAAGCAGACAGCATATGACAGGGCTGCCAACATACCCCCCCTCAAGTTTTCTATTAACCAATTCCAAATAACTCAGACCCCTGGAAAGCAGGGAGTGGGCAGACTTACACATAGATTCCCCCAAGGACCGGGCTATTATTTACTGCTGAGCAGAATAGCAGAGATTCATTTAGCACTCCATAATATTTCTACCAATAATAGTAATTACAGCTCCATCAACATTACCATTTATGTATGAAATATTATGGCCCAGATGTCTAATTAACATAGTAATTAGACATATTAATGTATCTCCTTCTTCATTTCAAATCCATAATCTCCTATAATTGCTCTTAATGTACTCAGTTTGAACGGATGCTGATATTTTGAAGTGTAAAATTGTAAGTTACCCCATTAACCAAAATCTAGTGGCAGCAAAATCATGCCGAATGCAATTATGCCTCTTGTCTGTGCTGTTACTAGACAGTGGGACTGAGGAGGCCAGGATATTTTCAACTATAAATTACTCAAGCAGGATGGGACTAGGGACTCATTTTTCCTTCCCATAATATGGATTCACAGAGAGAGCTCAGAGACAGTAGCGGTTGTAGTTCTATCCATACAAAGCCAGGCAGCTCAGGTCACGAGGCCCTAGTATGAGCATCATTCAGACTCAGCCACAGACAGAGTTGCTATAGCCCATGAGTCGAGGATCTGAGGCAGCTATCAGTGATCAAAGGCTGTCCCCACTCCTCCAAGTCCCACCGCTCATCCTTCAGCATTACAACCAGTCACAGCACAGGACTCTCACACTCAGCCTAAACTATAGCCAGTTGTGATGTCTCACGGCCTCTTATACTCAGTCTTGATGGCTGGGAAATGACCAAGTCTCTACACATGAGCATCTCCAGCCGGGCTCTTTCTCAGACTGTCCTATGACACAACATTTTGGTGGTAGAGAATCCTCTACTGTGTGGCAGGAGAGTAGGACCTAGGGACTACAGCTCTGAGATTAACAGCCTCCTGTGGGAGGCTTGGTACAATAAATAGAGCATGGTCCAGAAAGGCTGGAAGCCCTTCCATGTCCAAACTTCATCTAGTGAACAAGGCATGTGCAAGAAAAGCCTCCATATACAACTGGGGAAGGTGGGTGCTGTGTAAATGTCCCATGAAGAGTCATGCCTCGTAACCTGGGGCTTTGGGGACTTCATCAGCAGTCACTAGCCCACTTCCATTTCTAGTTCCTTCTTTTCTAATAAACTGTATCTACTCTAACGTAGTAACCAATCCCCTAAGATGCAAAAACCTGGGTACTTTTCTTTTTCTCTTTCTTTCTTCTGACCTTAGATAGAACCATGTTTATCATAGCAAAAAAGGCATCATTGTTACCTATGTGTGGGGATGGCCAAAGCGCCTGCAGGGAAAGATAGCATGAAGCCCCTTACAAAGGCAGAAATGACTTCTATAGTCCACAAGGGAAGCTGGGAAGTGTAGTCTTTCAGCAGGAAACTATCATTCCTAACTCTAAGAAGATTTTTTTTAAATGCAGGGCTGGGGCATTATAGCTGTTTTCTGCTGAGAAGGGTCTTTGCCAGAGTAGGTAGTTCTAAGTCCATTGAAGAGGGGGTCCTCTGGTGGTGTAGCAGAGGGAAAGTCTTAACTTGATCAGCTGCAATGGATCATGAGATTGACATGCGTACTCCTGAGGAGACTTGGAAAATAATTGTTAGAGGGTTGTAAACAGATGATTTGCTTACAGAGTAAACAAACTTTTCTGGAAATGTTCAGGGAGGGGCAAGAACAGAGATGGGGAAGATGTAGTTGGCCAGTGAGAAGAAGCTGATTGAGGGTAGATTGAGTGGATCCACTGCGAGGGCTGTCACCAAAATGAGCCAGCACAAGTACCTGGGCACTGCAGTACATCAAAGGGAGGAACAGGAGAAAATAGAGGACGAAGGTAAAGAATTATACCTGGCCTAGGGTGAAAGGGACGAAGCTCCCTTTTAGTCAGTTTCTCCTTGGCGTCTTAAAGGTTTTGGCAGATGTGTCAGGAACAAACGGAGTTCTTGTAGGATGAAAGCCACTGGGAGAGCTTACGTGAAGACTTCTGTTGGGGTATAGAGGGATGTTCAGTACATAAAGCATCTAAAAGTCAGGTAAAGACATACGTGTGGGGATAATAAGGAGGAAAAAATGTAACCAAGGGGAGGAGCCAGAGTGGGAGGGAAACAAGGAATTTTTGTCTAGTCCCTGTGTCTTTAGGGCCCATTTCAAACCAGTTAGGATTTGCTATCCTGGAAACAGTATCATTCTCAGAGGAGGGCTCAAATCCCATCCTTAGCAGAAGTCAGAGGTAGTTCTTTTTAACTTTGGAGCACTGCAGCAGTGGGAGGGCTGGTGGATCCTGATGGATGCTGAGCTGACCTGAGCCGCTGCTGTGACAGGGAGGTTAACGGATGCAAAGGAAATCCCAGTCCAGCTGTTTTTGGTCTGAGTCCTCAAAACAATGTCCTGAGTGTCAGAAGAGGGGTGAGTTGGATGACCCATGGTCCTTTAGTCCCCTTTTAGAGGTCACCCAAACTGTTTTGGGGAGTTTGGGAGTATCAATCTCTCTGTAACTGCCCCAAAGCTGACAGAAGGATGTCAGGGAAGCAGCAATCAGATCGTCTCAGAAGAGAGTCCATCAAAGGGGCCCTGATAAAACTTAGCAGTTGGCAAAGATCAGAACATGAGTCAGGAGGTAATGACTGTACAACTCTGAAGGGAACGTTAAGAGACAAAGTTACATGTCTCTTAGTATCTACATTAAGATTAACATGAATCAATATAACATAAGGTATAAAGTTAATATAAGGTTAAAGCAACTGTACAACTGGCTGGACCATGTACCAGAGTCCTGCAGCAGGACAAGGTAATTTTAAGTTACCCTTTACTTCAGACTCATACATAAGGAACAGGCATCTAGAAGCTAGGTGAAAAAAGTCAGTTAGTATATAAGAAATAAATCTGAACATTAAATGTCTACCTGATATTTGTTTTCATATATAGTGAACTTTGTATTTTTTTTAATATTAATAATACCAGCTATTATTTAATGAAAAAAAAACCAGAGTTTCTCAAGTAAAACACAATTTTCGGTTAGGAACAATCTGCTAAAATAAAATTTTTAGAACTGGGACTATTACCTTGCGTGACCATATCTAGTCTGTGAAATCATGACAACACATATTTTCACGTCAAATTGTTATGCCTATCTTCCAAGAGTCAGCTTACTGTTAATTTGTTTCCTAAAAAAGTAATAATTTTTTTAATTTTCAATTTCAAAATACTCCCAGAGACAGTGGCTGCCTTAGTTTCTCCCCAACAGGCATGTCTCTAGAACATCCTAAGTTACTACCTGAGTGACTGCCATGTCAAAAGTAAATGATCCATTTTATAAAGTTTTCTAAAATTAACCCTGTTAACAGAGCCCTTTAAAAATTCTCTACAACATTTTCATTCCACACACTCAGCCATTAGATGAAAGGTGAAAGCAGTCAGTCACATCAAATCTGTAATAAATAATTTACATCATAGATGGAATTGACAAGGAAGGCTAAAGCCAGCTCTTGACTCCTCCTGCTGATGAGCAGATCCCTAAGTCACCACATACTTGTAGGACCATGAAAGACAGCATGGTTTCTGGTTGAGCACCCACTAGAGAGGGCTGGAGACCCAGCAGGTTGGAGACCCCACAGGTTTCCCTGCAAGGGACTGGCATACATTTCATTACACTCTCAGACTCTAGACTCCTGACACAAGGCCAAAGACCTCCATCAATCTGTACCTTTCAGATATGTAGGATAATGCCCCTACCACCCCCTCCGCAGGTAGAGGGCATGACTACAGGCCACAGAGCTTCATGATAGCTCTCATATTAATGAGATACCCAAAGGCCAGAGGACATAGCCAATTAAGCATTCCTTCCCAGACCCTCGTCCTTGTAAAGGGCCTTAACCTCAGGCCCACCCTGAAAATATGGAGGTATAGTTTCATCCATTTTCTGCCATGACAAAAAAACATTTTAAGACCATGGACTATTTCTCTTCTTTGGGACCCACCGTGGGGAACAGTGGAGAAGGTTTTCAACTACCAAGCCACCGCCTAATCTCCCACTCTCTCTATGTTCCAGCCACTGTTAAGAACCGCACTAGCCCACGTTTGGGTGCCAAAAATGTTGAGGCCCAAGCTGCCCCACTTTGGGCAGCCAAAAATGTTGCGGCCCTCTCCACTCCATGCTTGGTGGCCACTGTATCCCAGCCCAAGCTGCCGCTCCGGTCCGCAGGTCAGAGTTCAGCAAGAGAGAGAGTGAGGACGGACTCGAAGAATGGAGACCAGACAGGGTGTGATTCAATCCCGTTTGTTCTTCAGTCTCTCTTCTAGTCCAAGTCCCAAGTCTTGAGTTCCTAGTTCCTAGTTCCTAGTTGTACTCATCTTAGTTCCTAGTTGTACTCCTCTTGTCCTCTCCCGAGTGTCTAATGTCTACTCCTACCCCTAGTGTCTGAATCTCTGTTACTCCAAATTGTTCTCCAAGTTGTACTCTCTAAAGTGTCTGATTCTCTGATCTTCAAATTGTTCTGAACTCTCCTGTCTGCCTCTTGCCTTTTATATGTCTCACTTCTAAGCCATGCCTTTTGGTCATGCCTTTAAGTCATGCCCTTAGGTCTTGTCTCTAAATATGATCTCTAAGCCCACTCTTAAGTTACACACCTTTAATCTCACACACCTTTAATCTCACATACCCAAGGAAAGATCTTGGGTACCTAAAGCAAGATGTTATCAGAGTGTGCTCAGCTGTTGTAGGTTATTGTAATACAAGTCTCATGTCAGGGTATATGGCTCAAGATGGCTGCAAAGCTGATAGCTGCTGTCTGCTAAAAGTCGGCTCCCAACAAGCCACAGAGACCCAGCCAAGTGAGTCACTGTGACCAAGAGTCTCATCCCTGTGGGTCACAGCCAGATCTTCTCCCCCCTTCCCCTTTTGGATGTGGACCAGTCTAGCTGTATGCCCCCCACTTTGGTCGGCCCTTAAATGGCTTCTCAGCAACACCTGAGAGCCTAAGGGCCTGAGAACCAAATGGTCTCAGCCACCTTCTGGCCCAGGGACTCCCAACTCAAGAGCTCCGGCCCCTGTGGGACCTCAGGCTGTGTCTCCCTACCCCTGGAGTGGAGTCCCCCGGCTTTACACAGCCCAACGTCCGCCCTGCACCAGCGAGGAGTAAACACAGTCAACTTGCAGCACCTCTGCCTCTCCGAGCTGCGGCCCTAGCCCCTTGGGAGAAGCAGTTTCGGGACCCACAATTCAACCCAACAATGGATCCACTCACCCTACAACCCCACACATACTAACAGCAGTGAGCATGTTTCTTAATAACGTCGTTCTAATTAAAGCATTTGTTGAAATTTTAACTTTTGTATTTTAAGATTAGTAAGCTTATCAAGTGTGATTTCAAAAGGATGTATAGGTCATTTTACCATGTATGTAACTTGGATTCAACTCGTGTTTAGGAAAAGGGTATATGCTCACCTTGTACTATGTGGTCTACTGTCATCTAGACTGAGGACCTAGGCTCACCTTGGAGTAAATAACAACCATGTGGCTTTCCGCCATCTTGGCTAGTCATTCATCAGGACCCCTTTTTTAGACTATGGAGGCAATACCAGGCGTCCAAGATCAATTGTTTTATTTCCCCTACATTAAGAAGGTGACAGCAGCTCTCCAAGATAATTTGAATTAGGATGGATTTTTGTATGATGATTGTTGTCCTTATTTTTACTGCCTGAGGAGAAAGTCTGCTACCTGGGAGACAATTGCTCCTCCTTGAGAAGAGGGAAGAGCTGGCAGCCACAATTTCCCAGGGTACATGGAAATTGTTTTGATTTAGATGTTGAGCTCATCACATGGAGATTTGTTCATGAGGCTCAATGGAATCCAAGGTGACTTCAGGTTTAGGGCAGTGACTGAAAACTTGTAGGCGCTACTCCAGCTGGAACAGAAGCTTGTAAAAAGGTGACTTCCAATGTCCCGGCAAATCTTGATGATTTTCCTTAAACAATTGCATACCTACATGCAAAACTGAACAGAAATCTAACCCAAAGTAAGGAAGATAAATACAAAATGAAGGCAGAGCTGCCAGCCTTTCATCTGTTTCTAGCTACCTTGCAGGCCAGAGGGAAGAGCCTGCACTTTTGGTTAAGCAGCTTCTAAGTCCATTTATACAGAGAGAATACAAAGATGTAGGGCTCAGAAAGGGTTAAGAAAGCCATGTTGGGGGAAGGCCAGTATGGTGCTTTGGATGAAAACGTCCCCTATAAGCTCATAGGTTCCCCTATAAGCTCATAGGTGTTAAATCTCAAACTTGGACAAATAGCTAACTGATATGCCTATTTAACCTATCAAATTGGACCTGGCCATCAGGCTTTCCCAGCATCCCAGCATACCTATTACAGGGTCCTTCTGGCTGGCATATTGAGCCCAGGGGCTGGGATGTTCTTCCCCCAAGCCACCCCTCCCTATATTTTGGTTACCTGGCCTTTTGGTCTACCCTTTGCCCTCCTGGCCTCTTGGCCCAGGCTGCCCCTCTTGGTCAGCGGCTTCTTTCTTCCTCTCCTTCCCTTCTCTTTTTCCTGTCTCTCCTTACATGGATGAGCTCAGTCTAGCCATGTTCACTTTGGATTCTCCCAGATGTCTCTGCCTCCGGCTATGCTCTCCCTCACCTCTACAAGAAACCTTCAATTCCACCATATCTAGGAGCAATCATGTCCTCCTTATTTATTTCAGTTTTTTGTTCAATAAGGAGTGACGGGATTATGAGGAGTGGCCTTGTTGGAGTAGGCGTGGCCTTGATGGAATAGGCATGGCCTTGTTGGAGTAGGTGTGGCTTTGTTGGAGAAAGTATGTCACTGGCTTTGAGGTTTCTGAAGCACAAGCCAAGCCCAGGGGCTTTGTCTTCCTGCTGCCTGCATCTGAATGTAGAATTCTCAAGCTACTTCTCCAGCATCATGAGTGCCTGCCAACAGCCATGCTTCCCACCATGATGACAATGCACTAAACCTCTGAGATGGTAAGCAAGCCTCACTCAATTAAATGTTTTTCTTTTATAGGAGTTACTATGGTCATGGTATCTCTTCACAGCAGCAGAACAATGATCAAGACTGCAGAACTCCCCACTGACCACAGAGGCCACTCAGTCGGGTTTCCTCTCTAAGCCTTAATTTCCTTGTTTAAGGGAGTGGGGGATTAGAGCAATAGGGACCTAAAGTCTTGTTTGGTCAGCAGCCAGCTTACCTATGCATTTTTTCCTGCCCAGCTAGGGACACTTGTACCAGATGAAGTAAGGCTTCCTGAAGAAGCCTTGCCACCTGTGACGGACTGTTCCTGAAGTGGCTTGTGACGGTAGTTTTGTCAGCTTGATGTAAACAGAATCATAGGAAAAGAGTCTCAATAAGTGATTGTCTAGATCAAGTTGGCCCATGGACTTGGTTGGTTGTGAAATGATATGGAAAGTCCCTGCCTGAAGATGGTTGGCACCATTCCCTAGTTTGAGGCCTGAACAATGAAGTAGAGAATGCACGCTGCGCCCTAAGCATGCAGGTGTTTGCTTCCCTTCGCTCTTGACTCTGGATGTGTTATACTCAACTATTTCAAGTTCCTGCCTTGACTTTCCCACTATGATAGACTATAAACTAGACTTGTGAGCTAAAATTTACCCTCTCTTACCTTAGTTGCTTTTGGTTGGGGTATTTCATCATAGTTGTCTTAGTTAGAGTTTTACTGCTGTGAACAAACACCATAACCAAGGCAACTCTTATGAGGAGATTTAATTGGGGTTGGCTTACAGGTTCAGAGGTTCAGTCCATTATCATCAAGGCTGAACCATGGCAGCATCCAGACAGGCATGGTGCTGGAGAAGCTGAGAGTTCTACATCTTTATCTGAAGGGTGCTAGCAGAATACTGGCTTCCAGGCAGCTAGGATGAGGGTCTTAAAGCCCACACCCACAGTGACACACCTACTCCAACGGGGCCACACCTTCTAATAATGCCAAAGCATATACAAACCATCACAATAGTATAGAAATAAAATCAGGCCATGACTTTTCTTGTAGACTTTGTCCCATCCCTCTGCACTCTCATTCACCCTTGGAAGGAGCTAGAGCCAAAATCAACTCAGCACAGGCTTGGGAAGAAGGGGTGGGCTGTCAACTAACCTAACAGTTGGTCATTTTCCTGGGTCTCTAAGACCCACTTTGACCCCACTGTTCCATTAAACAGCTAGTGCTGTGCTAATGAAATGCCAGCCTCTGAGTCTAACCACTGACGTGAGGAAAAGGCATTTCATTCTTCAATTAGAAGCTGATTTTCTAGTGTTCAGCCCTGTTCTGCATTGCCATCACCTCTTTAATTAATTTAGCATCTCTCAACCAGCAGTTGCTAAATTGCCTAAGCTGAGACCAAGAAAATTGAACTGAAGTCTGCTCCCAGCCCAAGGTGAGCAGGCCCCTAGAGCACCCAGGAGGCATTTGGTTATTTGAATCAGAAACCATTTATCTGACAACATTTAGCTTAAACAGCAATTAGTCAAGAGGAAAAGACAAAGCCACTCCGAAGAGGAGGTTGGCAGGCCCTAGGCCAAGTGCAGGGAAGACCTTCCAAACCCACACCTTGCACTTCAGCAGTAAGCCTTAATTAGTTCCCAGGGGAATCCCACCTGCTGCTTGCCTTTCTGGGAGAATTTCCCTGGCCCTCTCCTTTCCTTACCTAGGGGAGTTGATTCTGCTTTTGTTTAGATCAACAGTTCTTCAAGGCCCAACTCAAAGAGTGATTCCCAGTTTCCTGAAAGCCTCAAGCTGGTTTTGCCTGGGCCTCCCCTACTATGTGTTCTGACCTGAGATTTCAGGACCCATTCGAACGCAAGTCCTAAAGTATTTGCTAACCCAAGAACCTCTGGAAAGAGTTGCCTTCCTAGCAGCACCCCACACCCCAACCCCTCCAAAAGCAAGCACACACTTTTGACCTATGTTTGAGGGGGGGGGAGGAGGAGGAGGAGGAGATAAGATCGAGGAAGAGAGAGAAGGGGGAAGGGAGATAAAGAAGGGAAGGGGGATGGAAAGGAGACTCTACTGATCTCAGCTAAGCAACATGGCTCTCCTGTCGAGGACCATTGAGCCTCCCTGTAAGGAGCAGGCCCTTAACAGGACCAACTCCATATTTGTAATAGGAAAGAAAACAAGTTTGAAGTGAAGTTGTTTTGAAGTGCTATGATAACCAGAAGTAGTTTTGATAATCAAAAGTTGTTTTGAAAACCTTACGAATCAAAATATTTGTACATTAAAATAAGTTGTTTTGAATAAGTGTCATAACCAGCTGTAATGAAGTCATAGCCCCACAGATAACCAGACAGATCTGGTTATCTGCCATGTACATCAGAAGTAACCCTAATTCAAGCATAAAAAAGGAGCCCTTGGCTGGAGCACTTCATCACACTGGTAGCAATGGTTACCTAGCGTGATCCCATCACACTGGTAGCCATGACTGGCTAGCGTGAACCTCCGTTCAGGCCTCCTCTGCAGCCAAGAGACCGAGCACTCTACAGCATGGATCATCAAAGCAACAGCCAAGAGACTGAGTACTCTGCACCCGATCATCAAAGTGACAGCCGAGAGACCAAAGCCTCCAACTTCATGGTCAAACACTCTCCGGGCCTGAGCTGTTGGAAACCACAGAACGCCCCTATCTTTGTGGTCGAACACTCTCCAGACCTAAGCTGCTGGAAACTACAGTCATAAGGACTCAGGTCATATAACCCACGATTAATAATGTACTTATTGCTATACTTATTTCTTTTGTAGTTAGCAACTTATTATTTGTGTTTATTGTATTGATATTGATAGAGTCAATGCATATGAAATGTGGTAATACCTCACTGTTACAATAGCTTTAGCATTGGTGATAATATATTGTTTGTTGTGCATTATTAAAGAGAAATTAAATATCAAACCTCTGTCTCTGGCATACTCTCTCCCCTCTCATGGAACTGACCATCTCACAGTCAATCCTGTATACAATTCCTGAGTGGAGAGGACCTGACACTCCTCTTCCCATGGGGACCCTAAAACCTTATCACAACCTGCTCACAACAGATAACAGACTGGGCTCTCAACACTCCCATACAATACAACCTTGTGAAGCATCTATAATCTCCTGTGACACAACCAAAGCCCATATAATCTGCCTCCTCATCAGGTCACTGACTGTGAAGCAGTCTGTGGAGGTAGCACTTCCCTGATAGATAAGCCAATAGCTGACTATTAGTGTTTGGAGACCAAGATTTTTAGGTGTTAAAGAGGACATGTGAACTACAGCCCTCAGGAAGGATCAAGGCTGTACCATGGTGCCACAGTAGAAGACCCATGTCACCTCTTTGGAAAAGCCTGGGTCAGGCCAGGTCAACATGGTGGTATCCCTGAGTTCTAAATAAAGGGAGAAGCAGTGTCATTGGAGACATGAAAGTGTTAGAATGATTAAGTATCAGCTCCAGCATCCAACATCCGCACCAGCATCAGAACCACATATCATACCCAGCATTAACATGCCCTATCAGATTCACCAGCAGACTCTCACAAAAGCACATTTGTCACCATCATATCAACATTCAGAACTGAAACCAGTATCAGGACGTCCCAGCCAACTCACCGGGTATGGAATGAAAGAGGCATGCCATTCCACCTTCAACCAACCTAATAGTTCTCTACCTGGTGGCAGGTGAGAATTCCATGAGAACTATTCAGACTCAGGATGTGGATCCCTTCTCCAGAGATTCTGATGCGTGTGTTATGGGAGAGAGCCAGATAGGAGGAGTATGAGTATCTGTGCCTGACAAGCCCAGCACTGGGCCCTGCTGTAAACCTTCAAGGTGAAGCCGACTGCCTCTCACCTGGAATGAGAGGCAGGGTGTCAACTCAAGGCTTGAGCACTAGCTGATGATATTATTAAGAAGCTATTGGGGGTGGCTAGAAAGATGGCTCTGTGGTTCCTACTTTTACATAAGACCTGAATTTAGTTCCCAGAGCCTACATTGGGAGATTCACAACCACCTGTAACTCCAGCTCCAGGATTCTTCTGCTCCCTCTGGTCTCCATAGGCACATGCACATGTGCACACACACACACACACACACACACACACACACACACACACAACTTAAAAATATAAATATTTTTAAAGCAGTAATCAGATTATGAGGACTCTAGCCTGGACAATGAGATTCTTCTCTTGATGATCATTGCTGGGTGACATTATTGGGAGATGTGGGAATTAGAAATGGGAGTAACTGGAAGAGGTCAGTCATGAGAGGTGTGCTTTTGAAGGCTGTATCTTTTCTTCACAGCGTACCCCACCCTGTGTCACTATCTTCCCTTTCTTCCCTCTCTCCCTGTCCCTCTCTCTCTCCTTCCCATGTGCCTTTGTCTCTGTTTCTGTCTCTCTCCTTCTTCCTGACTGCCATTTTTCTCACTGTCACAGACTTAGACAATTATGCTGACTAACATGGCCTGAAACATCAGAGACTGTAACTCTTTAACTCCTTTCTCTCCAGTGTCTCATTACCACGAAAGGAAGGTGACTCACACAACTACTCCTTCAGTGGCTAGTTATTAAGTACTTCTTGTGTGTCAGACATATAGAAAAGCTGATTTTAATCAGAGACTGGGTATAAGTAAGACAATACAAAGTGCTCTCTTAAAGTAGGGCCTCATCTATTCCAGGAGGCAGGAGGTCTGATCACTCTACTATGGGGAACCATGGTCTCTGCCTCCAGGACCCCCTACAGGTGAGAAGCTCTGAGTCCTTCATCTGTCTTTCATTCTGATTCTCAGGGCATCCTGTAATGGAAGAGATAGAATCCTCAACCTTGAAGAAACTTGTGCAACGAAGGCTTGGACAACAAACAGAGATGTGAGCCATGGTAGCATGACAGCCAGCAGGGTGTACCAAGGAGAGAAAATCAAGCAAGAAGGAAAGCTAGGGAGAAGGTGGGAGGACGGATGAGAAAGTTCTGTCCTGCATATATCCTGAGGATAAATCTGCTCCTATTCCAGGAACTGTTTCCAATGGCCATGTTCCCCTCCTCCTCCCTGACTCATGTAAAGCTCTGGATCCTCATTTAGCAGCCCTTGAAGCTCCTCCCACTCCTTGTTTCCTCCCTATATTTCTCAATGCCCCTTTGAAGGTCCTTGCTCCCAGCTTCTGCTGTGTACAATCCCTGCACACTGTGAATTCTCAATACTATGCCTCAGATGCTTCTTTGCCTCCTTCATGGTCTCATCTAGGCCCCTACCCTCCTATATTGCATTGCCAAACTTCCAGAGCCAGCCTTAAGCTGTGCATTGAGCCATGTATTAAGCTGGCCTCTTATTCTGGTGAAGCCCTCCCAGAGCTGGAGGTCTTTCCCAGGACTGACTAATCTCTAGAGCCAATGGCCAGTAGAGTGTCTCTGTCATGTGCAAACCAATCCATAGTCAACAGTCCCAGCCACCTCCTCAGTGAGCTTTCATTCAGGGCTCCAAGAGCCCTCTAAAATGAGTGGCTCCCAATCATCTCACCAATCAATCCCCATAGAGACTACCTCCTCTGCCTCTGAACCAACTGATGCTGCTCCATGGGGCTTCCTCTGTGTGACTCACCTCCCCAAAACTATGAGTACAAAGTATCTTTCCAGTAGCCACTGCCTCCTAATTGCTTGACTTCTTCAAACCACACCTGCAATAAAACTTACATTGTATGTAAATCAACCTGAAGTAGGCATCGGGTGGACAGTACCATCAGTTAAGAAGACAAGTCTGACATCATGATGCTTCATGTTGATATGGGCTGATGCATCTGGAAGACTTGGTTGGACAGTGTTCTGCTGCATACGGCTCTGATCCTCATGGGTTAACCTGGACTTCTTTTTCTAAGATCGGAAGACCAGAGACTACAAAGTCTCTGGGGTTCTGATGGCATCCATGAGTGTATTACAATGAGAAACAGACAGACACATTTCCATCTTTCCCGGAATAACCAATAAATTCACAGGCTATATCTGTTTCACTGGCAGCAACTTTCCAAGTAATCCCGATTTCCCATGACAGCTAGCCATTGGTGGACTTGGCTTCCTTTATTCCAAACTTAATTACTGACACTCTCGGGTCTCATTAGCACTTCACACCATAATGAGTAAATATTCAAGTTATAAAATGACTGAGGGTTAAAGAGTCTGCAGAGTTCAGAATGCGTTTCTTCAAGTCAAGATCTGTAGGGTAACATATAAAGAGTCTTAGAACCGGGGTGCTGACCTCTTTGGGCACAAAAGTGTTGGGCACAGACACAGATCTGAAGTGGGCTGAGTGTCACAGGCAGGAGAATCTACTCAAGCCGGGGCCTGGAGACAGAGGGAGCTGTCCTTGCTGTAGCAGTTTTCCTGGAAAAGTCTGCTGATACATGACCAGGCAATCAGTCAGAGTGCCTGCACGTGTGGGTCTTGGGGTGCTCTTCCTTTACAGTTCTGGGTGATGGGCTTCCATCTGGCATGATTGAGAAGCTCATGTGACTGCTGGTTTGGTGTGATTGGATTGGTATCTTTTTAGGTGTTATTATACATTGGCAAACATTATAAGTTTGTGCTGCCTGCTGTGGTAGCAGATGGTGGCTGTTTACTCGTATAAATAAGACACAGACTCATTCTTTCTTGGCATTCATACTCAGAACATGGTAACTCTGGTCAAAATTGTTGCATCCTCAAATGCAGTCATCTATGCTGTGCCCAGCCTAAACACTGACATTCCATAGAACACAGGGTGATCTGGATGGTTTCCTCAATGTCACACGGACACTTCTGCATTTTGGGAGTCAGAATGAGGCACATGGTATCAATGTCATGCTGTGCTCTGCTCTAAGTTACCTTATATTGTCTAAACAGTGGTTTCTCAGGCTGGACATTGGCCTGAAATTTACAAGCAGATTTTTGCTCCATTTTGAGGATGGAGAATGACTGCATTTCCAGTGTGTGTATCAAGGACCAACAGGCAGAGAACTCAGTTCACCTCAATTCCCTGGGCTAGATGTCCTTTCTCAACTACTGTCTGACTACCCACTGCTTGCCCCTTCAGGACCTGCTCCTGCCTTTTCAACTCTGGTGGTAGCTACATCTTTGCTTTCTCTCTCCTGGACCTGAACTCAACAGCAGAAGCTTCTTCGATGGTTCAAGTTCCTTATCAACACAGTCTCTATGTGTGTTTTGATCATCCCACTTCTGAACTTGTTGAACTTTGCTATAACCTCCTTAACTTGCATTTATTCTGCAACCCGTAACTATACGGAGATAAGCAGATGGATGGATGGATAGATAGATAGATAGATAGATAGATAGATAGATAGATAGATAGATAGATAGATAGATAGATAGGAAACATAGATGATTGATAGATAGGTAGATAGATAGATAGATAGATAGATAGATAGATAGATAGATGATAGATAGATAGATAGACAAACTATAAGATACTTAACAGATACTATGTTGTATGTAATATGAGAGTTAGTAATCAAGATTGAAATAAACAACCTGGATTCACCTCAACCAGTCTAGCAAAGTAGGCAGGACTGTCTGGCATATTTACTGTTGCTAAAATCACAGCATCTTGTGGCATAGCATGCACATAACACACACCAGCCACACTTTGGGCTGGGGAGTTTATTCTACCTCTGTGCACAGAAGAGAGAGAAGCAGAGCCAAGGAGGGGGCTCTGTTGTTGCCAATGCCTCTGGAGTGTATGGATACAAGCTTTCCTCTCAAGCTCATCCCAGTCAGCTTCTCCTGCTTGTTCTTGTGGGAGCACCAACCCTCATGTGGTCCAGCCACCAGTTTCCCTGTCGTCTTTCTCATCCTACCTTCCTTCAGGCTCCTGTCACTGCTGTAGGTTCCATAGAGAGAGCAGGTTGTGTTGTATGGAATATTAACAATGTCCAGTCTATGCCTAAGTCCTATTTTCTAAAGCAGTTAGCATCATGCAAACCAGCTCTTTCCTGCTGGGGAACTGAGTGGTGTTCACACTTAACAATGAAAAAGTATTAACATGGTAAAATTCCCTAGGTTTTAAAGTAAATGTGAATGGGTGTCCTGGTGTTCGCTGAGGATGGTAAGGGACTGGCACTGTGCACTTTCTGGCTGTAAGCACCCCACCAGGCTGTCTCTAGGGATAAGGGGCTGGCAGGAGGCTGACAGTTTCATAAGAGAAGAGCTGACAATCCATCAGCTCCCAGCAGCCTGGGATTCCCCACCTCTTAAATGTGGGCCCAGCCGTAGTGTCTGTCCTCCAGCTCTTGTCTGCCAGACCACTGGGCCATACTACTGAGAGAGTTCCTCCAGGGGATTGGGCCATCTCTGGCTGATATCATCAGGGCTAGTTATCCATGTGCATAACGGCCATTTGAATTTCATACCACAGTCAGATCCCAGATCTATTAGGCTCATTTTCCACATGTGTCGTCTGTAAGAAGATTCCTCTCATTTCTATACACAGCACACTAGGGAAGCAATAGTCATGTGGTCTCCTGCCTTCCTGGTTCAGGAAAATTAACTGGACTAAGCCTTGTTACTTCCATGGGCATCTAGTCCCAGCCCCCACTGGCTTTAGCGAGGTTCACGTAGCTTCTAAGGTTCATGTTCATGTAGATTCTGTAATAACTGATGACTAGCTGGATGGTTTGTGTGAAGGAACTCAGACTCTCACCGCTCCACAGACCTAAAGTCTGACATTACGGTTTCTACAGAGCCACAGTCCCTCGGGGAGTGCTAGATAAGTATCCTGACTTGTCTCTTAAATCTTGGCCACTGCCAGCATTCACTGGCTTGCAACAGCATCATTCCAACATCTTCCATGAAAATTTCTCCATAAAACAAAACATCCCTCTATCGACACCAGTCTCAGCTTTTAAGGAGAGCAGCTATGTTCTGATAAGAGTACACCTGCTCTAGCCACTCCATCTAAATATGTATGTAAATTAAAAAAAAAAAAAAAATCTGCAAAGAGCCCATTACTAAATAAGGACCCATTCATGAGTGTCAGAAATGATGTTGACATATTGGTTGTGGGGAGGGTCACAATCTAACCCAGAGGAAAGGGCTGCATAATGACAGGCAATATCCCCAGAAGGAGTGTGAAGACAGGCAAATGTCAGAGCACTCTTCTGTCTAGCCTGCTCCCTGCTGGGAGCCTCCCCAGCAGCACAGGAAAAAGTCTAGGAAGCCAAAAAAAAACTCTCATCCCAAAAGAGCTACACTTAGCAGGACACTTATTCCAACATGATTGTGAGTAAGATATGAAATTTGAAAGAAAGCTTTGCCCAGGAGCTTCAGAAACTGCCTCTGAAGTTGAAGAACCAAACTCTTTGCTATTTCACTTGGCTAGAAGTATGTATTTCAAAATAGTCTCTGCATTAATGTAGATTTCTTTTTAAACACTCCCCTGTATAAAAATAGCCCTTCTGAAAAGCATCATTGCTTCATCCAGATACACACACACACACACACACACACACACTCACTCATGTGCATACATGCACACTCGTACAAACATACATGCATGTGCACACACATGCACTCACATCAGGCCCTGAAAAGAATATAGTTAAGAGGCAACTTCAAACAAATAACACCAGGAATAACAGCATACTTTCTTACCAAAGTCTAGCAAAGGAAGAAATTAAGACCCATCCAATCTTAGCTTTCCAGGAATGTCTAATAAAGAAATTGATAAGCTCATCTCTGGCTTCCATGCTATAAACCAAAAAAAAAAAAGCAAAAAGATGAATTCTCTAAAGAGTTCAGTTGAGCTTAGCATTAAGAACATTAAAGTTAGAGTCTTTATAGAAAACTGTCAACATCAATTTCCAGGTGAAGAAGGAAATATCAATGTGTCAGAAAAATTGCATCTCTATGTACCTGATAAGAAGAGACGTGATGCAGAGAAGATAAGAGTGATGGGGGCATGATTTTTTGAATTGTCTTTGCTAAATATTCTCACTAATCGGATCAGAATGGATCACCACACTCTCACCACAGACTCTTCTCTGGTTCTACAGGTCAGGGCTGGGCTCCCTTAGCTGTCAAAGACCAACCACAGATATTTTATCGACAAACTACAGCTTAAACAAAGGCCAAAAGCTATTGCTAAGATTAGCTTTGGAATTCACAGATATTTTCAAGTTTAGATGAATAATTCAGCAGATAAATATTGTATTTAGGCAGGTAATTCCATTGTAAAATACGACTAAAAACATGTAATCTAAAGAGACACCAAATAAACAGGAGTCCAAGACAGAAAGAGACCAAGATGGCAGCTCAGAGGAAGGAAGAGAGACAGTGTGTGAGAAGGACCAGATGATAACAGAGCACGGAGTTCAGAAGACTGATGCTCAGCTTGGGATGAACCTAGACACTAGACAAAGTTACGATAGCAATTAACTAAATTACACAGCACACAGGGAAACTACCTGACCGAGCCCCACTAGTACTTGAGAAGCGAGAGCGTCTGCATGCTGGCTCTATATTGCATAGATCAGTCACAGCCAGGCTCTCCTGTTGTCCCATTTCAGCTAAATGAGGCATCGGGAGACAGTAAGAGAGGCTGTGTGAGAGTAAATAGTCCACAGAGTGATGAAAGGCTAATATAAAACCCATTCATTCCGTTGTTTATCACATTTGACAAGAAATTGAATGCCATGAAACAGAAATTGTCACAAAAGGAACACATTTCATTAGAGGGAAGAAGCTTAACACATCCTTACAACAACTCATCTGCCCATTTTCAATTTCTACTGAGATCTTTGCAGAAGTTATAGTGAGAGAGAAGGAACAAATTTTGAGTTTCAATGAATTACGAGATTCCAGGGGGGTTGAAACTTGACAGGGAGACACCATATGCAAGAGAGGCCGATGGGAGACAACAAACTATCCACACAGTCAGCCCAAATGAGATATTTACCCAGATTGTTCAGGGAGGCAGAAACTTTGCAAAATAAAGGACACTGGATAATGAGAAAACAGGGTCACATAGCATTGTTAAAGTTTCATTGCCGAGACCATTGCACCACAGCTCAGAAAACAGACAGCTAACCTACAGTGCCTAAGAGAGGTTCTGTCCGACAGGAGATTGGAGACCAGATGTGGATTCACACCAAACCTGTCTCTTGAGACAAATCCCAATTTTCATTACGTATGTCAGGAGAGAAGTCCCACCAAACACCAAGATGGAGGGAGCCTCAGTCAAATTCAGATTTAGAGACTTGAACCATCAGGGTTCACAAAGTGCTGTCCTTAGAAAACAGGGGGATAGGGTGCTTATGAGTTGCAAGGAATTCGCTCCCAAATTGCACTTGATAAATTGAAACCAGGAGAACAAGAAAAACCACACCCCAAAATTTTTGTAAAACAATAAAAGATCAGAAACGCTGTGAAGATGCTAGACTTATTTTGGTTGGTAGGTTGGCTGAGTAATTAGTAATTTTTTGGTCAGTTGGTAGATTGGTTGATTGGCTAATTGGTAGACTGGTTGATAGATTTTGGCTGATTGGCTGATTGGTTGGTTGATACATAGGCTGGTGGGTAGTTAATTGCTACATTGGTGAGTCTTTTGATGGGTTAGTTGACTAGTTAATCAATAAGTCAATTGGTTGATTGGCACAATGGTTGACCATTTGTTTGATAGGTTGATGAACTGGTAGGTTGTTTCATAGACTTATAGGTTGGTAGAACTGGTTTTTGGTTGACTGGTTGATAGGGTACTTAGCTAGTTAACTGGTTGGTTGGTGAACTAGTTAATTGGTTAACTAATTGGCTGCTTAATTGGGCTAGTTAGTACATCTAGTTGGTGGTTTGGTAAGTGGTAAGTTATTTGTGCTTGATATGTCTAAGAATTGATGTATTTCTTGGTAAATTTGTAGGTTGGTGGCTGGTTGGTAGGTAGATTAGTTGGTTGGTTGGTTGGTTGGTTGGTTAGTAGGTTGGTTGGTGGCTGGTAGTTGGCTGCTTGGTAGGTTGTTTGGTTGGTTGATGACTGGCTGGTTGGTTACTTGGTAGGTTGGCTGGTTGGTAAGTTGGTGGCTGGTTGGTTAGTTGGTTGGTTGGTAAGTTGGTTTGTTGGTTGGTTGGTAGGTAGAGTAGTTGTTTGGAAGTCACTCAAAGCTGTGTTCATGTCTCTGTGGGCTAAGGTTGTCTCTATTGTTTCTATGGATTCCAAGGAGTGCACTCCAGAGAATTCTGTTTAGAAAATATGGCCAACTTGGGAGGCAAAGGCAGGCAGATTTCTGAGTTCGAGGTCAGCCTGGTCTACAGAGTGAGTCCAGGACAGCCAGAACTACACAGAGAAACCCTGTCTCGAAAAACCAAAAAAAAAAAAAAAAAAAAAAAAAAAAAAGGCCAAATTTCTCATCTCTTGGCAACAAAGGTATTCATGTTTTAGGCCTCTAAGAAGGGCTGTACAGTCAGTGTAGCCTTGCCTTCATGTGCTTAAAATCCTGCTTTAAAGTAGTGTTTAAAGTCACAATACAAGTGAAAGAAAAAATCAACAAAACAAAAAGAGGTGCTTACATTACCCCTACATTATTTTTACATCACCCTTACACCACCCTTACATCACCCTTACACCACCCTTACATCACCCTTACACCACCCTTACATCACCCTTGCATCATTCTTACATCACCCTTATATCACTCTTATATTACTGGGTATCCACAGCAAGACAAACTTCATTATCTTTAAATTCCAGAAAGTCAGAAGTGTCCCGTGGATCTCCCTAGGCAGGAGAAATAGAATAAATTCCATGGGTGAACTAGGGTTGTGTGGTGATAGGAATAGGAGGGAACAGGTAGGGGGAGGAGGAAGAGAATACTGGCAGAAATGACTGGAATTGGGCTGCATTTGAGGGCCAAGGTAGAACATAGTGCAATAGAAACTCACAGGAACCTATGTGCTATGGTAAAGGTAGTACAGAACGTGTGGGAGTGGCCAACCAATGACTGGTCCAACTTGAGACCCATGTCACAAGAGGAAGTCTACATCATACCTGACACTGCCTGCAGGGCCAGGAACCAGGATAGCCCGGAGACCTAGAATAGAGCCAAACAGGTCCAGAAAAGAAAAAAAAAGTCAATGAAATGATTTCGACTGATACTCTGCTATACATTGTAGTCCAGAACCTAGCATATTTGTCATCAGAGAGGCTTCATCAGCAAATGATGAGAGTACATGCACAGATCCACGGGCAAATGGTGAGCAGAGCTTAGAGAAACCTGCAGAAGAAGGGTAGGAAGTATTGTAGGACCCAGAGGGGTCAATGATACCACAAGAAAACCCACAGAATAAATAGCCTGGGCTCATAGGGGCTCAGAGACTGAACTATAATAATCAGGGAATCTGTATGGGTCTGACCTAGGCCCTCTGCATATATGTTACAGTCATATATCTTGTTCTTCTTGTGGGACTCCTAAGAGTAGGAGCAGGGGCTGTCTCTGGCCTTTTGCCTGTTTTGGGAACCGTTTTTCTTGTACTGAGTTGCCCTGTCCAGCCTCAATATGTGAGAATATGTTCCTAGTTTTATTGCAACATAATATGCCATGTTTGTTTGGTACATCTGGGAGGCCTGCCCTTTTCTGAAGGGAGATAAATGGAGGAGTGAATCTGGGGGAGGGAGAAGATGGAAGGGAGGGACTGAGAAGAGAGAAGGGAGGGGAAACTGCAGTCTAGACGTAATATTTGAAAGAAGAATAAATTTAAAAGAAGAAAGTCAGAAGCAAGCTAACCATGAGTAACCTTCAGGCCTGTGGTCACACACCCACCAGGTCACCTCCTGAGGCGCGAGCAGCTTCCCTGGAATGGTAACCTAACCCTCACAGGAAACATCTACAGCACTTCCCACCAAACAGGACATCTAGAGCCACCTGGACCCCTCTCCAGTGTCACATCCTGAGAGTCCTTGCTCATAATTCACATCCACTTAAAGTCCTAAAAATAGTGTACTGAGCTTCAAAAATCAATCAGAGCCTGGCACATGGCTCAGAAGTCCTACTATTTCAACGTTTTTGTGTCCACGTAACAAAAGCCGTTATACCTTTTCTGTAAACAAGACACTTTCTCTCACTTCGGAGGGCAGCCTGGGTCTCTGCAGGGGTCTGTCACCAAGGAGCCCCAGTGCATGGAGCAGTGCAGAGGGCTCCAGCAGCAGACCTGAGTCATGAGGATCTCTGAAGGCAAACACTTCCTGTCTGCAAGTGGCAGCCATCAGACCACAGAGGATAGGAGAAGCTGATGGGAAGTCAGAAGGCAAGGCTGCTTCAGAGAAAGCTCTACCGAGTTGGAAAAGCAGATGGGGATGCCACAAAGGTGCAGTGAGAGGTGCAGCAGGCAAGGAGGCAGCAGGGCTGGGAACGAAGTAATTTTTCCTCAAAGAAGCTGGTGATTGAAGGCACATTTTTCTATTTTAAAATGCCCAGGTGTGACCTTCTCTTCTAGTCTATGTAAGATGAAGCTGAGATTCTAGAAGTTTCTCAAACATACGAGAGGAGGCAGTAATTTGGCCACCATATCTGCCTTCCCTAGCACAGATGTGAGGAGTGAACTATGCACTGTGCCAGTTTCCAGCACAGACAGGGTCCCCTACACACCCACAGCAATGGTGAATGGAGAGCGACAGGTAGGCGTCTCTGACAGCAAAGAAGAGGGAGGGGAATCCCCTCAGCACTTCGAATACTCCTGACAAAACTTATACTGCAAGCATCCCCAAGCAGCTGACTGTCAAACTCAGGTGACTGAAAACACACCAAGGTCTGCCACCTGGAAACTTTCCGCCCTGGTTTCCAGAAAACAGTCTGCTCCACCTTGTCACTGTTCATCTGGCAGGAATGGGGAGGACATGCCACAGCCATTCTGACGCATGCCTTCAAGTGTGATGTTTTCAGCTGGTAGCCGAGTCGACACCTCCAGTGTAAGGTAATGCCCATTCATAAATGACAACGAGTGTTTAAATGGGTGCTGGAATTTCCTGTTCCACTGGGGCAACACGGAGCCCTTGCAGTGGGATTGGCTCTTAGTCACTCATGTGGAGCTGGGGAAGCTGCTCCAGTTAAGAATTCGTCAGTTGCTTCCACAGAGGCAGAACCCTTGCATCTGGCCTGCCTTTCACCAAGCGATGACAGTACTAAAAACTGTTCCTACCCTGGCTGTTTCTGATTATTAAACTCAACAATGGCTCACACTAAGACTCAGAAACCACATATATAATATGTTTATACAATATGAAAATCTGCCGTGGGTCATGAAGGCTAACACTGGACATCAAGAAGCCTGTGAATCAGCAATAAAATGACTGATACTGGATACCTGGATAACCCAAAAGTAAATAGTGATGTGTTAAATAACAAGTATATAACCATGAGGCTGGGGGATAGTTTATATTTAAACTGCAACGCAGGTCAAGGAATAACCAAGTGTATTCATGTAATCTGAACATAAACTGGTCCTTACAGCCCTCTGTTTCCTAGAGTGACTATGGTTCAGGAATGTAGATTTAAGTTGCTCCCAATGCCATGTTTCAGCATGGGAAACATGGTACATAGAGGTTCTGTTTAATAGTAACAGAACAAAGAAAGTCATAAATCAAGGCACTTTTCAGATGCATTGGTGGGAATATCAGGCAGGCAGGACCCAGCCAAGCAGATAAATCTCTGTTATAGCCTGTTACCACCTGCTGACATTCTTAGTGTTGAGTTGGTGGAAGCCAGCGATCCCAAAGAATTTACTTAAATGTCATAGGGCATTAAGTCACACACAAAAGTAAGCAATGAGTGCCTATCAAAGACAGCCCCGGATCATTTGGGTTCCAACCTGTAACTTTTCAGCTCTCCGTAGCCAGTCAGCAAACCCTCTACAATATTTAACACTGCTGTGGCTTTTTCTCTGGGCACCAGGGATGCCTTGTGGCCAGTGATGATTATTTCAAAATACCTGATGTAATCCTCTCGTTTCTTCCTTTAACACTTCTGCCTGCCCCTTCTGTTTTGAACATGTGCGTGGGTTGCTGTGGCATGTAGGTCCCCCTGCAGACTCCCTGCTTTTCCCAACCTAGAGAGTCTGTCTGCTATGTAGGTTGACACCAATTGAATAACTTCTCACTCTGGCCTGTTTTCTAATTTGGGCTCTCCTGTTTCTTTCCTAATTACCTCGACTCTCCATTAGAACCCCTCTGTGATGAGCCTGCCTGACTCCTTTAAATCTCCCACATCAGTCAAAGAGAAGTTGTGTGGATCTGTGGCTTGGATATTTCTACAGCACCTGAGATAAATTATACAGGTAATGAGCTGGACTCCTGCCATCACTGTGGCTAGTGTAGCTTGGAGGTTCCTGGAGGAGGATACAGAATGAGAGACATGCTTTTCTTGTGGAGCCTTTCCAGCAAAGAAAGCTGCACTCTACCCCTGTCCAACCAGTGACCTCCCACCCCATCACCCTGTGCACTGCCAATATTGATTATGCCCCACACATATCCCAACCTCAGCTCAGCAGGGTCTAGTCCAGATTCTCTGCAGCAGCAGTGGTTTGACCTGCTTCTGAGGAGAGCGCTTGAATATTCTAATCAGAACAGAGAGATTAGTCAGCTCTGGAGCCCTGATTTCATTAGCCTACAAAGAGCGGGGATTTCAGCCCAGACAAAACAGTAAACTAGCTGGTTTTAAATAATATTATACCCCAAAGTCTCCTTAGCATAGACCACAATGCTTTTCTGCTTCCAATTCTTCAAACATGTAGGCTGATGTATTCCTACCCCCTTCTGAGCTATGCCAGCTAATGGCAAAGTCTTAATTTCATCAAATCTTGGAAATTTCTATTTCCTGTCCCTATTAACACCTTAATGAATAGCACAGGCTCAACACTCCACGTGATCTTAGGGAGAGGCAGCCATCACCGCTGGCTTGCTCCTGAGAATGAGAACACAAATCAATGTACCTTCAGTCTGGGGGCATGGAAGGGGGTACTTTTTTGCAAATTCAAATTCTGCAACAGGCTCTTTTTCTCCCCCTTCTTAAATGAAGTTCATGCCCATGCGCACACGCACACACATACACACACACACACACACACACACACACACACACAGAGGCAGAGTCTCTCTGGACCAGACTCAGCCTTGGAGCTTTGGTCAGTGAAACCCAAGCAGATCTCAGGTCCCTCACATCACAGTTGGTCAAGCCAACAAGACTCCAGAACATGTCCCTCATGGTACAGTTACTCACCTGCAAACAGGGATCTGTAGCTCTGAGTCACCACTGCTCACTAGGGTACTGTAAGAGACCGTGAACAGTATGAGGACAGTATCAGAGGAACAGCACCTGTAAAACCAAGAGGCAATCCTATCACTCAAACACTTCGTGGGAAATCCACCCTGTTTGTTGAATGAAAACTGAGCTTTTTTTTTTTTAGATGTGGCACCAAGAAGTGGTACTTTACAAAGTATGGGGTACATCATGAATTGCGAAGAGAATGGAGGAACACTGAAAGAAATGGGAGTTTAGCCCCCTGGGCAGGCTTTCTCTCAACTCTCTAAGCCAGGGATCAGCCATGTAGGAAAATCTCCCCGGGGAATCCCAGAGGCCCAGCCAGAGAGACCAAGAGAGAAGCCAGGGGCTGAGGGACTGTGGGTCTGTAAATTACCCATCATCATCCATGGAGGGAAGACTGTGAGATGTAGCGGTGAGGTCTGCACTGGCAGAAATCTAGGTTGCTACAATTTGCATAAGCACATAAGTTTGCACAGCATGTTCAGTTGCTATGGGCCAGGAGGGCTCTGTTAACGCTCTCACTCTCAGGGCAGCTTAGGGTTGTGCATCTTAAGGGGGCCCATCTTGCTGGCTCTGTGCCTGGTTAAGAGCAGTGCATCCTGGCCCTGGACACTATAAAGGACATAGTACGCATGGCTGGCCCTGTGATGGCCAACCTCCTCACCCAGCATGGCCACAGGTCAGACCCTAGGCTATACAGTCTCTGCTTCTGAGGAGCCAAGGAAGGTGTGTATCTATATTGCATCCTCGGAGTCCTCTGACCCACCCTAGCCTTTCCTTCATCCTCTATCACCCCTCTGCTGTGAACTGACTGCTAGGCATGGGGTCGGTACCTTCTGGATCGCTGCCAAGGAGACTAGAACTTGCAAAAGTGAGAGGATTGCTCAGAACAGAGTGAAAAGTGCTGAGGCTAAGCCCCAAAGATAGGGTTCCTCCTTCCCTGTGAGGAGCCTCTGTCGCAGCATCCAGATGTGGTAAACTATAGAGGTGTTCCCTCCACACCCTTACACCCCTTGCCCTGGAAGCTCAGCCACCTTTCCTTGCTACCTCCAAGCTCCTCCCGGGAAACAGACAACCTCTTTCCCTGCAGATGAAAGCCAGAGGAAGCAAATAATCTGCCTGTCCCCTGAACATGCACTAGTGTTGCTAAACTCAGTCAACTGTTGCGGCCTTCACTCTCTGGAGGCTACAAGTCTCACTGAGGTCTTCCTAGCTGGAACAGGGGAGAAAGAGCTGCATGAAAAAGGTGGGACCCTGCTCAGATGCTGCCTGCAAGCCTAACAAAGCAAGAAATGTGGCTCTTGCCTTCAAAATGAAGAAAGTACAGAAAGATGAACAAGCTTGCCATGCACTATCTATGTGCCTGGGAAGACAGTCCCCAAGGAAGTGTCCCAGGATTCCACCTCCTCAGATTCTTTCTCCTCCATCAAAGTACAGAGCACCAACATGGCTTACAGTTAATGATTCTCTACCCCTCCTCCATCTCATACCCACTCCTCCCCACCCTCCACCAGCTACCTACCATCACTCAGGATACTATCAGGTCTTCTCTATCTGATTGCCTTAGCTTCCCAAGGGATTTCCCTGCAGCTCCTATACCATCTACTCTAGATTCCTGGGCTGGCTCCCCAATAGAACAGAACCAGCAGCGCTGCCAGCAGGGAGGCTACATGCCCATGGTATCCATGCCCCTGAACCTAGCTTATCACAAGCTGACCTCCCAACCTTAGACCCTTGCTACTCCCAGAAGCTAGGGCCTTTACAATGTCATTCTGTCTCCAAGGATGCTATTCTTCCAGGTCTCCGCACAGCTATTTCTGTCACTTCACACATGTCCTTATCCAGATGTCATTCTCTCAGTTGACTTGGTTGTAACCACAGCTTAAGTATCACTACTCTGGCTTCCCTGTAATTGACATATGTGGGGTTTGGGGTGTGGGAGGTGATGTTTATCCTGTTTGGTTGTCTTGTATTTGTCTACCTCCAACAGTCATTGTGTGAATACCAGGCACGGGCTTGTCTGACATTTGCAGATGTGTTTCAAGTCTCTAGAGTAGAGCCTTGTATTTTAAACCTCTACAGTGAGCTTTGTGTTCCAACCACCTACATCAAAACCTTGGACACCATGAGCGTCCAATAAATATCTGTTGTGAGAATGAATGTACAACATGAGAAGCCTGAGACCAAACTCACTTTTTAGATGTCCAACCTTCATGGAAAAAACATGGAGTCAACAGATGTGAGCTTGGCTTCCTCCTTCTCAGGCCCAGATGTGCTTGACACAGACAGACAGGTGATGTTGCCACAGTCTGCACAGGATTCGACTAAGTATTAACTTCCAGGCCCATTTTGGTTGGCATCAATCTGTATCAGTTTCTGGTCTTAAGCAAGCTGTGAAGTCCCGATGCCTATTTGGAAAGATAGCAGAACATCACTGAGTTTCTCTCTCAGATCCATCAGGCCATTCTAGCTACCCACAGCCAACCCCTCAGTGTGGTCCATGAACCCACCTGTCCAAAACCCAACCAGGAACTTCCTGCCAATCACTCAGCCACTTCCAAACTCCTGTCTCAACAGTCACTGTCTGGATGAGCCATTGCATCCCATGACAGCGTTCTCTTTTCCTGCTTGCCTTGCTCATTGCTGATGGTCGGTGTTTGATCATCCTCAGTCACTCTCCACTTTATTTACTGAGTCAGGATAGCTCTTTAAACTCAGAGTTCATATATTCAAATAGTCTAGCGAGGCAGCTTTCTCTGGGGTTCCCTATCCTCACCTCCTGAGGGCTGGTCTTTTGGGCAGGTCCCCAACCCTACCCAGTTTTTCATATGGGTAGTGGAGATCCTAACTTTTGTTTTCCTGCTTGCATGGCAAAAGTTTTAACTTAGCCATCTTGCCAACCCAAACTTAGAATTGAATGACAAATTTCTCATAGATCTGGAATTTATAAGCCAAAGTCTATGGTTGGTGGGATTTCCCAGGGTCGCACTCCTGAGGAACACTCCAGGAGAGTCCCTTTCCATCATTTCAGTGTAACTTTTTTATCACATGACCCTTCCTTCTACATTTGCACTCAGTTCTCCTCCTCCTCTTCCCCTCTTCCTCTCTTCTTCTTCCTCCTCTTCTTCTTCCTCCTCCTTCTTTTTCTTCTCCTCTTCCTTTTCCTCACAAGGACTCGTTATTGAATGGCAGGCCCAGGTAACCCAGAATAAGCTCATCTTGAGTTTCCTGCCTAATGAAGATATGAGATCAAGTCATATCTTGGGGTTGCAAACAGACAAGACTTTTGGGAGCCACATTCTAACCTGTTACCCTACTACAATCTACTCTCTTCCCCCTAAATCTGTATGAACATCCCAGGTGGTAACTGATGAGTCTTTCAGTCTGAGGTGTGTCATGCCATCGGGAGGGCAGATGTTACCCACCCAACACAACCACATAGCCACTTGCCAGAAAGCACCTGGGTAATCAAACAAACAGGATCTGCAGCCACAAACTCAGGCCATTCCCAGATGATTCCAGAGCTTTCCAGGCTGGCCACAGCACTGTCTATGCCAGATAAAACTTCCATCACACAGACCAGGACCTGAGCTCTCGCTACTGCCAGCCAGAAGAGATAGTGATTGGAACAGGCTCAAAGAGGGTTGTGTATGACCATGACTGCTTTGTGTTTTTAAGGTTGTGCCTGTGAGTGACATATTCATATGTTCACAACTTTATAAAGTTGCTATGTGACTCTAAAGACTGGTTTGGAAAAGCATAATGCAACCATAAATAACAAAACAAGAATACTACTAAAAAACCAGTCCCCCACTTTGTGACCAGCTGCTTTCAGTCTGATTCTATCTTTCTTGGCAAATGTCAAAGCTGTCCTACTAAGAGACAGCTGTCTGGAGCTCCCTTCTGCCTCTGCTTGCCTTCTAGCTTCCTCTTCCTCCCTCTCCCTCTCCCCCCACCATCTCTCTCTCAGTCAGGGCATTGAATCAGTCTTTCTCAATACAGGCTGCACCCCATCTTTGCCTCCTTTCTTACTGGATCCTTGGTCCCCAGTGCCTAGACTCACCCTAATATCTGTCCCTCACAGGGAGGTTAGCACAGCTTCCCCAGACAGCCCTCATCTTCTCAAAAGGAATGGCCTTTCCAGGTACCATGCTTCCCAGGTGACACACAAAAAAACAACAGCCCAAGCTTGTCCCCCAATCATGGAGCTTCTGAAGCCATCCCACAAAACCAGAGTTCCCTGATGTAATCCAGGGATTCCTTGAGAACCCTCCTCCTACTCCAACCCTCCTACTCACACTCTCCCTTCCATGGGGCCCTGGCTCTGATGGCTTGGATCAGGACCAGAAGAAGAGAAAAGATCAAAGTGTCTCCATTGGATCTGGTAGGTGAGCCAGTCATTGAAAAGGGACCGTGTGGACCTGTGTGCTGGAGCTCATTGTAATAGGTATAGCTGCACTAACAGCTGCCCCCTCTCAGAACCCTGGTCCTGGACTAGTCATTGCAAATGTGGGTGTCTCAAGCACCAGGCTGTGGCTTTCCTCAAGCCTCATGTTACACATAACACCTTTATGAGTCGCTGAATGGCCCTGGCTGTCCTCCACATGGAAGTGAGGGCACACTCAACCTCCACCCTAGTTGCATTAGACAGAATTCTTTAAAGGAGCAGAACAGATAGGATAGATACTGGATATACACCAAGGGGGAATTCATCAATTTATTTACACAATATGTTCAGAGTAATCCAACAGTCTGTTTCATGCCAGAGAGGCTGAGTACCCAGTAGTTGCTCAGTTCACAGGGCTGTATACCTCAGCTATTTCAACCTAGTGCTGACAGACCAGAGAATTCTTCAATTGTTATCTTCAATCCACACTGGAAGCCCAAAGAAGCTGGTTCTGATGTTAGAGGAGGAATCAGCCAGCAGCAACAGGATAAATGAACTTGCCAGTGAGAGTGAAGACCAAGCAAGCAAGGAAGCAAAAGCTTCCTTCCTCCATGTTCCGTTATCTGAGCCTACAGAAGATGCTGCCGACATTTCAAGTGACACTACCCACCATAGTTAACTGTCAAGACTATCTCCCACATACATGCCCACAGGCCAACCTGATCTAGATGCATCCTCAGTGAGATTCGGTTCCCAGGTCACTGTAGGCTGTGTTGACAGTTAAGACCAACTGGCAAGGTCCTCTTTCAAGAATCATTTGCATCTGCCACCCTCAACCCCTTCCTGCCAGACCAGCTACAGGCTGGGTATCACCTAAGAATACCAGCTCAGGGGCTTCTTCTAGCAAAATATACAGATTTGACTCAAAGAAATGAAGTTTTGAAAAGAAGAGGGAGGAGGAAATCTTGACAGAACAAGGAACCCTGGCTTCAGGAGCAGAGAGCCCCCACGGCTCCTTAACAAACTACAGGAAGAGAGGCAGAGCCAGGACATGGTAGCATCCAAGCTTGGCACTTCTCGTGAAAAGTGTGGGTGCTGGGATGGAGTCAGAGGCATTCCAATTCTGCGTGGATATGAATAAGAGCTGGACCTAAGCTCTTGAGTCCCATAGAGTATGGCAAGTCAAGTGGGACGGTTCCCCCAAAGCTTGGTCACACCCTTCATACTGTTATAAAGTTACTCAAGCTCAGGGTTCACATGTGTGTGGCAGGTCCAACAGGGAGACCATGGCTTAGACACCGTCCCATTGCTGTTATGAAGCTGTCATACATGTGTGAAAATGGACACCCAGGACTGGGGTCTGATGATTGGCAAGCAGGTGGCAGCAGCCAGCGGCCAGCATCCTAGAATCATTGCTTGCCCTTGACTCTGCACTGGAATTCTCCCCAAGGTGACTGGCTGCAAGCAGGTGGCAATGGCCAGCCTCCAACTTCCTGGACATGATGCTTTGTCCTTAATCTTATCTTTGGCAACCTTCCAAGAGGCAGCTAGGCTCCAGCATAAACTATTTAAATGGTCCTTAAAAGTCCCTGTTGTTTTAGAATCAGAAACAAAAGTAGCCCTTTATCTCATTAGTTTGTTAATTCAACAACTGTTTGCCCGGTGCCTACCATGCACAGGAGGCTGCACTGAGTGAGAACTGAGTGTGGCTGCTGTGCTTGGTTAACTGGCAGACTCAGTCAGCTCGCCTGCTTGCCCCATGGCTCCAAAAATGGAGAGTGGGAGGTAAAGCAACATACACACCAATTTCCATGTTAAGGCTGGGGCCTGAAGCTGGTTGAGGTAGAAGGACAGGAGAATGACCTCATGCAGACTGCTGCGGGTACAGTGGAAGGCTAGTGCCTGTCTCAGACATTGCCCAGCCCAGTGTCGTAGCTTCTATGACACAGCTGTCAGAGTGTGAGAGGACCCTGTTAGAGAATTCCGGAGATCAGAGTCTCAACAGTATTGTGGCACCTGAAGTCATATCCTAGGGTCCAGGAACAGGCAAGACAGCCAAGTGCTGTCATCAGCAAAGTCTAAGCCAAGAGTTCTCAACCTGTGGGTAGAAACCCCCTTGGGAGTCAAATGACCTTTCACAGGGGTCGCCAAAATCATTGAAAAACCGATGTTTACACTTCAATTCATGACAATAGCAAAATAAGCGTCATGAAGTAGCAACAAGGGTCACAGCATTAGGAGGGTTGAGAACCAGTGGTCTAAGCTGTGGTACTGTGGTCCCCTGAGCTGACTCTGGGGGTTAAGCAGCCATTCCTCTCAATGTACAAGAACCTTCGTGACCTTTATGGTAGGGTCTCGTGAAAAGAGAAGCTAAGACTCCCTGAACTTTCTCCCACTGACCCAAGCTGTCTGAGGTCATGACCTTATGACCTTTCCAGGGCAAAGGAACCTTCACATACTTCTCCCCTTCTCCAGGTTTTGACATGGTTATAGCTTGTGCTCTCCCAGTTGAACCTACTTTAACTATAGAAGTAGTTTGGAACTAGTAAATAGTTTAGAGGAGAGACAAGACGACTGGTGTGGAAAGGACCTGAGGTAACAGCATGAGCAGCAGTAACATTGAGGGGGGTGGAGACCTCTACTTGGCAATAGAGGAAGCTGTATCTTTGAGGCTCCAGGACAGTCATGGTCAACTTCAGTCCTTCCACAAAGTAGGCTGAGTGAGTAGACCCCAGGCCAGCAGACCAGCAATCAGTCATAGTATTTGTATAGTATTAATATGAGTTGTTTTCCATTAATATGTTAATTCAAAATTATTGCATAATGGTCACAACTAAACTAGTTGTTAATATAGTAGTAATTAATAAAAATGTTTGTCGTTCATAAATATTAATAATAATATTAATTTTAATTTTAGTGGCAAAGTTAATAATGTAAATAAATAAAAGGTCAGGAGGTCCTGTAGCAGACATGAACATCGCCTCCTGGGACCCATGCTATAAGCAGTTCTCCTATACTAAAGAAGGAAAGGCTAGCCTTGTGGCTTTCTGTGCTTTCTGCTCTGGGGCAGCACAGCTGAGATGCTAGGCAGAGGCCATAGAAGTGGACACAGGGAGTGGAAAGCCAAAGTCTTAATGCCTGACTCAAATTATGCATCCGAACATGGAAGAAGATTGGTATGTCATGGTGGAGCCATCTGTCAAACACCAGCATCTCAGGCTGTATCCACTCCCATACCTGCTGGGTCCATATCATACAGAAGGCTGGGCAGGACCTGGGCTAGGGTACCCTATAGCTTGCTGTCTCCTCATATCCATCAAGTAGATGACATCTTATGGTGTCACTGGGCCCTGGCCAGAGGAAGAAACAGCCTCCAGAATGGACACAGGACATAAAAATGACTACTCTTTGTCTTTGCTGGAACCAAAGCAAGGTGCTGGAGGGAGAATCCTGGATTCGAAAACAGAGCCTATAGAGAGAGCTCTGGAACTGCACATAGCTCCAGCTACTGCCCTTGCTGGGTCCCAGGCCCTGGCAGCCTGGAGAGCTTCACCTAGAGTGTCAGAGAAACAGTCCTTCCTGGTCATCCAGGCCTGAACCCTAAGGACTGAACATGGCCCCTTAACTTCCTCAATTTGCGTGAAAAAATATACATTTTTCAACTAAACCAAGCCTGCTGTCAAACATGTTTTCTCCTTCTAGGAGGCACCAACCCATCAGTCAAAAATGTCATCTGCAGATTTTCCACTTTGTGTATAGCTCAGCTCTAACAGGTGAGGGTGTCCGTGCCAGAAGCACCTCCGGGGAAGACACTGCACACACCACTGGGGACACCTGGGATTCTTCTGAAAAGGGACACAGAACACCATAGCAGTGGCTGGATGGGTGTGGACAACATGCTTTCCTAGAGAACACATTGAAAGCTCAGCTGCTCATCACAGTCCACACTGAGCTCGGAAGTCCACCAGATTTTTCCTCTTGAGTATCCACCCAAGTCCCAGTTCCTGCAAACAGAAACTCAGCTCCAGAGTTTTTAGAGTGGGAGCCCACATGGTGAAGAATGGCTTTGAAGATGCAAGAAGGCCTCGAAGAGAGATAGCAGGAGGAAAGAAGGGGATGGCTTCTTACCAGCACCATGAGCCACTGAACACACTCGGAAGGTCACTCTCCCTAACAATGGCCAGTCCCGGCACCAGCCTTTCTACTGTACCCTACCCCAGCCTGCCTGAGGACATTCCTTCCCCCCTTCTCCCTCAAACTGGCCAAGGCTCCAGTCCCAGCCCCTAACCCTAAATGAAGCTTAGTGTGTACCACTCTCTGAAGTATTAGTTTCTGGTTGGGTCATGTGACACAGATTCACATGGTATTTTGCTGAAGTAAGACCTGGGAGAGGACACATGATGGTTGGAGAGAATATAAACAGGACTCAATGGACAGTGACAGGGTGCTTGCATAGCTAGCTTTGCAATGCTTCATTGGTCTCAAGTCTTTGTTTTTGTTGATCTTCACTCCGTTGAAAGAAGCATGGCAGAGAACTTCTTCCAGCATCTCGGTTGGTCCTCGTGGCTCCTGTTCACTCATAACTACTTGTAAGCAGGTCCATATTCCCTTGTTTTATTTACCATCTTTTCTCCGCTACCTTTGGATGGTGAGCTAGAAGGGGGGTCGAAGCATTTGAGAACCCTTATTATTAAAAATACGTTTTAAAAAATCTAAGTCAACAATGAATTCTCTCTCTCTCTCTCTCTCTCTCTCTCTCTCTCTCTCTCATCTCCATCTTGGGAGGCAATGGAGCACAGCCAAGGGGATGGCTCCGGGTTTGTCTGAGTTAAACAAACCCAGCAGCTGTTTGGTTTCCACCCAAGGCAGCACCAAGCAGGGCTAGATTGGTGCATGGTAGGTACTACAAGAGGTAAATGAATGAACAAGAAGACCAAAGCCATGGTGGGGGTCTGGCGGAAGGGCCACTTGGAATGGGCAGCAGGTCACCTCAGTCTGAAGAAGCATTTCCCCCACCAAGGAGGAGACACACAGGAGAAAGTTGAAACATAAATCATTCAGAACCTGGCCTATTCCCACTGAATTCTTGCTGTCTGTTGTTGTTGTTGTTGTTGTTGTTGTTGTTGTTGTTGTTGTTGTTAGTGTGCTCATGTGTGTGATAATGTGCATAGACATGCTTGTGAAGGATAGAGAACAATGTTGTGGACTCTCTTCTCTCATTCCACTTTTACACAGGTCCCACAGATCAAACTCAAGACTGTGAGCCTGACAGCAAGCATTCCACACACTGAACCATCTTGTTGACCCACTGCTATAGTCTTACTCTTGTGGAATGATTGCTGTATGGTCATTTTTGTTTTTGTTTTGTTTTGGTTTGGTTTGGTTTGGTTTGGTTTGGTTTTTTTCAAAGAAGAAACAGTTGGAAGGCTGCTGGGCATCCCAAGGAAGCAGGACCCTGGAGAGCTCCTGAGGCTTCATGGCAACCCTAGACAAGGCGGGACTGCAATCACTTTGACTGCCAAGAACAAGATGTATTTTTAATGTTTGTGTCTTGTTTGTTTGTTTGCTGAATTTCTAGAGCCCAGAGACTCACAAATACTGGGTAAGTGTTCCACCACTAAGCTACAAAGTTGAGCTTAAAACCTAGATGCCTGCTGTCTCTACCTCTCCAAAACCAGGCAGAGATTCTCTGAAGACTAAATAGTGCTTAGTGTGGCACATAACCACCAGCAGGGGGTCTATTTGGGGCAGGAACTCTCCCCCTGATATCTAGCTCCTTTAGGAAGATGGCCATTTGGAAGTAGCCAGGGCCAGATGCTCCTTAGGGAAAGTCTGCAGCTTTTCCTTGTTGAAAGTGTTCTGTGGACAGGTGTTCATGTTCCACTCCCTTCGAGACAGCACATAGAGAGCAGAGGGGGAAAAAACAGGCAGGACCTGGCCAGGGAATATTTCTCCAGAGTCTCATTACAGAGAGGAACAAGGCAGTGTTGTGTCAAAGACACCTCTGAGTGGCTCTTCTGAGGGTTACTTGAGCTGGCTAGTTCTGGCTGAGGCTTGGCTAACACTGTGAACTCACAGCCCTCACTAGGGTACCAGGTTATTTGTTGTTGTTTTGTTTTGTTTTGTTTTGTTTTGTTTTGTTTTGTTTTGTTTTGAAACTGTGTGACATGCTGGGTATGGTGGTGAATTCCTTTAATCCCAGTATTTAGAAGGCAGAGGCAGGAAGTCCTCTGTGAGTTTGAGGCCACCCTGATCTCAATAGAAAGTTCCAGAACAGCCAGCCTTCTGGCCTAGAGTTCAAAACTTCAAAAGACATAAGGCATTTCACCCATGGTGGGGCATCTTCTATGCAAATGAGATGGCTCCTGGAGGAGATGGGTGGGCACCTTAAGATGGGAATTGGTCTCCAAAAATCCAACAGGGACCAGAGAGCTGGGAGCTTCTGCCTCTGATCTCCAGGAAGGGAGAGTCCTGGCAACACTCATACCACATTGGCTATGATTTGAGCAACTGTGCCTGTGTCTTTAAGTACATGTGAAATAAGATTGGGAGTGCTTTCTGGTTAGTGAGCACATGGGGAGACCCAGAAGGGCTGGCATCCCAGTTCCAAAGAGCCTTCCAGACCTTGCCCAACATGCAGCTTCATCCACACCCTCTAGTGAAAAGATCATGCCAAGTCCTATGCTTTGCTGAGTCACCCTAGGATCAGGCTTTTTTAACCCCTTTCTATTCATAACACCTTTATGCCCCCCAAATTTCTACAAGACCCATTGCATATAAATATATGAAACAGGTGTATATCAATATAATAAAAATGGAAGCCTAACGTTGACAACAAATCATAAAAAAAAAAAACTTTTAAAAACTCTTCTTTGGTATAGGTGTAATTCTACCACTTATTAAAAGTGAAGGAAAATTTGCAAACTAATGAGATGAATGTGCTTGTTTGTCTACCACAATACAACCCAGAGATAAATCAGTCTGATACACACTGAGAAAGGGTGGACTTGTTTTCTATAGTTAAACCATTACATTTCTATGCAGGCAGAAGACTTGGTACATACAGTAAAACACTGAAAGTCATAGCATGCAATCGCCTCCAATCTGCACCAGAGGTTTCTGATAGCATCTGCTGGCACTACACAGTGGAACAGCCTGTGAGCTGGAAGAGCCTCCGCAATACAGTTTTGTGTGTTCAGAATCAAGACTGCAGTGAAGCCGTGTGGCACAGCACAGGCAAACATTGCCAGCAACACCCTGACTTTATGGAGCATTTTATTAGAAATGAATTTTTAGTGATTGCATGATTGAAAACCTTTTACCATTGATAAATTGAGATTGCACGCACAGAGAGACACACACACACTTAGTTGTCTTAAAGACTAGTAACTCAGTTTAAAAAGCATTTTTCTAGAGAAGCTTTGTTCTAGGGAAACTTTCATAAAGTGGAGAGGTCAGGAATCCTAAAATAGACAGCCAAAACACAGAAATGTATAGGACCTAGGGCCCTATTTGCAGCAAATGTCCTTGTTACCCACCAAGGGTCCGAGCTAACCCAGACGAATGGCATCAGAGTTGAGCCCTTGGCAGCCCCTCATCACAACTATCTGTAAGAATTGCTGTTGAGCAAACTGCAGAAACAGGCACAGTGAGTCCTAACTTCATCCCTACCGAAAGCTCCAACCAAACACTCAGATACAGAGCCGAGGCTGCCCAGGTACAGGGCCCCTGCTGCAAGCACGTGGTTTTAGAACCTGCCACAAAATCAGGAGTCTTTGAAGGTATCTACCTTCCGGCAGTAAAGGTCCAGGAACTTCTTCCATGGTAACTGAGAAACAGGATCAAAGCTTCATTTCAACAATCAAAGAAAAACAGAGCAGGAGAGATGTGATCGGACTGTCAGTGTGATGAAAGGAATTAACGACATATCTGGGAGAGAGAAGCCCCCATTTCTTTCCTAGGGCCCATGAGGTTCTCCAGGACTTAGCTATTCCTGGAATTCATTAATTAAACCTAATTAGGTCTACCAGCCCAGAGGAGGCCCTCCTCCACACGCTCAGGGTTAGCTCAAGGGCTGAGGGTTTTAATTGTAGACCTTACTTCTAGGGAGAGAGGGATGTCTGAGAAGGGCATCCTAAGGGAGCTACAGTGTGGCTGCAACCTAAGGAGAGGTAACCAAAGGACCCATGCTCATCAGCTCCATCCTCAGGAGTCAAACAAGGGAAGAGCCGCACAGTAAAACACTGAGCAAATCCAAAGTTCTCTGAGAGAGGAACGTGATGGTGCTGGTATGTGTCCTATACCAGGCTGTCTGCCCACTGAGGCTCCCGACTCACCACAGAGAAGAACTGAGACATAGACCATTCAGGACGGCAGCTCCCAGCCCATCCGCTCTTTCCTCCACACATTTACGCTTTTCCCTTTGTCAGCTATTATCTATGCCACTGGCTTCACAGAATGTTAAATCCTCAATTAGTCTAAATAGCACACGTTCCTCTGTGCTCCAAGTGGTGTGTTGGCTACCAATCTTCATTAATATTAATTAAAGCAAAGGTGGGACAAGGGGCCTTTGATCAACTACAACCTACACTGGCTCTAAGTAGAGTGCTTTCTCCCAAACCTAGATTATGCAACACAATTCCCGTTGGCTCAAAAACGCCTGTTTCCAGAGCTTCTGTGAATCTGTCAATCATACAATTTCTGTAAAGATCTGCAGACTTCAGAAGAAAGTAGAATGTCAATATATCAGTAGTTAAAGTCCATGGCATTAATAGTTAAATCAAAATGGCCCATGGCATTAATAGTTAAATCAAAATGGCCCTATCATCACAGGAGCCTAGTGGCCAGCACCCATGTCTCCTCTCTGTTCTCTTAGGAGTAGACTAAAACCACTAAGGACATGTCTTCCTCAAAAAACATTTTTAATCGTTTTGTGTATTTGATATATGTTCACATATGTTTGCATGTTTGCATATTATTTGTGTGAGTGTGGCATGTATATTTCACACTGTGCATGTGGAGGTCAGAGGGCAATCATGGTTGTCAGTCTTTCATATCCATCTTTCTTGAAATGGGGTCTCTTGTTCATTGCTATCTATGCCAGCCTATCTGGCCAGTGACCTTCTGGGATGCTGTAGCTATATTCTTCTTTTGTAATAAAAGCTCAATATCAAATGCAACTTAAGGAAGAGAGAGTTTATTTGGGCTTATATTGTCAGAGGGTATGAGCCCATCATGGCAGGAGGCATAGCAAACAACTGCAGGCATGGTGACAGGAGGAGGAAGCCGAGAGCTCACATATTCACATATGAGCAGAAAGCAGAGAGTGAACTGGAAGTGGTGCAAGGCTTTTGACCTAGCCTCCCTCCAGTGACAAACTTCCTCCAGCAAGCCTGCACCTCCTAAAGCTCCTCCAAAGAGTACCATCAACTGCAGACCTGAGACTATGGTGGACAATTCTCATTCAAACTACCATACAGGGATTCTTTCTCTGCCTCATTTCTACTATAGGATAGACTCAAGCTATCGCGCCCAGCTTTATGTGCATCCTGGGGATGTGAACTCAGATCCCACCCAAACTATGTATGTGTATGTATATGTGGATGTATATTATGTGGATGTATGTATATGTGTATATATAGTATATGATGTATATGATGTATATGTATGTATATATACAAATCTTTCTTTTGAAAGAACCATTCACAAAACAACACAATTTTTTAAAAATTATTTTAAAGTGTGGGGATGACCAGGTCATCGGGCTCTTAGGAGAAGGCAGTCATACATAATATTGTATCAGCCCTGAGCCACCATTACAGAGCTACCAAGCAGACCCAAGGCTGGTGGAAAAGATCCTTCAGACACCCTTGTCAAAGTCTCCTGAAGGATACCTCTGTCCCTGAAGCTGAGCATCCTGTGAACCTAATGATGGGCTCATGTCATAGTCTGTCTTGTCTGGCCATTTTTTTCTCTCCTATCAGGGTACTGATTGAAGAGTGTTCTCTGTGAGGATGAGTCACTATTCTCAGGTAGAGCACCATCATTTCTGAGACCCAGTTCTACTCTCCAGCTGCAGACCTGGCTAAGATTTCTCAGCCTACGATGATATTGCTTTAAATGTTATTAGTTAACTGTATAGTTCTTACTATGATTGGGGCAGCCCCCCAATTATCAGGACTAAGGTCTACTAGATTTATTTATTCAGCTTTAGCACAATTACTGGGTGAATTACCCCTAGTCTATTTTTCTAACAATAGACTGACTGCTTCTCCAGCTGCATTCCCAGAGTACCTGCTGTTTGAGTCTAGCCTGGGTTATTTCTCCTCCATCAGTCTGTCCTCGGGGGCATTTCACTAAGGCATATGTTCCTGGTCTAATGGAGACCTCCTGCCCAGTAACCGAAGCCCTTCCTACTTTCATTCTCCCTGGTAATTTGCTATAGCCACTTTTATTTAACCAATCACTTTAAATCAGGGAGCAAGGTTTACACAACGAATGTCAATGTATGTGAGCATTCACTCATCTGAGGACAACCAGATTTGGGGGCTCAGGATTTAGCATTTGTATACACAGCACCCGACCAACACCCAACAATGATCTGCACACAAGAGCTACAGGCACGGCCAAACTGTAGCAGAAGGATAAGATTTAAACCTGAGCTGAGCAATCAGTAACCTGTTCACATGCACACAAAGCCCTACTCCTCCAGGGTGGTTAGCATGGCTGGACCAGAGGGTCTCAGGGATACACATAGGATGGCATCAGGACTCAGAAAACCCTAAACAAATCATGCAGACTGGACCACTATATGGCACTTGCGTTCCTCCCCTTGGCCAAAACCTTTCTCCTCTCAACCTCAGCATCAAACTGTGCGGAGCTTTTCCTACTCGTGTGTTCCCTGCAAGGATGTCCTTGTCACTCTGTGTGCTCCCAGTCCCAGACCCGCTGCACATACAGTCTGAACACTCAAGGACTATTAACTTAAACTGAATATAGGACCTGTAGCCATTAAACAATAAAAGGCAGAGTACTGTATTCAGGGGACCCCGAAGCCAAGCCCCGGCTGCATGGATCCTTCTCAGTATCTGTGTGTGGGTTCCTAACAGGAGTGGGTGGCTACAGCTTGGCTGGTATCATCCAGTTACCCTCATCAGCTAAAATACTAAGTGTCATTTCCTAGTTCCACAAATGTGCTCAAAGTCTTCATTTGGAAAATTGAATTACGTTAAGAGATTCTGCTTCCACACAGCCCTAGATAGGAGTGACACACATATATGTCAGCAACAAAATCAAATCGCATTTCCAAACGGCGGCTTGGGGAGTTTTAATGCTTTCTCCATAGCCCGCTTTCCTTCCAAAAAAATATTTCTCACACGTTGGCTAAATATCACCTTAACTTCGAAGGTTTGGATTAAATGTATTGATTTTTGCAGAAATATATCCCAGGCAGCATATTCCAAGACCCTCTTGTCATCATAGAAAAGAACGGAAATTTTAAAATACATTCTTTTATAAAAGAAAAATAGTGTTTAGGTTGGATAAATCTTTTAACTGCAAAATATGTTCACAGTCCACTGCAAAGTGTTGTAAAGTTTTTTACTTTATTCCGAAGTTCTTGCTCCTATACAATCAGTCCCATGACTGGGTTTCTACTGTTACTTGTACACTTCCAGGCAAGACTCTCAGGAGGCACATTCTTCTGTCTCTGTAACAGTCCAGGCGTTCTTCTTTCTCACTCAAGCTTAAGCATCAGGGCTTCAGGCTGATCTTCCCAGAGTGTTGTTTTTATTGAGAAGCTGTGTAAAGAACATATGCTCTAATGGTTAATCTTGCTTGTCAGTTTGATAGGGTTTGGTAATTAACCTCTGAATATGTCTGCAAGAGATTTTCCAGATTGGATTCATGTAAATGGGTTCAACCCTAAATCTGAGTGACACCATATTGTGGGCTGGAGTCTCTGGCTGAATAAAACTGTATGGCCACAGGCTGGAGAAACGGCTCAGTTGATAAGAGCACTTGCTGCTCCTCCAGAGGATCCGAGATAGGCGACGGTTTTAGGGAAAATAAGCCGTACCTGTTTTCATATGGAGTCCTGTCTTGTGCCTGGTTGATGAGGATAAACTGGGGGCTGGTTGGATGCCTCAGCCTCCTGCTTTCCTGTGTGCCCAGCATCAAGCAGAGGTGGCAGGTCCCTGGAGGTGCTGTGTGCTGAAACTGTGTCTAGAGCGCCTTCTAGTGGAAACATGCAGCATGGCCGCTGGCACACTGAGCATCCAGAGCCCAGCTTCCCTGGGCTCCAGAGCTGAACCAGTGAAGGGAAGGTGTCTGCTCTCCTCACAACTCAGGCTTTCGCTTAACTTTCATACTGTTTCTAAGGTCACATTTGTGAATTTAAAAAAAAAAAAAAAAAAGCTCTTCATAGTTTTTAGTGTTTGTTCTGTTCCTGGTTTAGAAAAAAAAAAAATCCCTGAGGGTAAAACTCGTCAGAGAGAGCTGCATCAAATAGCTCACCACTGCCCAGTCCACAAACCACTGTAGGAAAGCGCCAGCGGAATAAAGAGCCACAAGGCCAGGGCATCCGCCAGATTCACCCGGATCCCAAGTCTGGCAGGTGGGGTGGCGGGGGTTGGGGGGGGTGGACATGGGAGGACAGAGGACCTGTAAGATGTTAGAGAAAGAGGGCTACCCAGACCCAGCAGTGAGTATTGGAGGTAAAGAAGGATGATGCCAAGCCCCGAGACACCCTCCCAACATACACCATGCTGGGCACCTTCCCATCAAGGTGCCATTCAACCTCTCCATGACAGCAACAGCTCAAGGCAAGATGTGTGAATAAAAAGCTCTCGGTTGATAGTGGCCTCAAAAGGTATGCCCTGGGTCTAGCTCCCAGATTTGTGAATATGGGTGTGCTTAGAAAGAAGGGCCTTGCTGATCTAACCACATTACAGATCTCAAAAGATCAGCCTGGTTTAAGGTAGATGCTCTGCCCAGTGAATGGTGCCTTTAAAAGACAAAGAAGAATGCTGAGGCTGGCAGGATGACTCAGTGGGTAAAAGCACTTGCCACATAGACATCAGACCTGGAACTAGATCTCTATAACCCACTTTTAAAAGCCAAATGTTGTGGTACACATCTGTGATCCCAGGATTCCTAAGGCAACATAAGAGACAGAGTCAGGAGAAGCATCCAGAAGCAACAAACCTAGCTACCCCGGAGTATGCAATATGGCAGAAATACCAAGAAAGATGGACACCCAAAGGTTATTCTCTGACCTCCACATGCTCCCACAATGTACACACATACACACACAGACTCACATGCATGCATGCATACATACATACATACACATGTGTACATACACATAAAAAATAAATTTATAAATAAGAAAAACAAAATAAGGAGTGTTAAGAGGAAGGAAAGGGCATTTTAGCAGATGGATATAATAGATGTCTGAAGATAAAGGCAGACCAGCGAGATTGGAATACAAGCCAAGGATTGTGGGTAGTAGCCAGAAGCTGCAAGAGCCATGGAGCAGATCCTTCCCTAAACCCTAAAAGAATCAGTCCTGCTGGCACCTTGACCTGGATTCCCAGCCTCCAGAGCTGTGCAGCAGTGGGTCTCTGTAGTCGTACATCCCCTGGTCCATGGCAACATGCTACAGTCACTCTAGGGAACCTGCCAGGTTAAGAAGCAGAGCTCTTGACAAGTGGAGCTTGAACTAAACCCTGACTGCCAGAGCAGGCTGTGTGGGAACTGTTGTCATGGAGAAGACAAGCAGGGCATTCCTAGACAGTGGGGTCATGTTTGACAGCTGGTGGCCAGCCCTTTCATTTCTGGAAAGACTAAGGAAGCTACTGGGGAGCATCTAGAATGTCACATGAACAGCTGTCACTGCACCTACGTGGGTGACAGAAAGTACTGGGTAGACTATCGGCCTCCCTCTGCATCCTTGGGGGGGGGGCGGCACCTGCACTCCCTGGTCACCCCGGGAGCCTTCCTAAATCCTTCAGAACACCCTCACAGATCCTCTTTGGGTCTTGAAGCAGCTCCAGCTGCTGCAGAGAGGTGATTCCCAGCTGATATTATGTGCCAGTCTACTCTTCTGGGAAACCAAGCATCTATGCTTATACCTTCTAACCTGCAGCCTGATCCAGGTCAGCGTTTTTCCCTAATTTGTTTTGGAGTGAAGAGTTGAACTCAGGGACTTGTGCATATGATGTGTGTGCATATATGTGTGTGTTACTGACTTACAATCCCCACTTCTTGTGTTTTGAGACACAGTCTTGCTATGTAGACTCATCTGCCCTTAAACTTGTTCTGTAGCCCACCCTGCTTTTTTCTTTTTTTTTTTTTTTTATTTTTAAAGAAATAGCAGTATTGAAGTCTGAGCAGAAATAAGCCTGTTGGGGAGACCCAGCTGTTCTCTCATCTGTGCCTTCTTATCTGAGAGATACAGGTGTGATGGTCAGTGCTCACTCAAGATTCAAGGTGATCTAAAACACCCCGAGCTAGCCTTGCCTCTCAACTGGTCCCTGCCATCCTCCATGACAAGCATGATAACAAGGACCCATTTAGAAGAATGTTCTCTTAATTTACCTGGTTAATTAAGATAGTGTGGCCTGCAATAAGGAAATAATTCAAGTTGACATTTTCAATTTATCGACAATAAAATACAATGTTGAAAACAATTTCAGGTAATTTGTCGAAAATCTAAATATAACACCACATTCTGAAAATTTTTTTCAAAAAAAAAAAAAAAACAAAAACAAAAAATAACAACAGTGACAATTAACCAAGCCATATTCCTGAAGGGGATAATCTGTCCTTAAGATGCAAGGTGACTTCTAGAGAAGCCAGCACAGTGGCACAGTGCTCCTGACAGGATCTGACACCAGACTCTATCTTTAGGCTAAATTCCCATCTGGGGTAAAAAAAAATCACCTGTGGAGTTCCTGTTTTCAGAGTCCAGTGAAGGACATGTCACCTGCCCATACAGCATCCACCCCAGGAGTCCTTCCCTGTCAAAAAATCCCCAGAGTGGGAGGTGTATCCCATTTAACCCAAACCTTCATCTGATACTGCAGAGGTACAATCTATCGGTTACCACCAAGCCTTCCCACTCACATCATCCCCAACTCACACGATGGCTCCAGTGTGGCCCAGGAGGCCCTGCTATGGGGTCTAACGTTGAAACTGAAAACCTCTATGGTGGTGGCTAATCTGCCCAGCATGTACAGGGCTCCAGTTAGACTTGGAACCAGCCCCCTTGACCTTCGTCCTGACCCTGGGTCTTGGGCATCCTCTTTAGCCTTACTTGGGTTGGCAGTCTTCCTCCCAATCTGTGCTGACTTGGGCCCTCCTGGCACCTGATCTAGAGGAAGTACCACCTCTTATGCAGGGCTTGGATATCTTTATTTCAGTACAGTAGGCTGGTTTGAATACAAAATGGTACATACTTTTATTGTTTGTACACTTCAGTCTCCAGCTGGCAGCACTGTTTTTGGAAGATTGTAAAATGATTATGAAGCAAGGCTCTCAATGGAGAAAGTTGGGTAGGGGCAGGGCCAGGCCTGCAGTCTCCAGTTCACCCCACTTCCTATCCCACCCATGCTTTCTGATCTTCAGTCGTGAGTAAGCAGCTCCTGGCTGCAGCCAACTCCCACCTTCATGGAGCCACCTGCTGCTGTGCTATGCTCTAGTCTCTGAAGCCAGGAGGCAAAATAAAGCTTCCCTTGTTCAAGTTGCCTCTTTCCAGGCCCTCGTTGATGTGACAAGAAACATAATGAATGCAGATAGAGCCAGAATCTGAATACACCTGGGCCACTGGGAATCGAGAGTTGGCTGGCTGCCATGATGTCAAGTGGGAGCTCCAACCCAGTCCAGAGAGTGCTGGGGTCATCGTCGGCAGCATTTGAGCACACAACCATAATAAACCCCCACACATCTTTCCATATTTGCACACACACATTCATTCTCTCTGTCTCTGTCTCTGTCTCTCTCTCTCTCTCTCTCTCTCTCTCTCTCTCTCGCTCTGCGACAGTCACTCACACTCCAATAGTCACATGACACCTCTGTTCTCTCACATGCTCATATTCACATGCATCCACCTGCTCAGTTCACGTCCACATGCCCGCACACTCAGGCCTGCACTCTGGTTCACACACATTTACACACTCACAAACACTCACTTGCTCTCTGTACTCATTCACCTTCATACTTGTACTGCAAAATACTTAGTCTCTCTCTCTCTCTCTCTCTCTCTCTCTCTCTCTCTCTCTCTCTCTCTCCTTTTCCCCCTATTCCTCTCCTCCTCTGCCCATCTTCCTCTCTCCCTCTCTCTCTCCCTTCAAAGGCAGACACTGGAGCTATAGCCCGAGAACAACTTTCAGAACAGGCCCTGCAGGTCGCTGCACTGAGAAGCGGCCCAAGGTGTGCTGGATTTTTCCAGCACTTGGGCAGATTGAAAACAGCAGCCTGCAATGTGCCCAGCTCCAGGATGCTCACTGCAGGGTGTCCTTAAGTAGATCGCATCTTCCTTCATTGACACACCTAGAGAACATGAGAGTGGGTCCAAGCCTGACCTGTGCCTTTGTTACACTCCTGTAGCACTCCTGGGGACTGTGACAGACTGGAGAAGCCAGCATGGCAGATCCCAGAACATGAAGCTAAGACGACAAGATCCTGGCAGTGCCATAGAGTTGGGGTTAGATGCTAGCCTCAGGGCCAGGGCAGTGTCCACAGTCTGGGCTTCCCACCACCAATGGCATTGTCAGGACCAAGAGCCTCAAGGGCCACTCAACACCTTGACCTTATCACCTCATCTCTGTGACCTTCTCCTGAGGGTTCCTGCCGAACACCCACATGCCTTGCAGCCTCCAAGCCCTGCTAAGGGTCAAACTCTTAAAACGGAACTAATATCCAAAAGTAAAAACTAATGCAGCCTCTTATAACAAGACTCCAAAGTTGCCTTCAGGCATGAGACTATGTGACTATCAAAAATTATACCAAGGAAGATTTATTAATTTGGGGGGGGGGGGGCAGGGTACCTGTGAAAGAAACTTGGAAGAAAAATTACTGCAAACCAACACAGCTGAAAGTCCTCACCCTGCCCATGGAGGAAGTTCGGGATACTTAAGGATTAAAGAGAAACAGACACCTGCAAAATAGGTAAAGAGCAACAGCCAGGGGAACCGCAGAGCCCAGATCACTGTGTCCACTGCACCCATGCTGGGTAGTGGAGAATGAAGAAGCACAAACTTTGTGGCTTTGTGTTTTAGAGTGAATTAAAATTATAACCTGTGAACACTGGATTTCCAGTGTTCCTACCACAACATATGTCTCCAGAAGTCAGAGGTTGAAAACCAGAATCAGGCAAGAAATGCTGGTGGATATGTCTGACAGGATGGGGTGCAGGGGGGGGGGCTGGTCCTGCCTCAAGATGTGTGGAGCAGTCTGCACACGGTACTGTGGAAGGACAGCAGGGTAAGGTGGCCTTTGAGCAAACCTCCAAGGAAAGGGAGGAGGACCTGAGGGGTGAGCCTCAGCACAGCCTGGGGAAAAATGGTGTCGGCAGGAAGGGCAGAAAGAGCCTCTCCAAGAAGAGCCACTGGTGATTCAGGATCGTCATGAGACCAGATCATACTAAATGGCAGGCCAGACCTCTGTACCTGCCTGAGATAAAAATGCCTAAAGCCACATCCATCAGTGGGCTTGGAACCAATAGCTCAACTAGGCTCAGTTTGACATAAATCTATTTTTCTGGAAACTTGTCAGAAAGAAAACAAGCCACATGGCAACCTCACCACAAGGGAATTCTGCCCTGTGTTGCCAGGTAACCTCAGAGTAACCTTGGAGTCTGGACATAGTGATGTGAGTTAAAGCTACAGTTTCTGGACCACCAAGTTCATCCAGCAAACATTGCTGCGCTCCTAGTATATACCAGGGTACAATTATCCTAACTCACATTCACTTTAGCTTCCTAAAACTGTCATGTTAAAGTGGCCCAGACTGATAGCTCCGTAACAGCAGAAATAGAGGGTCTCAGTTCAAGAGGTCAGACAGCCAAGTTGGGCTGGATTCTGCTGAATGCTGTAGGGAAGAACCTGTCCCAGCCTCTCTCTGTGACTTGTAGATGGCCATCTCACCTCTGTGTGCATAGCTCCAAATTTATATCTTTCTGTATGGACATCAGTCCTGCTGGATTAGAGACTGCTTTAATATCTACTTTACCATAGTAATTGTTACCTACCCAGCATTCTCTCTCTCTCTCTCTCTCTCTCTCTCTCTCTCTCTCTCTCTCTCTCTCTCCCTAAATTTACTCATCTCCACCAAGAGAGAAGACTCCACCCAGCTCTGCCACTACTACTGGTAGGAGCTCACTACCAGATGTTGCTAGTTCGACAGAAGAGGCTCAACAGGATCTGCCTGGCCAGGAGAAATGTGGAGACAAGACTGAGCAGAGAAACAAATCAGGTGGCCTGGCCCTCCTTCCCCTGTGCCCATCCTTAAAGCTGGACTCCCTAAGTAGTGTCCAGGACCCTGTGGCGTGGCCTTTCTGAGGAATAAGACCTCCCTTTGTGGAACACTCATCTCAGATCTGTCTCCAGGTGCAATGAGAGGATCAAGAGGAAGCATACGTGGGAAGGTTTGTCACGTGTCCTCTCACATGTGCAGTCAACATACGCTCAGCACATAAGGCACTTTCCGCAGACAATGCACTCCCACTGGCAAGGACAGGACATTTTAAATTAAATGCCCTTCAACTGCTCTGTTCACAGATGCCCTACTCGTCTCGGGCTGGAGTGAGAGGTCATAAATCTTTCCGTGCATTTATCATCCCTGCCTGCTGCTCGTGGTTTCTCATACTTCCTCCACCATACCACAGACACTGCCCTGACTATAGACAGACTGGTAAGCAGCAGCTCGGTACTGCTCTGATGATTACCAACATCTTGATGCCAGTAATTAAAAATTTAAATAAATAAATAAGTAAATAAATAAACAGGTCATGGTGGCCCATTCTATGCCTTCCTCCCTGGTGTGCCCAACACCAGTCAGTAAACCCTGGTACCTAACTGCACCAAAGAGTAAATAGGTAAAGATGCAGCTTCTCCTTGGTCATAACAGAACTGGCAAGACAGAGGAGGTAGCCTAAAAAATTATGAGAATGACAGACATATTTCAAGGACTCTAGAATAAAACCCACAATGGCTATCACTTTCCCCGTTTCAGGTCAGCAAAGGTTTTAAAGCACACTACTCAACAGGAGGCATAAATTGAGATGACATATCACAGACCACAGACCAGGGGAGCAACAGAAAACCAAATCTGAAAAATACATCTGCCCTTGGCCTTGGCCCTCCCTTTCCCAGGAACTTGTTCCAGCTGAGTGATTTCCAGCCACAGTTAATCAACCCAAATACCCAAGATGGAACAGGAGGTTATGCCAGCCATGAGACATGGATCCAATATGCCATTGCTGATAGCAGACCGTGGGCTAAAGACATTACTGAGTAAAGACGATTACACCTATGCCTCACAATCTGGAGTCTATAAAAATTGAGGTGGGGTTGGGGGGAGACGACTCAATTGATACAATGTTTCTTGCATAAGCATGAGGCTCTGAGTTAAATCTCCCAGAACCCACATAAAAGATCCAGGTCCATCAGTGTGCACCTGTAACTCTCGCGCTGAGAAGTGGAGACTGGAGCATCTCTGGGGCTCACTGCCAAGTAGTCCAGCAAAATCAGCAAGCTCCAGATTCAGTGAGAGGCCTTATCTCAAAATAATAGTAACAACAGCAGCAGCACTAATGATGATGTAGAGAGAAATTGAAGATGATGCATGATGACATCAACCTCTGGTCAGCACACAGACACATCTGGATGCGAACACGTGCATTTACAATTGCCCACACACTAAAAAACTGAGTGTATGTGTGTACACTCATCTTGCAGACCTGTTGCCTAGCTCTACAGAAGTGGATGCTCAGACAGAGGCATGAAGACATGGACAAAAAGACATGTTCTCTGCCATGCTGCATGAGCAGATACACAAGTGTACGTTCTCAGGAGCTGAAAGAAAAGACGCTTCTGTTTCAAAGCACACTCCATGGTAACCTCCTTGCTCTCTGAACGCATGCCTCACCTGGGAGATAATGATGTTTACAGACTCCGGAAGCTAGCCATGATGGGCTGTGTACCCAGACAAGACCAAACCGTACTCCAGATCTCTGTTTTACATTTGAATCCATAGACTGTATAGGGCATGCTGCCCTCTATAACTGAGTGGGCTGAGCCCAACAGTTAGAGAAAAACAAAAGACAAGGTCTCTGAGGAAGAGAATTTTATATGCAGAGTCTGACTGTCTAGGGCGTCATAACGTAGAGTAATAGACGTGTGTGTGTGTGTGTGTGTGTGTGTGTGTGTGTGTGTCCATCCCAATCCACATGTGTTCAGATGCACATGCACACAGGATAAGTGGTTGGAAAAACAAGTTCTGAATGTAGGTTCCATATAATTAACAATAATGATACCTTTCTTATGAAAAGTCTGAGGCCCCTCATCTTAGGCTGGAAAGTCTATGTCTACCTTCAGTGTTCACATCACTGAGACTGTCCCCGTCCCCTCCCCCTCATAGCTATTTGAGAATAGAATATTTAGCACCTTAGGTTAAGACTTGGGCTCTCAAACACCACTTAACTTCAGGGAAATCCATCTCCCATACCCTCCCACACCTGCTAAGCAGGACAGAGGGCTGTGCCTTGGTAGACTGCTAAAGGCACACCATGCACTCTGGACCCATAGGTCAAGTGATTGCAAAAGCTTTTCAAACCTTAAATTGAAGGAAAATGCTTTGCTTTCAGTGCAGAAGCCAGAAGGCTCTGGAAGGTAGCATCTTTGTCCTCATTCCCTTCAAAAGCCCATGATCCAGGGACCTCAGGAAAGGCAAGAAGACTCCCCAGACAAGGGACAACCAAATACTGTATGTTCTTGCTCCTTGAATGGTGATCCTGAAAACATTAAGGACAGTTACTACTTTTGCGTATGAACCCCCTAATTCCTGCTTTGAGAAGGAGAGCAGAGTTTGGGGCCACTGTGACCACTTCCAGAGAGTGCTACTCACTGCACAAATCCTTCCTCATTCATACATTGCCTAAGTCATGTGCTGAGTCCTCATTTATGCATACCTGTATGGAAAATCATTTCGCTCTCTTCTTATCTGGAAGCTTCTATCAGTGTATCCATTCCCGGAGAGCAGGACTGAAGCAGAGAGGAGTAAATGAAAAGCTGAAGAGAGGGGAGCTAGCCCAACCACCCATGCCCTGCCTCACTGCTACCTGGGATACAGCAGGGAGCTTCTCTGGCCACACACCAAAATATGAACAGGAAACATGATTATGGCTGGTGTTAAAAGCACTTGTTGGAATGTCATGACTGCCCTCTGGCAACATGTAAGTTCCTGGCCTCATTGTCTAAAAGGTTGGGTTATAGAGTGGAGGAGTCTGTGTTCAGTGGGGACAGTGGCAGCTTCTGAAGATGAACAGTGGGTATGGATAGCTGAAGAGTATGGCTGTACCTGGTACCCAGAAAGTAAGAAGGGGAGTCTCATGTTCTGTGTGTTTTTAACCATAATAAAATAAGGAAGAAAAAGACAAGTTACTCTGAATCCTGGGTCCAAGGAATAGTGACATGATCAACTCCAGGGACAAATGCCCTCAAAATTTCAGTTGGATACCATCTGGAAAGGTGAAGGACAGAGCAATACCAGCTAAGAAGCCAAGGGACCCAGGGACACGAAGGATGGTTCAGAAAGAGCAAACACGTCTGCTTTTGGAATAGATAACAAGCCACAAAAATGTAAGACTTGTTCCCCAGTAGAAGACAACAGGGAGGAAAACTGAATTCCTCTAAAGCAGGTCCATCTTTACTTTAATAACAGCACCGGTGACCAACCCGCATCTACGACACAAACCTGCGCTCACCCAGGGCAGCCTTCTGAAGCTGCCAAAGCCCTCCCACCTACTGAGAGGCATTCTGTGAATCTAATGGCACTGAAAAAAGACACCAGTGCAGGGCACCATCAGCTCCTCCTGGCCTTTGTCTGCTCCATAATCTTTTCTATTACACTTTGAGAATCTCAGCAGCTGAGATAATCGGGCAGCAGGTTACAGCAACACATCAGATGAGTGTGAAGGCGGGAGGGAGTTAGGGTCACTTGCACCCCCTGCAGAAAACAGCACGGAGAAAGAAGCACAGGCCAAGAGCTCCACAATTCTCCAAGCTCTGAGCTGAGACAAGATCATCAGAAATCAGCCAATTAAAAGTGAAAAGGCCCTGGCTTGAAGCAAAAGGCATGGACGTCAGACTGACTTTGCAAATACATTTTGTAGCACAAGACTTGCTTCATCTAGCGGAAAGTGGATGTGAGCCAAGGCCCTGGCCCCTTTGCTCCTGCCGTCACTGGGAGAAGAGTGGGGCAGAAGGGGTCCATGTAGGACGCCTGGACTCCATCCGGCAGCCTGCATCATGCTAAGGCTGGATCATCTCAGAGCAACCCCGATGTAAACCAACAGTCCTCCTCTTTAAGTAAGAATAAAAAACGAACGTCACATGCCCCTGGAGGTTGCTTGTCTCACACCATCATTATAGCAATTGCTGACAGATACATGTGTGCTGTGGGGACCTCTGAAATCCATCTATGAAGACTTCAATAAGTGGTTCTCAACAAGTGTGTTGCAACCCCTTTGGGGTTGACTGACCCTTTCATGAGGGTAGCCTCAGATATTTATCAGAGAACACAGATACTTTCATTATGGTTCATAACAGCGGTAAAATTACAACTATGAAAGTGGTTGTATGGTCGGGGGGTCATCACAGTATGAGGAGTGACATTAAAGAGTCACGGCATTAGGAAAGTTGAGAACCACTGACCTAAACTTTAGAACCTATACTTTGAGAGGGGGGTTTAAAGAGGTGATAAAGTGGAGAATGTTAGGATGGACACTTAGCCAATCTAACTGATCTCCAGATGAGAGCTTTGGACCCAGAGAAATCTCATGGATACACGTGCCCAGAGAGAACACCACTCAAGGACACCAAGAAACGATACTATCTGTAAGCTGAGGAAGAAGGCCTCAGAAGGAGTAATCAGGGCTGCGAAAGAGTAAGTTTTTGGAGTAAAGAAATGGCTTACCACCCAAACACGAGTGTGAGAGTTTGGTTCTCCAGCACCCACAAAAAATGCCAGGCCTGTGCCTCTCTGCAATCCCAGCATTCAAGGTAGAGACAGGATCTCCAGAGTAAGCTGGCTAGATAGACTAGCCAAATTAACAAGATCTGGATTAAAGTGAGAAACTCTGTTCCAGTATACAAGGTAGAAAGCAATCCAGAAAGATGGCTGATACTGCCTCCACTCACATATGCGCAAGCATCCATACCAATTCAAACCCCACACATAACACCACACATATGCACATGCACATAAGTGTGTGTGCACAAGTTGGGGCTAGGGTATGCACACATGTGTGCATGCACATACACATATGCATGTATACACGATCACATGTACACACGTGCACACAGAAGAAGAAAACAGCAGGTTTCTGTTGCTTTGTAACCCTGCCAGCCCAGGTATTTTGCTATAGGCACCCCAGGGCAAACTAACACCATAAATTGATCCTGCCTTTTGCCCTGCAAAATGCCTGATACTTCCTAAGCATGCTCACACAAGGGCAGGAGACTCCTGTGGGCCAGTGTTCTCTTAGGAAGAACAGCACAAGAGCTCAAATCTCAGTTTGGTGCCCTGTGATGTGCGCAACCTTTGGTGTTTGAAATATACTCCAGGCCACATATGTGGGTTTACATTCTCTCCTCTAAAGCCAAAGCTAACTCCTTGTCTGTGGCCACCCTTCCAGGGAGAATAGTGGGGCAGGCCTGGCAAGATCCACTGTCCAGTTAACCTCTCAAATCCCACAGTAGTGAGGCTTTTATGGTGGGATAAAACTCCAACACAGATGACTCCTGTTGGCCTGGACATCCCACCCCATGTGTCCAAGTGGACTGGAGGCTGCTCTGCTCATCACTCCTGCCTTGCAGGGCCTCTTTGGGACCTCTAGAAACTCCATGGAATTCCCAGGATGACAAGGGCAGCATGTGAGCTATGTGAGAGAAAAACATCTCTAGTTTCTGTTGCTGTTCCCTCCCCATCCCCCACCCCTCCCTAGCCAAGTCTTCTGTGATGGGCATTTTACTCTCAGACATTTGCCTGGGCAGCACAGGGAAAGAGTAACACTCTTGGCAAAGCTGCCTTCTTTTCCTATAAGCCCAGTAGCCAGTGGTCCCAACACCCCTCCTAGACATCTGTATTTACTCTGCTCTGAGGTGCCCACTCCAAGCGCTGGGGCTGCCAGCATCCGAGATTGCACATCTGTCAGAAGCATCAGTTGTCACAGTCATTCTTAGACAGGAGCCCAAGTCCCTCTGTGTGCAGATATAGCTGGGCCAAGCTGAGACAAACTAACCTGGCCCACGGACATGGTCATTCAGACTCGCCACCTTATTCAGGATGAGGTGCAGGGCCATCAGTCACTAATCAGAGTTGCTCTACACACTGTCCTTTCCCCATAAGCTCTGCTGATGGCCTACCTATTATTGCCTTTCAGAGGAAAGATTTAGGATAGCAGAAAATAGCATGAAAAAGGATATTAGGTTTAGATTGACCATAACAAAATTATTATAAGAACCGAGCTCTCTGGTTTATACTGTATCGTTAACTACACATTCTCTGAACGTGCTGCTCAGCCGACCAGCAAAGCAAGTGCTTGCCGCGGATTTCAATCTTGGTGAGCAATAAACCTAGTGTTTTGCATAAATAGGTTGCACAAACTCTGCTTATTGTAATGTCCACATATAAGGGAGGGGAAAGAAGGCTGATGAGAATTCTTCCTCCTCAGCAGGGCTTGAGCATCGGAGAAGTAAATCACAGTCCCCCAGAGGGACTGCTGAGCACCAGGCAGCAAAGTGGCTGTAGTAAGATGAGGCCAGGCCTCAAAGCCTGTCAGCATGCCTCATCTTCCTCTGTAACCTGCTCCTGTATCCCTTAGGTCAGAAGCATGATGCCCCGCTGTGGGTATCTCCAGCCTAAATGCAGATCTAGCCTGAGCTTTTCTCCTGCGCCTTATAAGACCCTTCAAAGATGCCAAGAGTTCATACCACAGCCAACCCATGGTTACAGTTCCATATTCACTTCCCAGTCTAGACCTGAGGGCTCCTCTTGCTATCTCTGAAGAACTGTTACAATCTACCTAAGCACAGGGTAGCTACACTATTCACAGTATTAACCACCAAGGGCTAGGCTTCTTCTCAGTACTAGAACAAAATGGCCACTGTCTTGAAGAATTAAAGCTACATTAAATGTAGTTCTGTTGTTGGCCGGGCCAGGGCTTCTGAAGTCTCCAGGCCGGGATCCATCCCCAGCCTCTAGAAGCCAGCTACATGCTTTGACTCAGGTCTCTTCTTTAAATCATCTGAATTATGCCCATCTCTGCATTCTACCTTCCCAAAGTTGCTCTTTCTGAAATGTTATGAGTCCACTGGACTGCTTCTCACCCACCCCAGTACACTCCCCACCCCCACCCCCCGCAGACAACCCAGGACTGTGTGTCCTTATGTCAATACACTGAGTTATGTCTGCAGAATCCCCTTTGCTAAGTCAGGTGACACAGTTACATGCTTGAAGGATCAGGATAGGCCTATCAGGATGCTCAGGCGTTTCCTTCTGCCAAGTAACCAGATCCAGGAAACCTCCAGCCCTGGCAACATTGTAGCCACATTCTTTACCCCCAACAGCTTCTTCCTGCCCCTTACAGTCCTCTGCTCCACAGCCACCCTTCCTTTAAAATTTTGTTCAATTTTATTGAGCAAAAAAATTTTGGACATGGGAAAATCTTTAAAGCTATGGAGGCCACTAAGGAACCAACCAGCCCTTCTCCTTCTCCAGGCCTCTGTCAGTCAGTACTCAATGGACCAGCTTAAAGGAAGAAAATATTTGTTTGGACTCATTGTTTCTCAGGCTACTGTATCAATCCAGGAAGGGCATGGTGGAGCAGAGCAGCTCACACTGTGACAAGCAGAAAGCCCAAGAAAAGGGGGTCAGCAATGCCTCAGAAGACTCCTTCCTTCCCATCCCTTCTTATGTCCCCCAACCCAAGATCCTCACTACTTTTCTCTTTGATGCTCTGAGACCTTTCTTGTGAACATATGGTGGTGCTGCCCCACCTAGAAGTCACTGGCTCGCAGGGTAAGCATGAGCAGGCCCTAGCAAACCTCTGTCCTGATGCTCTGCCACCACCAACACTTAACAATACCACTCTCTTAGCCCCTTCGCCCTGCCAGCCTTTTGTTCTGTACGAGTCTCTGATAATTTTATTGTTCTTCCTCAGTGGCATCTGATGTTTTAATTCTCACTTCTACAATTTACTGAGTTTGCTCATATCTGCATATTTGCCAGTTGAGTCTCCCCTCCCCCAATATATGAGAGGACTGTTGATATTTCTTGCTGGTTATTTTTTCTCCTACTGAGGTATCTGACATTTTCCTTAAAAACACATAGTGCTGGGGCTTTAGAGATAACTCTGTGGTAACAAGCATTAACTGCACAGTCGTAAGGACCAGACTTCAGATCCCAGCATGCAGTCAACAATCTGAGCCTCTAGTGTGTGCTAGCATCCCCAGCTCTGAGTGGGACAGGGAAAGGAGGGTAGTTGCTAGCTTCCAGCGTGGCCAAGATAAAAACAAGCCACGTGTTCTGGGAGAGACCCTGCCTTAAAAGGAATACACTGAGAGTGGTCGAGAAGGACACCCCACATCCTCTTCTGGCCTCTGTGTCAGCACACACATACACACACACACATGCCCACATGCACACATACCCCACGTAAATAACTTAAAGTAAATATTTATATTAAAAAGGAAAGAAAATAAATATGTAGTGCTTCCTCTATATTTTGTACAAGCTCTTTGTCAGTCTCCAAATCTGTGACTATCACTGTTGTATAGATGTGACAATATATCTGAGAGAAGAAGTTAAAAATACAAATAGATACAGTCCATTATGGTGGGAATGAGGGGCATAGCAGAGCTGAGCCTCTGGCCAGTCACAGCCCTCAGGACATACTTACCACAGTGATCTACTTCCTGAAGAATCCAAAAGGTCCAAAGGAACACCAGCAGTTGGAGACTAAGCATCCAAAACATGCGATATTTAGACCAACACATTCCACTCCCATCCTCAGCGGCCCATGATCAGCTCACAAAGCAAAATGCATTCAGTCCATCTCCAGCATTTCACAAAGCTTCAACATTTCTACCACTGTTCAAACATTTGAAAGACTCCAGGGAAGTTCCTAGCTATGAGTCTCTGAATATAAAAATTCCATCTTTTCTTTGGAGTCTGAATAGAAGCCTCCCTGACTTCTATTCCCTTCTGGAACTCTTGTTTTGTGCATGTCTGCTGAACCAGTACCATGCGGACACCATCAAGGTCCGCCTCCAGCTCTGAGTGCCTAGGCAGCTGGGGAAGACTATCCTAGGAGTTCAGACATCTGCAGTGTGCCCTGGAGCTCTCTATAAATCAGACTTTCAAATGGGTTAAACCTTTTCCAGCCTTTACTCTGAGACAAGCAGATCCAGCCAATTCCTGAGACACTCCCAGCTTCTTTCTTTCTACTCTGATACAAAGCACTCACCACTTGGTTTTTCTTTCTTTTCTTATTGCTTGAGAATTCAACACTTGGGTACAATATGTTTTCATCAAATCTACCCCCACCCTTTGCCCTCTAATTTCTCTCCTGTCCCCTTCCACCTTTCCCTCTCAACTTCAAATTCATTCTCTCCTTCCTTCCCTCCCCCTCTCTCTTTCTGTCTCTTATTTCATCAACGCCCCCCTTGTCTACAGTTTTAAGCCTGCTCCCCTTACAGCCAACTACCTCTTTCATTTCTTTCTGCTCTAATTTTCAGCCCTTATACTCACTGTGAAACTGGCTAAAAGCAACCAGAGATATCCATGCCACAACCTAAATGTTATGCTGTCTTGAAATTTCTTCTACCAGATACATTAGTCTGTAACTATTCAGTTTGGCCTCTCTCAGTCTCACAACATGGTTAAAACCTCAACAAATGTTTTGTTGGCCTCTGGTACGATTCACAGTCCAGTGATCATTTCCCCCTGAAACCTTATGCACAGTCTGTATAGCCCCACATTTCCATCAGCAGGTCTGATGCTCTCAGCTTCCACTAGAATTGCTTAATAATTTCCACTCATAGCAGCCTAGGGATTCTGTAGCATACTTCATCCAACCCTATTGTGATGGTTTGAATATGTTTGGGCCAGGGAGTGGCACAATTAGGAGATGTGGCCTTGTTGGAGTAGGTGTGTCACTGTGAACATGGGCTTTAATACTCAGTCCTGACTGCCTGGAAGTGAGTATTCTGCTAGCAGTCTTCAGATAAAGATGTAGAACACTCAGCTCCTCCTGCACCTTGCCTGCCTAGAGACGCTGCCATGTTCCTACCTTGATACTGGACTGAACCTCTGAACCTGTAAGCCACCCCAATTAAATGTTGTCCTTTATAAAACTTGCCTTGGTCATGGAGTCTGTTCACAACAGTAAAACCATAAGACACCTTTCAAATTCCTCCCAAAAAACAGTTCAATGATTGCTATTACAGTCTGTCAGATAGTTACAGCAATGACTTTTACTCTGTGGTACTAATTTTTCTGAGTGTTACTGTTGCAGAGCTATGGAGAAAAATACCTTGACAACATAGAGGAAAGACTTCTTTATTTTAGCTCCAGGTTTCAGGGGCTGTTCATCAGGGCAAGGAGGGCTCAGTGAAGCAGAGTGATTCACATCACAGCAAAGAGAGGGGCCAGAGACAAGACCCAGCCCCATAGTACAAGCCCCAGCCATCTGCCTCCTCCCATAATGCTCCACTTCCAAAGTGTCTGGAAATTCCAAAAACATCACCATCCACTGGAAACAAAGCCTTCACTATATGAGTTGAAGTTCAGATTTAAATGATCCTGCCTTTGCATAGTCATCGTGATATCTTGAGAAACAGAAACTTTCCTACCTCCAGTAAAGTTTCATGTTAATATTATCAAATGTTTTCTACACTTTTTTAAAACCTGGTAGCAGAATTCTTTCCTAATAACATGAAGTTTTCCTCCAAAATATTTTTCACATTCAAATCTATGGGTCTTCTGATGCAGTATGATATGGCCAAATGTTACTACCCCAGCAAGATTGGCAAGGGCTCCTGTTGCGGTTTTAATGAAAATGGCCCCCATAGGCTCATAGGGAGTAGCTTATTATTTGAAAGGATTAGGACACGTGGACTTGTTGGAGCAGGTGTGGCACTTTTGGAGGATGTGTGTCACTGGCAGTGGGCTTTGAAGTTTCAGAAGTTCAGTGGCCTCTATTCCTGCTGCCTGATGATCCAGATATAGAACTCTTGGCTCCTTCTCCGCCTGCACGATGCCATGCTTCCTACCACAATGATAATGAACTGAACCTCTGAACCTGTAAGCCAGCCTCAAATAAATATTGTCCTTATAAGAGTTGCCTTGATCATGGTGTCCCTTCACAGCAATGAAGCCCTAAGAAAGCTCCCACCATACAGCCTGCAGCAAGATTCTCCCAGACTCTACCTTGGTGTCATTTCTCCCTCTCTCCATCACTACCTGTTCATCACACCTCCCTAACATGTTCCCCCACCTGGGAGATCCTCCTGCCCCACTTATTTACAGTGCTGTGGTAGAAATATTGTGGGCTTTGCATTTTCATATTCTTGAATCAGTGTGTGCATTTACACAAGAAGACTTCTGTGATTTTCTTTGAAACCATAATGGATTTCTGTTTCCTTCTGGGCAGAAATGTCACCTTTGCAATAATGACTTTCCAATCTGTGAGCATGTTCTGTCTTTCCACTTACTTGGGTCTTTTAAATTTTCTGCAAACTCTAGAGTTTTGAGGGCAGAGATCCACATACTTCTGTCATTATTTTACTTCCTAGGTATACAATGCTGTCAATATTGTATCTATTTTTGGACTCTTGCTGTTTGTTGCCAGCTGTGTTAATCCAACAAGCATGAATTGGGCCACATTGTTCGTCTGGACTGAGTTACATTGACATGGTGTTGACCCTGAACCAGAGGTCAGTTACTAAATAAGTCCACAGTGACTTGGGATGTGGTACACGCCATCCTCTTGGCACTGCTTACCGATGCTTGTGGATGGTTGACTGAATAGTGGATCTAGGTTAGGATGTAGAAGGGTCCATCTGTTGGTCTGGTCCACAGTTAGACTCTGCCCACGTGAACATTGGGTATGAGAAGCTCAGCTCCCTCCATCTTGAGATATTCGGTGGTCACATGACAGGTCCCTGATCTAGAAGACATGCATCTTGACACAACAGAAAGGAACATGGGAAACAGCCTCTGACCTTCAGTGTGAGACAGCCTAGGGCTGGCCTGCTTAGCCAAGCCATGTCCACACAGTCTCCCACTGCCAGCTAAGGTCCTCAGCCTCCACATAGCATTGTCGTTCTGGGTCCAAAGCCCTGATATCCAGAAACAGGAGTGAATATTGAGTCTAGAGTCTTAATATGTCTGCTTAGACGTTCAGCAACTTATCTGTAGATTAAGTACGTAGACATGCCTCCTTATGTCCCCGATGCCCTGGCCTCACCTTGCTTAAGCAACTACTGCTTGTGTTGTCCAAAGCACACAACTCTTTTGCCAGAGGTTCCAGCTTGGGTTTGGGAAGGGGAGGGAGAAAGATCTGTCGGATCTCCTGGCTTCTTCACGCTTCAGAGAAGCCTGTAGATCTAATCATTTCTCCCCTCAGTGAGTTTCACTTCCTAGTACCCTGCCCCTTGATGTATGCCAGCCATGGCCTAACCTCGGGACACTGGCCTTGCCATGCCCTCTCCTCGGACCTTTAACCTCTAAAGAGGTTCAAGGGAAAGTATTCAAAACTCTAAAATCTGCAAACCTACAATCCTGAACCACTCTCTGGGGATTTAGTTATTAGTGCTTCTTCCTCTCTTCTCTCCTCCTGGCGTCCTCTTATCTCCTCACTGACCTCTTCTGATATCCAGCCTATTTTCCTACTGAGTGTCTGAGAACTCCCAATAGAGAGATGTCCCAGTAAATGTCAACTGTTTGTCCTGTGATATCTCTACTGTGTCTGGGATAGCCTCATGTACATTCTGTGATATCTCTACTGTGTCCAGGATAGCCTCATGCACATCCATGGACATTCTCAATGAATGGCTCCATTTGGTGCTACCACAGTACCTAGAGAACACTGAATGGACACAGTAACTTGAGTGAATGTGAAGGACCAATACTGAAAACACTAAGTACCTCAAGAGTGGTCACAAGGGGCTGGATTTCAGGGGACAACAGGACCGCCAAGGTTTGTTTGACCCTGGCTCATTTCCAATCCTTCTGGACCCTAGGGCAACAAGAAGGGTGGAGTTAGGATGTTGGTGAGACACCAAGGCTTGCAGCTGGCTAACTTTCTGTCCTGCTGGACTCTAGGATGATTACCTAACAGTCCTCAGTCTGACACATCACTCACAGACTTCTATTACCTGATTTAGCCACCCTTGGAGGCCAAACAACTTTGTTTATGTTTACCATTTTAGTTTAAATTAATAACATCTTCCATAAATTCAGGCATGGCTTTGAGAAACCTTTGCTTGGGAGGTATTTTTTCTTCCCAAATCAATCCATCCTTAGAGATTATTTTGACACAAGAGAATGGAGAGCTGACAGGACAAAGATGGGTCCATAAACAAGCATTCACCTTCCAGCTCCCATTTTATTCCCATTTTTTAAGTAAAAATACACAAGAATCAAGCATAATGATGAGTAAAAAATCCTTTCCATTCTTTGAAACCAGCACAACTAGTTATAAATTTGAGATATAGCCCCTTAACTTAAACAGCACCACCACAGAGTTATTGGATATAAAATATCTGAAATGAACAAATGTAGTTTATTCATGACAAACTGCCAAGTAGGGGCCAATGAGTTGGCTGACCAGGCAAAGGCACTTGCCACCAAGCCTAATGACCTGAATTTTATCCCTAGGACCCAGGAGATTGAAAGGAAAGAACTGACTCGCACAAGTTGTCTTCTGACCTCCATATGTATATTTGGACACACACATATACATACACATACACACGCATATACACTATCAGTCAATCAATTAATTTAACTTTAAAAATTAGGAAGTAGCCATGCTTGTAGTGTTCTTATACCTCAGAAATTATGTTTATACATGAGTGAATTTTGTCAAGAAAAAACTGTTTGAAAGTTGTTTTTTCTACTCTCACTCACAAGCAGGATACAGAAAATTGGAAAGAACACTGCTCAGGCAAGAAGAAAAACCCCAACCCTAGATAAACCACAAGTCAGACTTTCCCTGAGAACTCTCTATTGCTCAGGTCACAGTGAAGCCAAGAAGCCTGAAATGCCACAAAGGAGCACCGAAGCATGGCAGAAAACACACAAGAAGGAATCTTCCATGTGTAAAACCAAAAACAAATAGACAAAATGTCCAGCAATGTCTGAAAGCCAGCACTGACCTCCACATCAGATGAACTGTCTGGGGCCCTAGACACGGTTGAGGTTTCTTATCAGAAAGGTGAGCCCAGAGGAAAGAGAGTCCAAGGTCAGCTACACAGGCAAGCACAGAGGTCAGACAGGGATCTGCCTCCATATATGAATTAGGTACTTTCTCATTGCTGCAGCCAGGCATCTGACAGAAACAACTCAAGACAGAAATGGCTTCTTGGGCTTGGAGTCTCAGAGGGTTTGGTCCAGTGTCTGTGCTACACTTCAGTAATCCCTGAGTCCGCTCTCAGTCCAGGAAGGCTGACAAGCAAGGCTATCACACTATTCAGCCCTTCTGCCTCACAACATAAACGTCTTTGATCCATGACCAATGAGTGACCAAACATCTAATGAACCGGGAAAACATAGATGAGACTGGAGGGAGAACAAGAAACCATCTGAGGCTCAGAATCCCACACTGAAGCCAAGGAGGGATCTGCTGTCCCTAGACAGGTAGAGAGAAGGAATCTTCTACCTTGGGGATTGTTTGAGCAACATCTGGGAGAGGAGCAATGATGGAACAAGCTCTGGTTCAAAGAACAAACAAAAGGATAAAACTGGACCAAAGTGGAGGGAGGGCACTCCTCACCTGTAGCCAAGAAACAAGTCACAAACCATAGTATCTACCTGGGAGAAGACCTGAGGTGGAGTATATATGTGCATTTGTAACTGAGAGCAGAGCACAGAGCCGTCCCAGCACCCCAGCCCTGTCAGCTACCCAAGCTAACAAAGCTTGCTACAAGAAGAATTAGAAGGCAGTGAAGTTACAGTTACCATAATGATACCATGAAATTCCATCCTTTTCTCTCTCTTGTCTGTATCTCATCAACCCTCCACAGTAATAGCCTCTCCATGGATGAGACATGCCCATCTCCTGTGTGACTTCTACTTAACATGATTCTTCCCCCATTTCATGTGTGGTAGTCAACACTGAATTAAAAAGATTGTACACACACACAGGCACACACAAGAATAACAACAAAAAAAAAAATCAATACAGCCAGATGCTTTGATAACTTGGGTTTTAAAAAGTTCAAGTAAAGACTTTAAAACCATCAGATTGAACATACCAAAGGATCTGGTAGGAAAGATGGCAAGCATGCAAGGGCACGTCAACAATGTAATCAGAATAATCAACATGGTCCCTGTGCCACCTCCACCCTGGGCTCCCGGGATGCACTGCTCATTCTGACATGCTAAGGTCTCATGTGTTAGCCCCAGATCCTCCAGGAGGCAAACACATTTCTCAAGGTGTGCTAGCCCAGGTGGGATGCCATGCCTGCTGCTGTTTTCAACTCTCTGCTCCTGTCTGGTGCCTCACACACATAACACCTGCTCTCTGTATCCATAGTCTCATAGGAAATGAAATCTCTCATTAGGTAGTGAGAAGATGAAGGAGTGTCAGCAAAAATGGCCACTCTACAAAGGTGGGGACAACCTGGGACCACAGAGGGTAACCACCCTAGTCAAAGCATCAGAAACAGCAGGGAGACCACAAAGGTTGTAGACTTCAGCACTCTTTGGCAGAGTAGTATTGGTGAAGCAAAAAAAAAAAAAAAAAACAAACATTAAAGAATGCTTCAGAATGCAGAACACAAGAAGGCAGGGAGCTGACATCACTCCTAACAACCTTGCAAAGCACAAGGACTTAATTCTAACTTAAAGTCCAGAAAATATTATTCAGTGGTCATGTGGTTGCTCAACACTCATCAGTAACAGCCTGCAGAGTTTCAGAGTCTAAGACAGACACTGAGGCCAGCTTTGATACCCTTGGGGGGTTTGCCCCAATCAAGTAAGGAAATATGTAGTGAGCAAATATTACTACATAAGAAGTCAAATGCACACACCTGATAAATATTGAGAAAATACTCTCCTAGGCAGACACCAATGTACCGCTTATGGGATTAAAATGAGACCTGGCAGAGAGCTACCTTCAGAGAGCACAGAAGTTAAGAGTAGCCTCAGAACAAAATTCACAAATGGGTCAGATGAAGATTAGCTGTAAAGTGGAAGAGCCACTCCCCAGTGAGCAGGATTATACTCAGCCACAGAGCTTGAAGGATTTGTTTTGAACACCAAGCTTCCAGAATACTCAAATGGGTCAAGGTCTCAGCATACTCCAGGGATAAAATGCTCTGGCCCAGTAAGATTCCCATCAAGAACCATGGCATATGGAGGAGGAGGTAGCAGGGGCGCTGTCCAACCGCTGGGTGCATTTTTACCCAACTTGCTTTTCAAATCACAAAAGTAAAGACAAAAATATTTTTAAACTGAAGTGACATTGAAAATGAACAGCCTTGCTGTCAGGCTCAGGCACAATGAATGGAGTTTCCTCCAAGGATGTCACCTATGGAAAGCCATGGGAAGGCTCTTCCGGGTTCCTTCTGTATTTGTGCCATCCTTGTCTTCCATTGGAGACTGCAATCTGGGCTCTCCTGGTACTGCTCCAAGCTGGGTTGGGAACTGGGTTGGAGACTATGTCTTGAACAGTCGGTATGAGGATAAAAGATTAGCTCACAATCCTTGGGATGCCAGCGATGGACTGAACCTGAGGGCAAACATCTAACCCTGCAACTCTGCGTCCAGCATCTATAAGATGACAGAACTCATCTAGGCTTTGTAGGACACCCTGCATTCCAAGCACTGCTCCCTGTAGTGTGCAGAGCCTTCTTTCCTGAACTGGTTCCACTATGGGCTTTCCTCAATAAATGCCCAATAGTCCTGGCCTTCCAGACATGCTAGGGGCTTCACTACAACTAGGCTCTACCTTCACAGCATCAC